>NW_011888783.1:7448712-7489857 GCF_000151845.1 Pteropus vampyrus | reverse complement strand
TTCTCAAAAAGCCGTAAGTTTACTCAGCTCTACTATGGTAACACATAATATTAAAATATCAGCAATATATAGTGACAAATGTCAACTTCAGGTTACCCTGGATCAGCTATGGGTCTTCCCTATGTGATTTTTATCTAGAATCTAAGAGCGCCTACATTCCATGTTATATTTTCATTCCTGATGAAAAAGAGCAATGGAACTGGTAGAAACATGCAATGAGTCTTAAATCATCTATTAAGATGTGGTGTACATTGTATCTGCTTGTAGACATGGCTAAAACCAAAGTTATTGGGGCGGAACTGCAAGTAACATGACAATGGAGTGGGATGTATTATACTCTTATCAGAAAAGAGAGTAAAAGTTAGGGGAGAAATATTATCTCTGATAGCTATCTCTGTGACCAGAGTTATTTATTCTTTAATTTCCATCTTCCTTCTCATAAACTTTATCTAATCCAACCTATTTTTGCATTGATAATTAGTTGAGTAAAGAGGATTTTGATGATGATGTTATAGAATATGCAGTTGCTAGCTACATGTTGTACTGAACTCCACTATAACATAGAACTTCAAAGATTATGTCAGAGGGTAGGGGTGGGGGAGGAGGGAAGAGGTAGATGGAGTAAAAGGGGTCAAATATAGGGGGGTAGGTGGAGGGTAAAGTGGGTAAAGGGGATCAAATATATGGTAGCTGAAGGAAACTGGACTTTGGGTGGTAATCACACAATGGAATATATAGATGAAAAATTGTAATGTACACCTGAAAATTATATAATTGTATTAACCAATGTTACCCCCAATAAACTTAATAAAAAAATATTATGTTATAAGAAAATTTTATTTTGCCCTCCACATGCTTATGTTTCTGTTATTTTCTCAACTCATTTTTATCGGTTTGTCATTGAGGTATACTTTTGCAACTAAGTTTCTTGCCATCATTTTATCTTGGATTCCTTGATGATTTATCTTCAGATTCTTTAGAAGCTCTTCTCCACTTGACACCCCCACCCCTATCCTGGAAGCAAAGAAACTCAAACTTTCATATATCTCCTATTTTTAAACCCCTTTTCCTAAGGAAAGACTTTTTTTCTTTACAGAGAACTCATTACCTCTGATTGAATTTTAAAAATTCATTGTTAATCATTTTGTCCTAGAGGATGGGATGTACTGTTGGAATAAACCAATTAAGTCTACTCCAAGAGTCATCTCTGCTTAAAAGTATAAGGATTGAGTGTGCAAGGAGTAGTAGTTCCTCAGAGGAAATCAAGAATTTATTTTTCAAGAAAGAGAAGCAAATAAAAATGGAGCATTGCATTCAATCATATATAACTAGTACTTCTCTTTTGGAAATATTAGTTGTGTTAGCATTATATTACATTACAGAAAATATCAGGGATGAGAATAAGAAATAAGATAGGAAGATAGGCAGATAATGATATGTAGATAGGTGATAGACACTTAGATACTTAGAGATATAGATAAAGATATGTTTATCACAGAAATTTGTATAAATAAAACTAATAATTTTATCAGTGTTTCTTTATATGTGGAAGAAATTTAAGTGGAGAGGAGTAATGGAAAAGATGTAAGTTTAATTTTTAATCTTACAATATTAGTTATGTTCAGTTTTGTTAAAATATGTTTTCAGAGAATCACATATTGACTTATATGTGGAATTTTAATTAGAAACCCATAGTATATATCACAAATATAAATATATTGCATATTGTTTATATTGTCTTCAATAATCATCAGCACTAGAAATACCCACAAGTGGTGGATGTAAGCCTAACATTACGTGTTGTCCATTCTGTTTGTGATGAATAGCTCATAGAATCTCCTTGGAAAGCCCAAAGCATATATCCCATAAGTAAACAGATTATGCTTCAATTTTTTAATTATTTTCTTCAAGTACTTAATAATCTTTATTAATCTTGTTTGTTTTTTTAAATTTTTATACATAACTTTATGCGATCCTTGTCATTTTAGTTAAAATACTTTTTTTCAAAAACTAATATTACAAATACATATATTATATGCTTTCCAACAGCGCATGACTACCATGGTAACATCTTCACTCTAAAAACAATGCATTGCTCAGACATGAATAATTTTTTTCTCATGGAACTAGCCAAAGTGAAGCTATTTTCGTATTTGTTCTTTCACTTACTGTACTATGCATATTTATCTATTTGCCCAATAAAATATTGTTTAGTACCTCCCATATGCTAAGCTGTTTATCACTGGAGATACGTTATGTAGAAAGCACATAATGTCCTTGTCATTTGATATTTGATATTTTAGTGGAAGAAGACAACAAAATATGCAAACAAAAACAAGTAAACAAGTATACCAACACACTGACCTCAGAGAGTACCTAAGCACTATGAAGGAACTTAAAAATATAACAGAGTGACTTGATGGATAGAATACTACAGAATGGGTGGCCAGGGAAGAATACTACAGAATGGGTGGCTATGAATATATTAAATGTGAGCCAAAGAATATGAGCTCATATGAAAGGCCAGCTTACTCAGTGGCTATTAATTGGAATAGTGAAGCTCATAAAACATTGTTTATATTTTTCTCTAAGTAGCTGGCTTTTTATCAGAGAAATAAAAAAAATACATTTTTAAATGGTCATTCTTAAAAAAAAAATATGTAAAGAATTGACTGATTGCAAAAGTACAGAAGGGATAGCAGAGAATCCAGTTAGGCAGCTATTATAGTAATTATGTGACTGAGACCAAGAAACTGATAGTGGAGATAAAAGAAAGGTGAGTTTGGGTTATATTTTGATAGAACTGAAAGGACTTATGGTTGCACTGGACATGACAGTTTAGTGAGAAAGAAGAATCTCATGTGTTGATGATAGAACCAATTATTAAGATAGTAAGAATGTGAGAGAAACTCTTTTGAAAGAAGAGACATCAAATGTCATGTATAATGCATGCTAATATTGAAAAGCAACTGGAGATATTAAGAATATAGATAGAAAAATATTTTGATACATATAGTAGAAGGCATCATGAGATACATATTTTGAAGACACGTGTAAAGATGACTCTAAAGATATTAGAGGGAAGTGGGTTTAAAAGTTTTGGGACATCCCACTATATAGATTTAGTTAGGAAATAGAAGATACAGCAAAAAGGATTAACAAACAGTCATTAAGTAAAAACAGAATAACAAAAAAAAAGAAAAAGAAAAAGAAAATACTGTCATGTCAATATGTATAAAATAAAATGTGCTTTAAAAGAGATAAAATTCTAAATGAGGCAAAATAATGCTAAGATTAAGGAATATGCCAAAAGAAAATTACTCGTAAGATTCTACATTATGGAAGCTGTTGGATCTGATAAGATTTGTTTTATTGGAGTGGTTGGCAGGGGATTAAATTGAGGCTAGATTAATACCAAAAGATAGTTGAAGAAATGACAACAGAGTTTCATCAGTCTTTGAAAATATCTAATTTGAGGGAAATTATTTTTATAAATGGAGATGTAATGGTTATAATTGAGGAGTAAGGAAATCATTAAAGATTCAGTCATAAAAATAAAATAGTTTCTGGAGCAAAGTTCTTTAGAAAATAAGGGCAGATTTGTTCCAAAACAGAGCGTGGATTTGGATCCATGAGCATGGCAATGTGTGACCCATTAGAGAAGCAGAAAAGATTATCCACTGTAACATTAGAGAAAAAAGATCACACAAGAAAGAAGGGAAGACATTTTGTAGATTTGGCATTATGTAACAGGGAGTTTCTGTCTGATTGCTTCCATTTTATTAAAAGATTTAATATATGTAAAGCTCCTAGAACAGTGTTTGGCCTCAAGAATATATAATATGTGTTAGCTACTAATATTTCTCAACAACGTATGAAGCAAAGTCATAAGCTACACATAAAGGGGAGAGTGTAAAAGTATAAGACATGATCATTATTAGGAGCAACACTTTATTTCTGGAGTCCTGCCACCCCCCTCAACCCCCCAAAGTATAAAGAACTTTATTTGTGTGGCTCTATTGCCCTTTCTCTAATTCTTTACTCATTCTGCCCCTAGAAAGGTAGAAACTCATATCTTATTGGCAAATTTAGAAATAATATCCTGGGAATGTAGATAGTTTCGTTAAACTTAAGTGTTAGCAGTAATCTCTTTGGAGTGAGCAAGTTATCTGCATTGTTCCTCCATCACATGACATTAATTTAACAAGGTTAAATCTCCTTCAAAGTTGGGATCTGTCCTGGTCTATCACTGCTCCTCCTGGAGTTTGTTATAAGTTGATTTACTTGCCTGTAAATGCAAGCCATGCTCTCCAACTTATACTTTAACCATTATCAAAATGGATGATGTAACTTCTACCACCCCTTTGTCTTAGTGGTCACTTGGTCTAGAACAAAAGCAAGGAACAAAGGAGATATTTAAATGGTCTCCTTAGAGATTACTTCTATCTTCCTAAAGATTGATGGTTGTATAGTCTTGGGCAAATTAATTAATATATCTTTAAATCAATTTCCACATCAATTAAAGATGGATAATAAGAGAACTGATCTCATGGGGTATTTTTGAACACGTAGAATAATGAAGTATGCTTTCAAGTCAGTAAGTGCTTGACAATGTACACTATTTTTTATTTAATGTAAATTCATAAACACAATAACAGTTAACTGAGGGAAATGAAGGATCAAGGGCAGAAAAATAATAGTTCAGGAAACGGTTAGAAAAACAAAGTATATTGTACATATTTTCAAAGTCTCCATTAGTCCATGGACATTTTTAGACTCAACTGGGAGATAATTCTTTAAATAGCATATCAAAAATCAAAAGCTATTCTCTATTTTATTTACCAAGCTGTTTATAAAGAAGCTAAATGTGGGAGGTCTGTAAATAGATTTTCAATCCAAGTTAGCAACTTAACACCATGAAAATGAAAATATTGTCTGCTAGGGTCCAAATTGTATTCTATTGTGTTATTTGTTAAGCTTAGTGTTAAATATTCATCGATATAAACATTAATTCAATAATATTATTGGTAGAAGTAAAGGAGAAAGATTTAATTATAGTAAAGTCTAGCATAATGTTTGAATGGTAAGAAGGTGATCACCAAAAGTGCATGAAGTGAATTTGCTTTGGTTTTGAGATTTATTCCTGCCCCCCGCCCCGCCCCATGCCCCTTGAAAAGAAATGGAAAGTGGTGACACGATAGAAGATGGTATTTCAGATAGAAGGGAAAACAGATGCAAAAGTAGGGAGGTAAAATAAAAGAAATATTTAGAAAATAGAACCTAATATAAGGGCAGTGTCAATAGGTAAAAGTAAGTAAGCTGGGAGTTTATTGTCTCTACAGGAGTTTTAATTTTATTATTAAGATGATAGAGAACCACAGTAAGATGTTTACATAAAGGAGTGATACAAAAAGATTTGTATTTTAGAAAGATTTTTTTTGACAAGAGTGAAGGCCCATAAAGTGTTTATTCTCATAAGTCAGATGAGACTTAAATGGAGCTTGAATGTGGAATGTCTTACTTTGCACTGTAGAAGAATAACACATCTCTACTCTCCATGTAACTTACAGTGATTCCCTAGCACCAAAGTTTACTTTCCTGGCCCAACAACTGACTTGACCATATGATGTGCCTGGACCCATGAAGTGTGAATGGAGAAACAGAATGTTGTTTCTGTGGAAATGCTTCAAGAGTCACTAGTATATCATCCTTTCTTTCACTCATTTTCCTCTGCAACAAGAACAGTATGTCTTAAAGAGAACCTGTTTCTTCAGCCTGGGTATCAGAACTGCTGACATCTAACATGAGAGAAAAAATCTTGGGGCCAATTAGATTTTTGGTTTCTTGGTACTTTCATAGTACATTGATAAAATGTACTTACTTAAAATTGCTTCAAAAAGAGTGAAGAAAGAATGAATTAAAAGAGATGTAAGCAGGATGATAAAAAGTAATAAATAGCTAAGAAAAATCAAAGGTGATTCTTAGTCACTTGGGTGGATAACTAGCCATTAATAAAGTGCAAGCACTATACACTTTATCTTCGAAACAATGCTATGATGAAATAATAATATTTTCCTTTTTAGAAGTGAAGTAGCTTACACTCAGAGTGTCTGTCCTAGGTCAAACACCTCATTAGTAGGAAAACAAGAATGACAATATCACACTTCATTATTAATGAAAAAGGAAAACTAAGTTTGGGGATAATAATGAGTGGTAAAGATAGGATTTTTTCTCAGTTGCAAGAGAGACCCACATTGTAAGCATAACCAACTGATCCATGTCTCTGGTATGTTCAAAGACAAATTATAGCCACTGTTAAAAATATCATCAAGTTGTTGTTTCTCCTTCCACGTATCTTGGATCTGATTTCTTTTGCATGGTTTAATTCTCAAATAGTTTCCAATAATGAGTGACAATATGGCCACCTGCACTTTAGAAATTATGATCAGGGAGAAAGATAGACAAATTAAAAGAAACTTTTTGAAGAAATTTATTGGGTCTATTTAGACCAGATGTCTATCTCCTGGACTAATTACAGTAGACCGAGGAATGACTGACTAGGTTTTTAGCTTGAGATGTGCAAAATAATGAGATAGATTATCCTTTGAGAACTAGTTAAAGTTGTTAAACATTGTTAAGAAAAATAAGCAGGGCAAAGTATAACAAAATATAAAAGATGACACTACATACAGAATCTTTGTACAAATTTACTTTGAGCTTTATGTGGTATATCCAGTGACAGTTGGTTATACATTGCTGGGACTCAGAAGAAAGACCTGAAGTGAATCTATAGATTTTTCAATTACTGGCTCATGGATGGCAATGAAAGACTTAAGCCTTTCTGTGCTATTCCTATAATATTTTTCAGTAATGTTTATATATATTTATTTATTCTGATATATTTACATATTTCTCATAATTTAAAAATTAATTTGAATAATCATTGATTAACACATGATACATTCATATATACTATACACATACCATGTTGGCCTTGATGAATATGTCATTTAAATTATTCTCCTTTTTATTATATTAATCACGTTGTAGTCCTTAAATTATCAAGCCATGTCTTAAAAGTGAAATAACAATATCAGAATCATCATATACAATCAGAGATGTTATGAAAAAGATAAAATAATTCCAAATGATTATGTTTAAATTGATGTATCTGATTTTTGCTCAAATGTTTTTTTTAAGCTATCATGGAGAGAAAACTCAAGAATAACCATCCACCTATTATGCGATTGAGATATTTAATATACATCATTTTTTAAAAGATTTAAAAAATTGATGTTTTGCACCCAAACAAGTTGACGAGTGTTCTTACTGTAAGGTCTGGCAGAATAAATGTTTTCTTTTTGAACCTAAGTGGCAAGGAATGCCTTGTTATGATAAATGTATGCTGTTTTATAGGGAAATGATATAGTCTTGAAACACTCAAACGCAATTAAAATTAGCACAAATTAAGTTTATTATACCAGGTTGGCAAATGGCAAAAAGAAAGATAGAATATTGTAAGTGTACTAAACACAATAAGTGTTCTAAGAAAGGCACATTTTAAAGGACAAAACATAGCACTTGTCAAGTTAGCAATTATTCTAAACAGTCTGGATTAATGTTAATGAAAAATTCATTTTCCAAATACCCTGTGAAAAAGAAGAATTAATATAAATGTTAATTCAAAATTGATACAAGAATTTGTTCCAAAAGCCCTTTCAACATGAAGTTTCCTGTGCAGTTTAGCAGAATGTAAACGTGCTGTGTCAAAGCTTCTTTACTGACGATAAATGTCCTCATTATTCCTGTCATCTCATTAATGCACTTACATATCTAGGTTTCTATCTTTACATCCATATTTTTACTTAGTATATATTTTTTAGTTGTTACCCTTAAGCATCCTGCAAAAAAATATCAATTTAAAACAACTAGAAAATAAATAATTAAAATCATTGACACAAACAACCATATTCTTACATTAATTAAGGTGTGTGACTGTTATATATAGACTCAAGTAACAAGTATTATAAACATTTACAAACCAATTATTTTCAGAGTGGAATTTTTATTAATATTTTTCCTGAGAGGTCATGTGAATTATACTGTTGTAATTGAAGTTTTTTGTTATCGTTGCATTTTTTTGTTTTTTGTTGCTATTAAAGGTTCAAGAGGAGATAGCAGAAAAAGTTTGAGATAGTTACAATATTTGCTAACAAACTTCAAATAAAAATATTGCATTATAAAACTCATTAGAAGGGCGTTCAATTAAAAAATAAAAGCGTTTGTAATATATTATCCCATTGTGGGAAAAAATAGGCAGCTTAGAATGACTTGTTTCCATACTGAGATATAAACAGGCTAATGTTGAATATACAATATAGATATGGAAATGTCATTGTTCAAACAAGTGTAGTTCACACAGACCAATTCTCATCAATTATTACAATTCAATTTATATTCAAGGAATTTGAGGGTTTTTCTTTACCTTTTGACCAGTAAGTGACTTAATTGTCCATTAAGAGATAGCAGTGGAGTTTCCATTCCTGATGGAAGAATGTAAGGACAAGGGAGCAAGAGAGAGAAATGGAGAGGAGAGGCGGGGGAAAGAGAAAGAAGGTGAAAGAGGGGAGGGAGGAAGAGCTAGCGCAGTCATCTAGAAAAGAATAGCAGTGATGTTTGGAAAGAGACAGTTGCACCTGTCAAAAGGAAATGCACCAGTGGGGAGAACCACGTGGTCAGTGGGAGACAGTAGAAGAGCAGAAGCTGGAAACAGGAGATTAGAGTTATACAGGGGAGTAGCAGAAATGCTCAATAGAAAATATATTTTTTGTGTGTGAGCCAAAGTTCACCTAGGCATTTCGAAATTTAATATTTTTTCCTTAGGTCTGGAGTGGGTCGTGGTAGACATTGTAGAAGCTACATATTTTACATCAATATTTGAGCTAAAGATAATAAACTTTGAGTTAATAGAATTACTAATCCTTAGATTGTACCCAGAGCAAATAAAATCCTGAGAAGTATGCATTATTTTTAATTTCTAAAGAAAACCAATATTGATTCTCTATCACTGAATATGGAATAAAGGACCAGTGGAGTAGAAAATCTCTAAGTAATAGATAGGCATAACTTAAAAATATGTATAAAACCTCCAGAATGATTGTCTTACAAAACAGTTATGATTGACATTTTGGCCTAACTGATTGCACTAATAGTTTGCCTACAGGCAGCTGTCAGCAAAGACTCAAAATAGCATTTTTTAAATAGTATGCTGAAAGAAGTTCACTTATAAAAATTATGGTCACAATAGTTTCTTGAACTATGTTGCTATCATAATTAATATGTATGACCCACAAAGAAAGACTCACTTACAAAGATTTTCTGTTTCGGCATGGAAAGATTATGAGTTTCACAAGATACTTTGAAATGCTTCCAAGTTGTTTCTGGCAAAAAAGTATCCCAAATTATAAATTTTTCCCTTATGCATTTTGAGTTAAATTACACAAAATACACGTAAAAATAACATATGGTGTGTAAAATGACTTGTTTTCACAACTAAGAGAAACTGCTTTGCTTCATTCTAAATGCATCCATAAAATTCTAAGAGCAATAAGCATGTCTTTTTTTCATCTTTGTGTTGCTCACAATGTCTGCCATGGCAACTGACATTAATTAGAGGCTCTCTTAAAGTGAGTTGATTTATTGTTCTTATTGATTTTTACACATATAGGTATAGAAGTAAAGATAGGTATTTACATTACATATCATTGTATTTAATAATAATATTGAAAGAAGGAAAAGCAAAAAACAAAAAACAAAAAAACAAAACCAGAAATAAGACAGACTCCAGAAAGTTGTGGATCACAAATTATATAAAACCAAACAAAATTTTTTAAAACACTTAAAGAAAAATAAAATTCTGAAATACTAAAGACTTAGAAATTTAAACAACTAATGAATACAATGACACAGGTCTCTGTATGTTTTAATTTCTATTCACGAACCATTCATTTATATTTTGCTTGATAAAGCAAATGCTACATTGTTAGAGAAGAAATGATAAAAGACTCTCTGATGGTGGCTTATGGTCAAATCAATAGTTTCCAAGGAACTCTCCATTGAATATTGAGGAACTGAGATCATTTTTTGTATATAGGATAAAGAAAGGAAATACATAGAGACAAATGTAGAACCCAAGAGAATATGAACCACTTCTTTCTAGTGTTGTAGTAAATCAAACAATGTGGGCCAAGCCACTCTCTACAGACTGTATTTTAATTGGAGTCATGTTAAAAAATGTACTTTGGGGAGATTTAACATTTTAACGCTATACAGTCTTCTTATTCATGAGCAAAAATGTGTGTCTGGTTTTAGTGAATACTCTTTATCCCTACTCATAAGGTTTTATATATCTTTAATATTATTTTTGGACTTAGTACACTTAATGTAATTTTAAATATGCTATGTGTTTCAGTAGCATACCTAACATATTTGATTTTTATATAGAATCAGTTTTAGCACTCCCTTCTATGTTAGAGAAATAAGTAAAGATTTTAGTAATTTACTGTGTTAAAAATTTTTGTTTTTCACATTTGAGGAAAGCATTTTAAAATAATTTAAAATATTAAATCTGCATTCTAGAAAAGTTTTACAACATGGGAATGATACACCTGAGAAATCAATTAAAAATGTTCCTTCAAAAATCTGGTGAAGACACTGAGTGCTTGAGTTACCAATCTAATTGAAAAAACATGTCTATTTTAGAGGGCATCTCTTGACTTACATTCCTTTGTACCACTATAAATTTCTTTTATAAACTTTGTTTTCATGTATGTGAATCTTGTTTGGAATTAACAGTCAATTTCACCACTCAGCTCTAACATCTAAGAACTATGGAGCTGGTAAATAAATTGAAAAATTGAAGTTAACATGAAGTTTATTTACCTGTGGATGAATAGTTGAGTTGGTAGTCTTTAATTCTAAAATCAGAGAGGGTCTTTTTAAATAGATTCATTCTGAAAAATCCTACGAAGGAAATACATTAGGCCAGATTTTGTAAAAATGATATATGTAGACCTCAGTTTAACTCACAATTTTATCACTAGATGAGGCAACTGATGAGTCCAGGGGAGTGGAGTCTTGTCATGTACCCTATACAGGAGAGGGCACAACAATCTTGGAATGTCATTTGTGACAATGTCTAAAGTGACAGATATTGGCTGAGAAGAATACTTTCAACTAATAAAATTAAGTTCTGGTAAAAAGCAAAAAGTCTATGAATCTTCAAGTTAAAAGCATTTGTTTCAAAGGAATTCTTCTTGGAAAATTTGTAGTTATATTTTTAAAGTCCTTTTAAAATTCTTCACTCATTTTATGCCTTCGGATAGTGGTGAAACCACAGGAGAAAGACCACTCATTTTCCTGTAATTCCAGTCAAAGATTACATAAGTAAGATTTAAAACAATTTAACAGGTAAATTATCTAAAATCATTTTTGGAAACATTTTGTTTCTATCTAATATATAAATAATACAGTTGAAAAATCCTAAGTATAAATTCTATTTATCATCACAAAGGAAATACACTAGTATACTACCAAAAAGATCAATAAATGGAATAATATCAGAAATCACTTTACTTCTCTATCCCAGTCCCTAATCCAACCATCTTCCCTAAAGGGGGATGATATTCTTACTTCTAAAACCATTGCTTATTTTTGTCTGTTTTAAATGTTTCTGTAAATAGATTGAATCACTATGTATTATTTTGGGTCTATTTCATAATCAGCATTGTGAGATTTATCCATTAACAATAGTCTTTTATTTTCTTCTTATGGTATAGAATTTCATTTTATGAATAATCCACAATTTATATGTTATTCTACTGTTGATAGATATTTGAGTTTCTTGAAAGTTTTAGTTGTAAAAATATAATGCTACTTTAAAATATTTTATGTTTTTTGTTATATATATATGTATATATATAACTATATAAATATATAAATATATATATCACTAACCAGAGTAAAATTTTTGGGTTATATATTATATTCATATTCTCCTTTAGCAGATAATATTAGAGAGTTTTCCAAAGTGGATATACTAATTTATATCCTACCAGTAACAAATAAAAATTTGAGCTTCTTCAAATTTTTGCTAACACTTTGTATTATTGATTTAAAATTTTCAACAATTTCTGTGGGGATAAAACAGTAACATATTGTGGTTTGAATTTATACCTTTGTGGTAAATATTGAGTTTGAATGTATTTTCATATTTTAGACATTTGAAAATACTCTTTTTGTAATGTGCTTATTGAAGTCTGCTTACACATTTCTCTTTCATATTCTCTGTCTTTTTATTATTGATTTTTAGAAGTTCTTTATAAATTCTGGATGTAAGTTCTTTATTAGTACTTTCTAAAGTATCTTCCCCCATTTTATGACTTTGGTTTTACTCTAAAGGGTATGCAATATTTTCTAATCTTTTTTAAAGATATAGTAATTGGCCTTTTACTTCTGGGTATTTACACCAATTTTCTTTTATAATATTTTTATTGTTTATTAGGGTGACATTGGTTAATAAAATTATATATAAATCTTAATGTAATTCAATTCAACAATCCTTTTCTTTACATTTGGCAAATTTTGTGTACTGCTTGCAAAAAGAAAAATATGTTTCTAATCTAAGGTTATAAAGATATATTCCTATTTTTTTTATCCTGGAAGCCTTGTTATTTTATCTTACTATTATGATCTATTTTTTATTAATTTTGTGTTTGCCATAAAAGTTAAAGATAATTATACATAACCAATAGTTTTAAAAAAGTTTTTTTTCATTGAGTTTTATTGAAATTTTTATAGTAAATTAAGTGACCATACATGCTTAAGATTATTTCTGGACTTTCTATTCTGTTGTATTTGTCTATTTGTCTGTGTTTGCACTAATAGACACAGGTTATACCAAATCACTTTGAATTAATCTTGATATCTGGTAGCTTAAGTGCTACAACTTTTTTTATGTCCCATTGGATATTCTCTCCTCTCTCCTTCTGCATTTTGTACCAACTTTTTAGGCAGTCCCTAGTAAGCTGGAGCCTCTGCAGCTTCTAGATCTATAGAGAAGGTAGCAGCAGTTGCCACTAGAATGGTGCAAACTTTTGATGGAGGTCACGGTTTAGGAAGCAAGCCAAGCCACCACAGATATGGCTGTGAAATGAGTGATATGTACAGTCTCAGAGACTCTGTACTTTCTAATGATATTCACGTACAATGTAACAAGATAATTTCAATTTTTCCCGAAGAAACGAGAAGCAAATCTCACCTTTCAAAATTAGACTTAGTGTTAGAAAATGCAGTGTAGTCCCCTGTGCTGCAGTGTTGTCCCCTGTGCTGCAGTATAAAGATTACAGAGTGGACCATATGAGTTCGAATCAAATAAATCTGCTATTAAAAAAGCAAACTTTGGAGACATTGGGGAAATTTTAGCATAGACTGTGTTTTGCATGTTATAAACATTTTATGAATTGTGTAAGGTGTGATAATGGTATGGTGATTATTTTTTTAAATCCATCCTTATCTGTTGGAAATACATTCTGAAGTATTTATAGTCAAAATAATGTGTTTTCTGGGCATTGCTTTATAATGCTTTAGTGAATGGCAAACACATAAACAATATATGCAAATGAGATACATGAAATAATGTTGATAAAAATGTTGATTTTTTAAAATGGTAATAGCTATCTGGAGAGTCATTATCTCATTATTTTTTGAAAAGTTTCAAAAAATACAAGTAAATGCATGTTATTTCATTTGAAAACTGAATACAAGTAAATGCATGTTATTTCATTTGAAAGAGGAAAATTTACAATAATAAACATAAAAAACATATTTATCCCTTTAATGTAAATATGTAAAAGACTTTTACATGTGTAAGAGTCATCTAATTGAATTTATGAGTTTTCTAGCAATAGGAAAGCCTATGTTTAATTGCATAGCTGCTAACCAATTAGTACCCATTATAAAAGGATCTCTTACACATCTGAAGTACAAAATAATGCTATTGGCATCACTATGTCGATAGCCTTATAGAAGATTATAATAAAAAGAGTTGTATTAAAACAAATATATATGAAATAAATATTTTTGTTTAAATGTTTTTTTTCTGTCATATTTTTCCAAAAATGTTTAATTCATACGATGTGATACTACAAATATTTTGAAATATTCAACCTGTACTCTGATGTTGCTATTATAAAAAAAAAGAAGTTTCTATCTCTTTCAGTATATCTCATCTCTTATTAGAGTTATTTCTCATCAATTATTTATTTTATGATGAGCTATGGCCACGCCACGCTGAACAAACCCTATCCCGTCTGATCTCAGAAGCTAATCAGGGTCCGGCCTGGTTAGTACTTCGATGGAAGACCACCTAGGAAGACCAGGTGCTGTAGGCATAAAAAATGAAAAATAAGAGATTGTAAACTGACAGGTTCATTGCAATCTGTGAGGTCAACCAAGGGTTGCCTTGCCTAAAAAAAAAAAATCATGATGTGGTATTATTATTATTATTATTATTTATCCCTGGCTTAATTTGTCTATGATAAAAACATTTTATACTACCAATTTTCTTTGTTTTTCAGTAGAGAAGTAATTATTTTACTTTTCATTATTATAATATTAATAATAATTTCTTGAGCATAAAAAGAAAAAATGTTCCTTTGTAGATAATTTATAACCATGAAAGCTGGGTTCGAAGATGGGATTGCAATCATTTTATCACTATCCTATCCTCACTTCTGAGATTCAGAAATGAAGTATAAAAACAGGGGACAAAAGACAAATGGAAAGAAGTGCTACTTTATTAATGTTTGAGTAGAATTCTAATAGATTGACAGAATTCATAGCTCAGTTCAAAATGCATAAACAGGACCTCTAGTAGCCTTTCACTTGAAATTAACATTGCCAACTCCGTAGAACAGGCTATAACTTGAAGTAACCAATAAGTCTCACATAGATGCTGGAAGACAGTGACGGTGTCTGAACCTTGCTCAGAGTGGCCAGTTTTGGTAGCATCTATTGAAGATTAAAAAAAAAAAAGAAAAAAATCAAGCATATTACATATATATAAGAAGCAGCACAAAAGAGGATAGAGAATGCATTTCTACCTTTAAGATACAATTAACCCAGTCACTTATTAAAAATGTGCTGCCAATGAAATACCTTTGCTCTAAAAATATTAGTGTTTCTCTTTGGTAATTTTAACTTTTTAGTATCTGTGCAATACCTTTGATTGCATATTTATGCCAATGGGTTAACTAGCATCTGACTACTATTGCCTACCTCCTACACAAATCATATCTGTATTCCACATGACTCTTGAGTCCTAGATCTTATCCTGATTAATAATTCAACCTTTATCATAGTGTTCTTTTCAAAAAACTTTCTCATCATATGTAACTCATCAATGACAGCAAATCAACAATTTATTGAATACCTTATAAGACCTAGTCATTTCTTGGCACTTGAAATAAATTACTTAAAAAAGTGATAACAACTAAAAATGAATAAACATTAAATATTTTTGACTTCATGTAGTTTATGTTCTTGTAGAGGGAGATAGGTAGAATTGTCATTTGAACAAAGAATTGAAAGATATGATAGAAGTAGCCATTGGAAATAGCTGGTGATGGGTATTTTAGGCAATTGCTCAAGGATGGGACAAAACCATAGAATGGGGCCAACCAGCTTGACTGGAACAGAGTGAAAGAGCTGCAGAACAGATGGAGATTAAGTTAAAGAGATAATAAGTACCTTCTAGTCAATTATTATGTTCTATTGTTTTACCTTTCTAAATATCTCTTATACATAGTCTCTCTCTCTTACATCTCTACTGCCACTATTGCACATAAATTCTCATTATCTTTTGATCAGATTATCATAAGTGTACCCTTATCTTACTCAAGCCTTAACATAATATGTATTCCATGAGAAGCTACAATGGAGATAATCGTATAATCGTACTCTTATTTTACTCAAGACTTAAAGTAATATATATTCAACATAAATCTTTAAATGTGGAAATTAGAAGAAAATATTCTTACTGGCTTCCATGATTCCAGTCTTACTCTCCTAATTGGTCTATCAAATGCCGGTAGAAAAGTCCTTCAAGCAAGCAAACCTGACTAATAAAAGTAATGCCAGACTTGATAAAAGTTTTCAAGGCTAATTATAGCCTTGTCCCACCTCTTGTAGGTCTTCTAATGTGTTGTTAAAGCTGCTCCTTCTTTTTTACCACCTTCTGCCATTGTTGTCTTTCTGTGTTTTACAACTCCCCCCCACCCCGCCCCCATCTCTTTCTTATTCTCAATCATGTTCATGTCTTCTGTTGAATGGCTTTTTTGTGTGTGTGCTGCCTTTGGTCATCCTTCTTGGCACTGATTAAAAGTCCATTTTCTGAAGATAGTTCCACTGTTTCCTTCTTCCTCTGTAATCAAAATTGGTGATACCCTTATTTCCTTTCAAAACACATTGTGTTTTTCTTCACAGTACCAATTATCAGAATTTGTAATTTTACATTTATATTCATTTCTACAATAACTTCACACTAAAAAGATATATCTTGGGAACACATCTATTTTGCCTACCCTTTTGATCCTAGAGCCTAACACAGTATTCGTCATAGACATTCATCATAGAGTAAGATTTAAAATATTTTGTTCAAGGAATATTAGATAACATATTGCTAATAACATTCATTTCCTAATTACATAATATGAAATAAGTAGAGTCAGATATGTCGATATATATATAGATACAAATCAGAATTTTATGAATCATATATTACAGTGCATTGGTAAATTATAAAATTCAGGTTAAGAGCTTTATAATGACCCAAAAAATAACAAAATTAAGAATGTTTAGGTATAGGTCAAAACCAAGAATGCCAAATACTGTGCCTTTTCCTCACATTTCTCTGTCATTCTCTAAAACTAGAATCCTTGTCTTTTCAAGGGAATGTGTGTGATTATATTTATACCAAAATTAATAGAAAATTAAACAAATACATTAAGAGTAGTATTTGCCAATATTTTTGGTATTTGATTCCGTGTTGATGTAGTGGCTTCTAATCTTTGTTCAAGATTTAAAATGTGTGAGTTCTCTGGGTATCTGCCAAAAGATGCAAGTCACAGAAACCACCAAGAATGTCTTGTAAATAATCAAGTTACCATTAAGCTTTATTGGTTTCCTTAGTAACTTACCTATTCCTAACACTGACAACCAAAGACAGGCTGCTTCTTCTGAAAATGATGATATATTTCATTACTTTCAAAACCTTTTTGTCTCCCTTAATGGCAAAACTCTCCAAGACTTACTGGATACTGACAGTTCATACTATTGCATCTTTCTGAAATATACACTTCATCTATCCATCTTGTTCCAAGATAGCACTGTGCTTCTCTTTTTACAAACGAGTATATTTCCATATATTAAAATTGAAAGTTTCTTTTAACATGATTATTTTTTAGCATTCTATTTATCTTTTCTAAAAAGCTAATAATGAAGTATTTGTTCCTTGTAGATTGATATGTCCTTATCATTGATGGTATGGTATCTTTTTTCTATTAAAAATAAAGACATTTAAAACTCTTCCCTTACAACCTTCTTTTATTAAATTTGCAACCTGGCCATTACCTCACCTAATTTTGCTCTTTATTTCATTAATCTGTTGGATCGTTTTAACCTTTATATCATTATTGTTTTAACTATAAAGTTATTGGCATTATAAGTGAAATATAGGTTGTTATTACTTTTTATCTTAACCTTATTTAAATACCAGAGTTCAGAGTTTTTTAACATATATGAAGTCTCACAAGTCATATATAGCTCTATACAGATATTTTAGGCATTTTTAGTAAATTGAGAGTATTACAAGGCTTTGTTCTCATGGCATGTTTCAGAGTATGCTTTTTGATGAAAACATTCTTCTTTGGGAAAAGGGATTTTATGAAAAGTTGCCTGAGAGCATGATGATTGAAAGGTCATAAAATGTGATGACATTCCATATTATATGCTTCTTGTAGCTTGAAATAATTTGCAAGTCCAGATTTCGATGAATACCGACTTAGCATCTAACATTCTATAGGTATTCAAACCCACCTTATTCATGTGTGGATGCTTTGCTTTACTGTCAGAGCTCATGAACTCTATTTTTCCACATATTTTTAGCACTAACCTAAGGCAGAATAAGACAAAGGACCACTAGGAATCAGAAAATAGTGTTGTATTGTACATTCCTTAGAGGGGATGTAGGTTTTCATCTGTGACAGTCACAGACATCTGTATTTAACCTGGTATGTGCCTAAGGCTGACTGCTGGGCAAGGAGTAAGACATGAGCCTTGTCCAAAAAAAAAAAAAATTGATGATAAGACCTTCTTACTGTGTTGTCCATCTTGGAAATTACAATCTTTAATGCAATAGTTAGGCAGAGTCCAACTAGTCTTAATAGTTGTTTATAACAAGGCCAGAATCTAAAGCCAAATTCAGCAATTCTCAAGGGATGCTTAATTACTCACAGGTGATGTTGCTAGGCAACCACTTCACCTTCTGATTCCACTACTTTACCTAAGTGTGGTACTCAGTTTGCTCTATTGTTACTGAATGTTAAAAGAGATGGAGAAGTGCAGTATAAAGCATTTATTTTAAACCAGATGAAAATAGAGTTAGGAAAAGAGACTTTAAAATTCAGTTCTGAATTGAAAGATATGTAAGCGCAGTTTTAAACTTTTCCATTGGTTTGAGAGATTCTTTTCAGTGAACAGAAATTTAGGATAGAATTTCAACAAGAATGGAAGTATTTTTTGAAGAAAAAGTGTTATATTTGAAGTGAGAAATGGTTTAGAGCAGATGTGCTAGGGGCAGGAACAATGAGCTGTGCCATTGGACGGACCCAGGAGTTTCCACAGTTGCAGGCCCCTGCTATTTCAATAGACTTGCCAACGACAACGACTCCTAAAGATATTACCTCAAACTTTCTGAAACAAAATTACTGTTCCCACATTGTCTTTAAATTGCAATAATCAGCTCTTGACCTTAGATTTAGAATCTTGATGTTTTTCTGCCAAGAATTTGCTATTTCTTGTTTAAACTGTGAATAATTGACCCATGATTATGGCCCTGATTTTGCTTTTATAATATACATAAAGTTTCAACACTATTGCTAAGCTGTTTCAACATGCATTTCCACAAATCAGCTTTCTATTTTCCCATGTCTTCAGGGAAGTTACAGTTTACATTGTTACGGTTTTTTTTTGAAGTGACCTGGATGGAATGGGCTTCCCCAAATACTTGATATCAACAGGAAGGTTCATCCGCTTGCTACACTAGTTGATAACTGCACTTGATTACACCTCTAAATTCCTTCCTTTATAATAGCTAGATCAGCGAATATTAAGGTGGGCCTTGCATATGATGAGCATCTATCCTTTGTGTTATAAAATTAATAAATTATCAATATTTGTTCAATTATTCACTTATTCAGTGACTCAACAAATAGTAATTGTTTACTGGTAGCCAAACACCATTATCATTCCATACAGAGTTTACTATCCACTGGGTTTTAGTCTACCTTTATGCCTCATACCCTGGAAGGTAATGTTGCTGCTCATTTCTTGTTGATCTTTAGATCTTTTGTTTTTTAACCAAGATACAATATTATTTTTCTGTGCTAACCAAAGCAAAATGGTGAACTAATGTATAAGAGACTCTCTCTAAACTTCTAACCAATGGATTTATCAGATTATCCAATGTCTCTTTTTTAATGTAAAACATTCTGTGCTATGTCCACTGCATGCTGAAGATTCGTGATCAGTAAGTTTACAAGATACACAGCTATCCATATCTACACCTACCAGCTGAGATTATGTTTACCAAAAATCAAAACTTGCTATTATTTACACTCTGTTTATACACATTGCATTCAGTATTGAAATTACATGATAGGATAAAATGCACTTAAAATAATAATATAATGTCAAAAAATGGTTATATTTTCCTATGGGAAAAAATATGATTTATATTGTCATGATCTAAAAAAAGACCAAGAAAGAATTGTGCAATACTTATAAAAGACTAACAAATCAAAACTATCTAAAAAGAACCTGTGCTAGGATTTTCTTGAATGTCTCTGAATGTAAAATCTACATTAAAAAAATAGAAATGGTATAGCTAAGACTTTTTGCTGAAAGTCTTACATTGTTATAATGTGTGGTAACTATTCATCTATAAATTCTTATATTAGAATTTGAAGTTAAATTATAAGCAAAAAACATTCATTTCTAAATAATTTTCAATTAACCCAAACTGCAAAAATAACCATTCTGAAAGGTACAATTGATAGAAAAGTATATTTAAGACTTAATTTTAAGTAGGCTGCTTAATCTGGTTTTAAAAAATAAGCAAATAGTCATCAAATAAATTTGAAACCCTACATGGGGCATTCTTCTCTTAGCTATGCACCATATATATCGGTTGTTATGAAGAGTTTTAAAATAAAGAAAACTCTGATTTTGTTTATAACACAGTATTCTCCGTCAGTTTGACCATGGTTCTTGGTTTTACATAAAAAACTAATAACATCCCAAGAACTAATGACTGTGAAACATAGTTTTAGAAATATGAGCTACAAAATGCCTCTTGTATTCATCTATAAATTTTAGTAGTCTATGAGAAATTCATCCACATCACTGTGGATTACACACATCAGTTGTAAATAAAAATGTGTTGCTGAAGTAAGGATTCTAAAAGTCACCATATACTATTAAGAACACTCTTTACAAAATGAAAATCTCAAAACATCCAAGATTTCTCTAAATAAGATTACACACTGAGCAGTTACTGCATGGAGAACGTATGTTTTTAAAGCCCAATTTTAAATATTTGAGTTTATTCCATTCCCCAGTTTTTTAATTTAAAAAGTATAGTAAAAAATGGTAGTAAGAACAGAGAAAATATATATACTTTGTATTCTTTTTACAATGTCTAAATCTAAGAAGATTTTATTGTAAAAAGGCGTGACAATTTTTAACTTTTTTTCAATAACTCAAAATGCTTTAGGTAGGATTTACGATATTAGGAGTAAATTTAAATGAGGCTTTACCATATAAAGCAATAAGAGAAGAATGCGGATCAGTGTGGTCAGACAGGGATCAACCAAGATCATCAATCTTTTCATCTTTCTCTGTATGCAAATGTAATTAATAAATGTAATGTGAACCAGAATAAAGATATGTCTTTTACACTATAAATGTTACATTATCAGTATTCAACAAAGAGAATATAAATATGTCTACTCTTATGTCAGGCAGATCCGGATTTGATGTAAAGTGCTTGCCAGAACATACATCCACTTGAACATAACTATAGCTGCTGTCACATAATTCATATTCTTAATGCAGGACTTGGCACAGGTAGATTTTTTGTTGAAGAAAAAGGGGGGCAGATCTTGCATTCTAGGCAATAGCTTTTTAATAAATAGTATAAGGTGAACTATTCATTGCATTATGGTTCATCATTTAAAAATCCAGGAAAAACAGGCACCGTCATCAACATAAGACATTGTAGAGCTTTCATTTATTTGGCAACAAGTGCAATTAATAGGATTAGTCATATTAGTACACATATTTCAGATTAAAGCTAATTTTTTGTATCCATGTGTACATATATATGTGTGTATACATATATAACATACGTACACATGTTCACATGATTGATATCTTTTGTCTCACATTTAGGATTATAGTTTGGGTAGAAATTTAACAAATACTATTTTAGTGTTTAAACTCTCAGCACTGCTAAATCTGATTAAAGTTAACACAAGAAAAGTGATCTATATAGCAAAATTGCCTATGTACAAGAAGCCAGGAAAGATCAAAGACTCTCATAGCTTCAGGAATAGAAGAGTTTTCCTAAATGTAAGACATTTTAGAGGTCTCAGAGAATGAGTCCATGAATTTAAGTTTTAGTTTTCCATCAGTTATATGAACAATTTACTCTATTGGTGTCCATTTCAGCTTTCCTAACAGGTGATTTATTCTTTTTTACTTTTATAACTTTTCATTCCTCATAGGTACTCTATTCTTAGCTTGTTTTTTTTGTTTGTTTGTTTGTTTTTTGGTTGTTTGTTTGTTTTTGTTTTATTGTAACCAGCTAAAATTGACACATGGTATCTTCTAGCTCACAGATGTTTTTTACTTTCAACTCCTGCTGTCTGATTAACTTTATATTTCTTAATCCATCTTCCTGAGACTAAAAAACTATAATATTCCAACTATGTTTTCACAGGGTACAATATCATAATGACTAAACATCCTAATTCAGCTTGGGTCACCTGTCTTACTGATGTTCAATCATCTTTAATTGTGAGATGCAGGTCCTGTGGCTTGTAGAGATGACCCCATATGAAGATAATAAGTAAGGGGACTGGAATCACAGAGAACTCTTCACGGTGTGTCAGGATCCATGATTAGCACATGAACTATAAAGTTTAATTATGTTCTGCTGTAATTATATTTTGAAGTTAATGCTTTAGTTTGTCTATATTTATTAACTAAACTATGGTGACTTGCTATGCAAATGCATATTGGATGCTCCTCCTGGAAATATAGATGCAGAGAAAAAAAGAACTATGTAAGTCTCTATACATATTTTATTATGAGATATTCTTTTGTTATTTGTACTGTAACATTTAAAATTCTTTATATTTAATACTTATTAGATATAATAGAATATTTATGAAGTAGATAAGTGTAGGTTAAATGAATTAAAACAAGTAATACCTGTATATCTTAGAGGTTTTTTTTTTGACGTATCCACTTTGAATCTGTTGGCACTTGTGAGCATTTCTTTGATTCCATTCTCTCTCTCTCACCTAAGAAGTGAGCAATATTCTGTGTTCTTAAAATTTAATATTTTTCTTATTTTTCTTTACAGGTTTGTCATATATTTCATATACAGACATAATATATTCTAGATTTTTGTTCTCTGCAAAATTATTTGGAACCATACTACATATATATTTTTATGCCTTGCTTTTGCATTTAACATTATGTGTCTGAGATATATGTATGTTATTGCATGTAGTTGTAGTTTACACATATCCACTGCTGGCATTCCATAGGATGAATAAAACAAGAACTTTACTCATCTATTCTGATATTGATAGACATTTGGTTAGGTTTCCGTGTTTTGCTATCACAAAGAATTCTGCTAGAGTCTTGTCTTGGTATCAATCTTTTCCTGGATATGTGCAAAATTTTCTCGACTTTGCAAACTCAGAAATGGAATTGCTAAGTTTTAAGTATGTACATTGTAAAACTTACTATATAAAGTGAATTTCGAAGTGTAACAAAGAGAGGGCATTTAAAAGGTAACAAATTTCTTCCAAACTATGTAAATTAATCGTGATTTTTCATGTGCCATCTATTTTTATTTTCTGTGCAAGGCTGATAAAATATTTTATATTTCTAAACATAAATGGGTTTTGTCCTCTAGGTTTATTTTGGTTCATTCCAGTGACAAATTATGAATGCTACCATGACCTGACTGAATTTCATTGCATTTTGATTTACATAGACCCACATAAGTTCAGCACTGAGTAGACAATTCAAAATTGCACAATACATTTTTGCACAATATATTTTTTATTACCCAAAGTTGAAAAAAAAAAGTCATTTTTTTCTAGGCAGGTAAAGTGAATAGTGATCTATTTAAAGCATATGCCTCATGTCTACTATATTCTCAAATTTATTAAACATTTGCTATCCTTACTACCCGGTAGTTTCAGGTAATAACCAAAAGAGAAATTTTTGTTTTTTTGCCTTTCTTTGTTGAGTTGGTGGGTTAAATAGACACAATTTCCTGGGTCTCAGATAGACTCAGCAAATTTATAACATCTGAGGATTCATCATTTAGTAAAGTCCTTAGATGATTTCAATGTACCTAACTGTTGCAACAACCATGGTCATTTTGGCTCAATTGTTCTTATTCAAAAAAATTTGTAGCTTTTTAAAGAAAATGAATCCTGGTAACTAAACATGATAAATTTAGCTTTTAAAAGATTAATTTTAATGGTTAAATTTATGATGTATAAATTGATTAAGTGATGGTTTTTCTTTTCTTTTAATTTTTTTAAAAAATTGTTTATACCAGAGGAAAACTAATATATTATTGTGAACCATATTATCAAAGAACTTGGCCATCTGGTTTTCTAGCAGATGGTAAATATTTAATAAGGGAATGCCCCATACAGTCTCTAGTTATTAAATATAAGCCATTACCTTTTTTCAATATCCTCCCTGCTCAGTCTCAGTGCTAGTGTCTAGGCAGTTTGCTGTGACACAGACAAAAAAAAATTAATACTGTTATTTGCATGTAAAATTCAGGAAGATGTATTCCAGAGTAAGATAATTTCATTAGCTAAACAAGATGTTAAATGCACAGTGACTTGACTTGGGAATTGGATTATTTTTCTTTGCATGTCAAAAACTTGTTCAAATGTGATCCATTAGTTAAAATGAACATGGCTAAATTCCAAATTATTTTTTCTCTACTATCAGCTAATCCAAAACATGCTGGCAATAGAGTGACCCATTTTAAGAATGCTCTATCCTTCTAAATAATAATAAATTATGGTAAGGTTTTTCTCAAGGAAAAAAGATGTATTTTAGCACTTAAATCTCCATTGCAAGACAATGGCTTGTCTTTCTTTCAAGTTCCATTTAATAATTAATTGATAAATGCTGAGGAAACAAGACTGGACCACCCACCTGATTGTGCTAGAATACCAGAAATAAGATTTTTCTAAGTATAAATGTCCACAGAAGAGAGAGATTTCTGACTACTCTTCGAAGATTTAGTATGTATACAAATTGGATGTTTTCCGCAATGCATTCAACATTATTAAAATATTCTTAACTACAAAGAACACTGCAGGTGATAAACAATAGCTAATAAAAAAGGTGATAGTGTGATAAATTGTTTATTTCAAGTATATTAGGCAAAGTATTAGAGGAAGCATGAGGAGATTAAGTTAGGACTTGGCCTTACTGATGACCTGCCTCTGCTTCTTAGCGAATCACTGTACGTGAATATTTCTTTAGGTGGAAAATGATGGAAAGATAAGATGATATTTTATGGTTTATTTTATTTATTCAACAAGTAGTTTTTATTTATTTATATTTGTTAAATAAAATACATTTTACTTTATCCTGTATATGTCACCATAAAAAATAATTAATTAATTAATTAAAAAATACATTTGACTTATAATGTATAATTTAAGGTGTATAACATTGATTTAATACATGTACATATTTTAATATGATTGTCACTGTAGAGATAGTTAGCATCCCTATCACATCACATAATTATCCTTTCTTTGTTCAACAAGTATTTTTTAATTGATCATGTCTATCAGGAAGATCTTGTTTGTTTCTCATACAAATTTCTCTGGGAAAATGCTACAAAATTGCTCCATCACGGCCAAAAAATAAGGATTTTTTTTTTTTTGCTTGAGAAATAATAATATGCCTTTTGCTAATGCACCTTATAATACTTCTTATCTTGGAAAAATGTATATCTTTTTAATTTTTTTATTGCCTCTAATTTGGAGTTACATTCCATGGAAACTGGAGTTTTTCAGCACAACACCTGCAGATTCTGATTTTCTTGAATAGGACCTAAGTTGAAATTTGTGTCATTTCAATTTGTCCATTCTCATCTTGTAACCTAGCACTTCTGGGAGTGTCTGTACCATACTAACTTCACTCCTTAATATAATAAATAGTACTCGAGGAAACATGTATCCACTGAGAGTGTTTACTTTTTATATAATTATAACTTATTCTAAGTAATTATACTTAATAATATAGAAATACTATTTTATGGCTTTCATTAGTATTTCATAAGTGTCACTTCAAATGAATTAAACTTCCCTTTGAAATAATGGCATACTCATTTGAAACTATTACAGTGATGGATTGTTTGCATATCATAAACTGATCAATCAAACCAAAATTTTTAGGCAGTAGAAATTGACAGTTACTATTTAGATTTATCATGTTTTCATAAATTTTAGTTATTACTATGAGTAGAAAATTAAGTTCAGAGTCAATTAGCTTTTGAAGTGGTAGGAAATCTATAAGAATAATCCTTTAGAGAAGACCATTGTGGGAGATTTCATTAATGAGTTTTGCATATCTACTAAAAAAGAAATCTCCATTATCTCAAATTTTCCACATACCACAACATGGTAATTCACGATTTTCTTCCTTTCTTTTTCTTTAAATGATAAGTAAATATGACTCCAAAGTAATATGTGAATAATAAATAAAATAGAATCTGTGGGTAACCTGCTTTAAATAACTCAGTGAGTTTGGTATCAACTGTCAAGTCTTAGTTTTCTTTCATCAATAATTAAACTTCAAAATTTCTTATTTTGTTAAATTTGTTTAAAAAAAATCCCAACAAATTGAATTAGCAATTTTCAATATGTACAATATAATCTAAAAGAGATATCTTGCAAATAAAAGTGATATAAACCTGGCCTAACAATTATATCATCCCACTGTCACTGGGATTAAACATAACTTGGGGCCTGATTGTGGCAAAAACAAAAGGAACATCTCTTAATGTCTGGTATTTGCATTTTCCCCCCAGGATCACTCCTGTTCTCTTTTTTAATAAAAACAAAACTGCTCAGTCTGTCATGTAATTAGTCTCTTAATATGTAGTACCCATAACTTGTTTCTCATATTTGTTTTCGATGTATCCTAAAGGAAAACCTCATCAATTTTAATGTTATTTGAGGAACCTCACGTTTGTGTCTCTCCGTAACATTTATATATTTAAATCAGATAAACACAATGTTTTGGCAATTTATTTTAAGATATCATCTTAATACAAATGACACATAATAAGAAAATATGTTTAGTTTAAAATATGTCCATATGGCAAAAATTAATGTCAAAATTGGTGACATTGACATTAGAGAGTGTTTTTATGGATCTAATGGATGCAACCTCTCCAAAAAGATAACATAATAGTTTGGTATTTTATATGCTCACAGTCAAAGCATAGTTGTTACTTTTCTAAGATCTATCAATAAAAATAAACAAGAAAACTTGCCAGAATATCATGTAAAGTGGCAGTAAATTTCTGCTTATTGAAACTGTCTTTCTTGAGGCAGCAGGGGGCCTTATTTAAGTACATGTAAAGATCAGTGCTGGAAATGATAACAAAAGCAGAAGCTTCGTATGAAATATGAGGCAAAATGTGATGGAATTTGTCATTTTTTTGTTTGAAACAATATAAAAAGTGATATTCACATATTAATATATATTTTGTTAATTGTATTAAGATAGTAGAAAGAGTAATGAAATTATTTAAAAACACACAAACTGAAGTTATTATCTATCGAAGTTATTGATCTCTATTTACTTTAACCTTGGAGTGTTATCTAAGTGAATGTCAGAAAAATAACAAATCAGCATATTTCTCACAAATACATATTAAAAGAAGACCAGAGAATTCATTTGTTTTCACATAATTTTAGTATTCATATACACATGTAAGTATCACCCTAGAGTGCTTAAGTATTATATAGAATATTGGAAGCTATAAAGTGAATACAGGAGAGTTGAGTGGAAAGCTATTAAAAATGACTATCTTAAATTGTAAGTAAAAGAGGGAGGTTAGATAAGAAATGGAAAAACTAAAAATAAACAGCTGTGTAAAAAAATGTATTTTGCAAAATTATAAAAAATTGAAAAGGGAAGGAATTGGAAATTTGATTAGCACTAGATAGAAATTTTAGAGGAAAAAAAAAAAAAAGTCCTTACAGAAGAAGGGTATTTATAGTATCTCTAACCTAAGGAGGAACATGACATAGAACTAATGGATTAGAGAATTGATTTTAGTGCAGACTTCACTAAATATGGTTTGCATAGAATTGCTATTGGAAGATATAAAATTAGTATTATCATGAAGAGTTGATGCTATAGACATAAAAAGGAGGGAGACAATAATCTTTTCATCTATGATCAAATAAAAAGAATAATTCCATAGGATGACATATTTGTAATTTCCTGTCAAATTATTTAAAAATAGATTATAGCATGTTAGGAAAAAGTGCTTTGAGGTTACTGCCTTAAAGGACCACGACAAGATTTCTAAAGGTGATTCAAGACTTTAATATAAGAATTTGAAGCATGATTATAGTGGCTGCAGATTCTGCTTTTCAAAGTGGCTATTTTTGATTTTATAGGTGTGGTGAGGCTTTCTTTAATTCATTCATCAAGGCAAATGATCCATGATTTTCTCAAATCAGTATATGTGCTCAAATAAGAAAGAATAATTCAAAAGGCTATTGATCAGGAAACCAGGAAGACAGGGCTGTCCATTTACTTCATGTAAGCTGGTTATTTAATGTTGTTTAGAATGTCAGCAAGCATCAGTGATGACTTGACATATCTGGTTATGTGGAAGTTGGTGAACATAGGAACTAAAAATATATGCAAATATTAATAAGTATTTTATTGATGGTTGAAAAAGAAATTCTTTTAATATGAGAAAAATAAAAAAAATTATTATTTATTATAATCTAAGCATTAGAAAGATCCTTTGGCCCATGGTAATAATCATATTCAATCACTGACTGGGAAATATGAAACAAAAATATCCAGGATAAATTATTTTAGATACATAAAATAGATTTCTTTAATTTTCATACATGAGTGCAATAGCCATTAACTATACATCAATATATCAAGCTTAAATTTTGTGGCACAATTTAATTCTATAACACACAGCAAATTAGGGAAGACAGTGGTATCAGAAAGAAAGCTGTGACTAATCCTTTGTTGAATCTTCCGGTTCAGATCCTGCTTTCAATAACCGTATTTATTATTTAAAAAAATTTATTTGCTGTTTTTCAAGTGTGCTTTGTTTCCAAATCTGTTAGGTTACATTTTATTGTGTCTGAAACCTGAAAGTATCTTAAAGCTTATCTTGTAATTCTTTTGTAATTAGAATTGTTTTATAATCTTTGCCTAATAATTTCAAATTTGAAATTTTTGTGGGCTTCTTTCTACTACTTTTAATTCTGCTTGTTTTTATAAGCAGACAAGGTGCCTTGTCTGTTAAGGTGCTTATCTGCCTACCACTCATTATTTTTAGATATTCTTTGCCTCAGATAATTTTTTTTTTAATTTACCCATTAAAGAAAATTTCTTTTTGCCTTTACCAGTGCCTAGGGTGCTACTATGGTACGACATACCATTAAATTCATAGCTTTAAGCACTTGTAGCTCCAGATGATCTGAATCTAAAGTATGCTTTTGTCCTGTCCTTTTCCCCACAATCTGATCAAAGCCAATCTTCTCTAAAATCCTCTGGAAAATATTATTTTATAATAATACCAAGATTGTGGCACCTGGTGCCCCAGATCAATGTGGAAGCACCTCCTCTTAACTTCCTCATCTTATGCAGTGATTGAATTTGATTATTACCTGCTGGCCCTTGACTTCTATTCTGAGACTGTGTAAATCGACCAAAGTCAAATCAAATTGGGAATATTGAACTTCTTTGGGACAAATGTGGATTCAGTCATGTAGTACTCAGTGTAGCATTCCGGGCTCACTTTTTCTCCTAGGGTATCCTGTCATCTTCAAACTAGAGTGTCAGTTCTTTCATATATTTAAGGAGAATTTATAGAAAAAAAAATTTTGCCCAGTACTTTTAGTAATTTTTGGCTATTGCTGAAAATGAAAATGTAATATATAGACCTTGTTTCAATGCTGTGCATCCAAGGTATTTTTCCTTCTCAATGCAGAGGCCATAACATTTTTATATAGCATAGTGAATAAGTGAACAATCTGCCTGACACATAGGTAAAATTAAATGACCTTAATTATTTACTATTTTGCACCACATTATACAATGAAATATTTTTAATTTCTATTTTACATCTTAATCCTGAGGTTTCACTAGAATATTTTTTCCTTTTTTTCCTTCCTTACCTTAAAATGCCATTTGACTCTACATTTGCTTCTATCAGTTGTACTATATGGATCTTAAATGGTCCTAGTCATTTTCTGATAATGTCATCCTTCTTATCTTCAGCTTCTAATTGGTTGCTGAAAGACATACAGATTTCTTTTTTAACTCAAAACTGCGATTTAGAACATAATTGTTTCTACTTTCCATGACTCTATTATCCGAACAGTAGAGATACACCTTGTTAGATTCCTACTTCTATGCATTTATTTCTTGATAATGCTCTCTCAAATTTTAATTATATATTTTTATTGAAATACTCACCTACTGTTAGAGCCCAAACATCATATTCTACATGCACGTTTCACTATTTCAACTCTGAGTGATATCACATTCCTGTGATCTCACTTTTATTTAGATATTTTAATATTTAGTTACCTTTTCTTCCAAGCATCTGAAGATATTTTCTAATCCCTGTTCCTTTTCCTCACCTTCGATAATGCCCATTATTCTTATGTTTCCTCTCCTGATGTTATCAGCTAGTTCTTGAATTTCTCTTTATTGTTTATTCTTCGGTTTCTCTCTTCTTCCTTCTGATTTATTTCTAGATTTCTGTCTTTGATATCACTGATCCTTTCCTCCACTTGGTCGATTCTATTTCCCAAGCTTGCTATTTCATTTTTCAACTCTTGCAGTGTGTTCTTCATCTCCAGAAGTTCTATTTGGTTCTTTTTGAGGGTTTCAATCTCCTTGCTCTGTTCATCTAGTTATTTTTTCAATTCCTGAAATTATTGATTTGAGTTGTTTTGGATCTCATTGAGTTTTTTCAGAAGTACCATCCTGAATTCTTTGTCATTTAAGTTACATATTTCTATGTCTCTAAGTTTATTTTCTGGAGATTTTTCTCTTTTTTTTCTGAGAAGCCTTGTCTCTTTGGTTGTTCATGGTGGTGAATGGACTATTTCTCTGCCTGGGCATTAATGGAAGTGTATTCTACTGTTTTTCCAGAAAGAAGATTTATTATATAAAGGTCTCTCTTTAGCCTGTTGCAAAGAAGATGCTTTTCTTTTGGTTTTTAGTAGATGGCGTCTAAGCCTCTTGGATCCCTGCTTTATATAAAGTCTTAATAATGCTTTTTAAATTTCCTTGTAGATATTTAATCATGCTCGCTACCTTTAGTTTCAGTCCCTGTTAGTGTCAGCAACAGTCTTGGCAGTGTTTGTTCAGATTCCCCAGGGGGCTCTGCAGTGATTGGTCTCGGGTGGGGGGTGGAGGAGGGCCTTCTGAGTTGGGGGTTGGGGGCTGCGACCCAGCCTCAGTTTTGCAGCCATGGCTGGCAAAAATCAACTGTTGTTCCTCTGTGGTCCCGTCTAGCTTCTTTGCTTTTTGCCCTGATGACTTTCCCAGGCAAGGCTGTTCGCGGAACTCACCACAGGAACTCACCGCTCCTTCCCCCCTCCCCCTCCTCCTACAGGGAGCTCTGGCGGCTGCCAGAGGCAGCCTCTTTATTACTCCTGGTCCACTGCCCGACACCTGGGGTTCTGACCTGGTAGCTTTTATGCTCAGATCCTACGCTCAGACGTGCTGGTGTGCAATTTGGGAGTTTTTTGTTGAGTTTTAGATGTTCAGCTTATTGTTGTTTCAAGGGGAGAGATCTGGAGACATCTCTCACTCTGCCATGTTTCAAGAAATATTGTTTTAAATACTGTTTTCTTTACTAGAGCTGTAGAGAAGGGAAATATAGTATGCCACATTACTCAATGTTGTTTGACACAGAATGCATTTCATGCAGTGTTTTGTAGGGACCACACATTTGAAAAATATGTGATCTGTGGATTTTCTAAAAAATAGATATAAGAAGCATTTATTAAGTTTAATCAGTTGAAGTTATAGGAACAAAATGTTGAGAAAAATAAAGCATAAGGAAATAACAGGATCAACGCTGGAGTTACAGGAAAAGAAAGGTGAAAAAGAGAAAAGAAAAACAAACAGGAAAAATTAAAGAAATAATAAAATAAAACTTCCTAGAACTGAGAGAAATTACAAATTGAAGTAGCCTACCAAGTTCTCAGAATTATGAATGGACAAAATCTCTCACCCAGGTGCTACATTTTCAAAGGACAAATTATAAGTAGAAAAAGTTTAATGATTTTCTGTGTGTGGGTGAGGGATACGATGCTCTCGTATAAGAGGAATAAAAATAATAGTATTAGATTTGTCAAAGTCAATTATAGATACTAAGAGACAAGGGAGAAATGTTTGTTTGTTTTCAAATTTCTGAGGAGAAATTAGTTCTATACTAGAATTCAATACTCAACCAGATTATCAATTATTTCTGAGAACAGAATAAAACTATGTTTTAGAGATAAAAGGAAAAATAGAGAATATATTTCCCATGAGTTCTTTGGGAAGCACATACAAACTTACTTTTGCAATAAGAATATCAACACTCTCATCATCACCATCACCAACATAAACAACCAAAGGGAAAAGAAAGAGAACAGTGAACAAAAAAGTGTAGAGCCATCCTATGTCCAAACTTGATGCCATTACAGTAGCATTGCTAAAAAGCTAGTAGACTTGGGGGAAAGGTTGGATGTGGGCAGAAATGTCTAAGGAAAATAGTTTTGTAGAGAGAGACTTTTGAAAAATAGTTAAGCTGTATAGTTACCAAAACACACAAGTAGGAAGAATTAATAATGAGAGATCTGCTATGCAACTTTGTGCCTCTATGTAATGATACTATGTCATATGCTTAAAAATTTGTTAAAAGGGTAGATCTCATATGTAGCATTTTTACTACAATAAAATAAAATTTTAAAAAGTTAATGGATAGGAAACAACAATATGGAATTTTCATTATTGAATAATGTTTGGCACAACATTGACTAATAATTTCAAAGTGGTGAAAATTTTAATTAATAATTAAAATTTTGTGATAAAATTATTTCCACAAGGTATTGTGATCGACTTTACTTCTTGTAATTGAAACTTAGTAATTGAAACTCAAACTGAGCCCAAAACTGAAAACAGGGTGGTTTCAAGTAACAAATATTTCTGGTCCAGGCACCATGTCCAGGATTCAGTAGAAATAAATCAATTCAAACCAATTTTAATACCAAGAAACATTAAAAATAACACTTCATATTTGAAAACATAAGGCTCAAGTAAAAGTGGATCCTCTTAGTCTAGAATTATTCATTGAGGAAGACATGCAGCATTGAGGAAGATGTGCAGCTGCTTTTTTTTATCTTCCTCCCCAAGAGGGAGCGAGCTTCTTCTCCATAATGCCAAGGAATATGGTGGTGCTATGAGGACGTTGAATGGTGGTGTAAGGATCTTAATTGTCACAAAAGAAAATGCATAGATAATGTCTAAAGTTGAGAAAATATTATTAACTATAAAATTTTAAAGTGGTGAGAGAACTAACTGTAGAAAGAACTTCAGAAGGTATAGGTGGTTGCCTGAGGTTCGGAGTATAGGACTGACAGGTAAGACTGGTAAGATGAGCAGCAGGTTAGTACCTTTGCTTTTATTTGTCATTCAATATTATTTATCTATATGTACATATTACTATAACAAACATATACATATGTTTGTATATGTTTAAAAGGATATATTTATAGAGAATATTATAGAAAGAAAATGAGCTACCGATTAAAGAAGCAAAGTCTTAGAGGCAAATTCATTCTTGAGAACAATTTTTGAAAACTATAGTGACAAAAATGAGCTTTACAAAGTACAACTTCTATTCTTAATCTTCGTAATTACAGAAAGTAGCTTTCTTAGTATACCCATATTAAGACTGGCTGCAGAAGACTATTTCTGGCTACTAAGTTTATAAAACCCAGTAATATATAAAGCTGGATGTCACATCTTCTCATTTAAAATTTAATAATATAATCATTCATTGTATTTGCACAAGTAAAAACACACATACATATTCAATATTTAGTTTTGAAATAATTTTATATCTATTAATTTTAAATCTTCAGCCAAGAGTGGTATTTGAGGAAGAGACCTCAGGGAATACTCTGTAAAAACAAGAGACCTAAACATTCAATTGTAAATGTTAGTCAACCAAGAAAGAAAAAGATGAACATAACATTTTTAAATTGTTGTCTTATCTCCTATCAATCCACTAACATATGAACGAGTCTTTCCACTTTACTAAAATTCAGTTTCTGAATCATACTCTGATATTTTTCATCATCCTAAATAATGTCAATTTAAATAATATGATAGTGGCAATGTAAGTACCTGATTTGTCTGAATTATGAAACATGATCTTTGCCAAAAATGATAAAGCAGTACACATTCAGTTTCAGTCGTGAAAGCTACTGCAGTTCCTAGGTTACAAGCAACCCTTTCTTAAGCTAAAAATAGCACCAACTGAGTACAAGATCACTTATAGACTTGAAATCTCTTTGTAATAATTTAAAAAATTACTTTGTACAAGCTGAAAATATAATAGATGCCATTCTCAATGTCATTTTAAAATAGTATTTTCTTTAAAGATTTTTACATTCTTGTATAATGGCATTCATAAATATTTAGAGTCCCTTAAAGAACTGACAATTGCTCTATCTGCAAAAATACTATAAGTTATATTTATGGAAAAACAGATGTTTTATCTCTGAATACTTGATAAATTTCAAACAGCAAACCATCACCTGACAAAGTACATACATATAAAGATAGAGTACTTTAGTTTAACATGTAGCACAGATAGATGATAGATTCATATGCTTTAAGACTACAGGAACAGGATCTGGTTTCGATTGTTATACTCTGTAGTCATACTTTTAGTTTAGTTTCAATATCTCAAGCTAATATGAAATTATTCAATTTGTCGATTTTATTATGGAATAATTAGAAATTAACATTTCAAAAAAGGAGTAGGAGAAGTGAATTACTATTTACTCCAAGTGATATTGGGTGAACTAACATGGTCTGAAAGTATAACAAAAGTATTATTTACATAAATGTGTGTGGCTGTGTTCTTTTGGATATTATTATTTATACTAATTTTTAGTTTATATAAACTATTTTCTCTCTATATAAATCTTTAATATCTTTATCTGGCATAAAAGTATATCTTAGTATGTGTTTATGTTACACAAATGTCAGTAAAAATATAAAAATGTTTTAAAGTAGAGAACATTATCATGTAGGGAAATCAATGCTGCATTTTACGTGTAGATTTGATGTAAAAAACAAAATCCAGTAAAGTTACAAAATACTTGCCAATTTCACATATATTACTCTATAGCATAAGATTTATTTGATTTTAAAACTAAAGCTTTTCGTGTTACTGTTTACAGTTATAAAAATTATACACTTCTTATTTGAAAAGCAATATATGAAAAAATATATAAATGGGGAGTTTCCAGTTTGGGGTAAGATGAGGTATGTATACCCCTTTCTTTTCCATGGAATACTATAAAACCCTGACAGAATGCATGGCACAGATATTTGAGTACTCTGAAATGTAAATAGCAACAGGCAGATTAAAATAGAACACCGTAAATCAAAGTACTGATGTGTCCTTTAGTATCTCCTGGCCTGAACTTATCTTAGTTGGGAACCTCAGACTGGACACCTTAAGGCAGCAGCAACAATAACAATAACACAGACAAAAGAGCTCCAAGAAAAGCAGTTTAGTCTAGCTTGAGAAGTAGGAAGGTGAATTACTAAGTTCATAGTGAGAGAGTGGAAAAAACATTTTTTTGTCTTTTTTTAATCTCTCCTGTCATACTATAGACTCTAAGTAATCCTGTGGAGATGGTGGTAGTGGTAGCAGCAACAGCTGTAAAGATGGCAGGGCTGTAGGAGCCAACAGTCTAAGGAATGGGAACCTTTCTCTTAATTCTCTCTGGAGTTGGGGTTGGGGCCAAAGCCCAGCTGTCTACTCTTTCTATTTCTATACCCTCTTACTTCTTGGTTCCACACATGGCTCAGTAGCAAGAGAAGTTGCTTTCTGCCTTTAAAAAGGGGCCCAAGAGATCAGAAAATTGGTGAGATTTTGGAGAGGAAGCTTGGAAAATCAACACCATAAAGTAGTATAGGATTTTCTGGGTCTGCCTATGGCCTATGCATGTAAGGATCTAATCCAAATTAGCATGTAAAATCCTTAAAGAACTGAGATAATAGATCTCTACCCAAGTCCTTCACTAAACCTTGGGTGGCATACAAGGCACAGAATAGTATAGTACTGCAAAAGGGTGGAAAAATGAACTGATATTGGAACCACAATCCAGAGAATGCAGGTTAGATCTTGCAGCCTGAAATTAATCAGGTGAATTTCATACTAAAACAAAAACTTTGACATTCTCTATAGGAATTAAACAAAACTCAATATCTCAATATGTAAAATTCAAAATGTCTAAGATTATCCAAATTTATTCAAAATTACAAAATTTCTGAGTAATCAAAATTACTCAAATTTCCTATGAAATTACTGTGTATGATGAACCATGGTAATATTAGCATGCTTGGATAAAAATACATAAAAGTTGACAGGAATGTTGGAAGCAGCTATTTTAAAAATGTTCAAACACTTTTGAAACAAATGTTAGAATATAAAGTATATAGTATATACTTTAGAAATATAAAATATAAAGTATACAGAGAGAATATATAGTATAAAGAGGAACCAAACAATAACTTTAGAATTAAAAAAAAAAAAATCCTCACAAACTCAGTACCAGAATGGAAATGAAAAAGAATCAGTGAACTTTAAGATAGATTAATAGTATTTTTTCAATCTAAGAGAGGAAATATATATCTGACAGGAATATCTGAGAGAGGAAAATATATATATTTTTAAAAAACTAATGAATAGAGCTTTAAAGACCTATGAGACAACAACAAAAGGTCAAAACTTTGAAGTTCTATAAAGAGAGGAAATGATGTGATATTGAAAAAAGATTTGAAGAAATAGATTGATAGTCTCATATTTGATGAAAGACACAAACCTACAGATTCATGAAGCTGAATGAATTACAAACAGAATAAACACAAAGAAATCTGTGTCCAGATATATTGTAATCGAAACTACTGAAAACTAAAAACAAGTAAAAATCTTGAAAGCAGCCATAAAAGTAACAGCTCATTATCTCTAGGAGAACAATGATTTGAACGACTAAAGATTTCTCACTGCAAACCATTGAAGCCAGAAAAAAAATACAGCATTTTTTGAGTAGTCAAAAAGAAAAAAAGAGCTGTCAAGCCAGAATTCTATTATGAGTAGAAATATCCTTTAGGATAATGGCAAAATAAGGACATTCTCAGATGATTAAAGACTTAAATGTAAGATCTGAAACAATAAAACGTGCAGAGGAAAACATTGGCAGTAAACTCTTTGGTATCTCTCAGTAATAGTGTTTTGAATATGTTCTCTTCGGACAAAGAAACAAAAATTTAAAAAATGAGATTATATCACACTAAAGAGTTTTTGCATAGTGAAGGAAATCATCAACAAAACAAAACACAACCTACTGAATGGGAGAAGATATTCACCAATGCTACATCCAATAAGGGGTTAATATTCAAATATAAAAGGAACTCATGCAACTTAACACACATACAAAAAATCCGATTAAAAATGGGCAGAGGACCTGAATAGATATTTCTTCAAAGAGGACATACAGATGGCCAAAAGGCATGTGAAAGATGCTTGACGTCACTAATTATCAGGGAACTGTAAATTAAAACCACTATGAGATATCACCTTACACCTGTCAGAATGGCTATCAACAATAATAAATCAATACAAAATGAGTGCTGGCGAGAACATGGAGAAAAGAGAACCCCCATGCAATGTTGATGGGATTGCAAACATTGCAGCCACTATGGAAAACAGTATGGAGGTTTGTCAAAAAATTAAAAATATAATTACCATGTGACCTAGCAATTCCACTTCTAAAATTTGCCTGAAGAAATACAAAGGACAAATTCAAAAAGATATGTACACTCCTATGTTCATTGCAGCTTTATTTACAATAGCCAAGATATGAAAGCAATGTAAGTGTCCATTGACTAAAGAATGGATAAAGAAGTGGTGTATATATATGCAATGGAATATTACTCAGCCATAAAAAGAAATGAAATCTTACCATTTGCAGCAATGTGAATGGACCTAGAGAGTATTATGCTAAGTGAAAATATGGCAAATAGAGAAAGATAAATACTATATGATTTCACTTATATGTAGAATCTAAAAAACAATAAATGAACAAAACAGAAACAAACTCATAGATACAGGAACAAAATGATGTTTTCCAGATGGGAAGGGATTGGGAGTATGGGTGAAAAAGGACAAAGGATTACAATGTGCAAATTGCTAGTTATAAAAGCAGCTACAGTTATGTAAAGTACAGTATGGAGAATATAGTCAATAATATTATAATAACTATGTATGGTGTCAGATGGGTACTAGACTTGTAGGGATGATCATTTCGTAAGTTGTATAAATATCTAATCATTATGTTGTACACCTGAAACTAACATAATGTATGTCAATTATAACTGAAAAAAATTTTTTTTTAAATTCTCAGATGAAATAAAACTAAAGTAATTTTAGAGCCTGCTAAATGCTCTAAAATAATTGTTAAAAGAAATTCTTCAGTCAGAAAAGAAATGGTATTGGAAAGAAATGGAAAATCAGGAATAAAGTAGGAGAACATAAACTGTAAATATACAGCAAATATAATATATACCACTTCTCCACTTGAGTTCTTTACAATATTTTTAAAAGTTGAAAACAAAAACATTGTCTCATGGGGATTTCAACCTAATAGAGGCAAAATATAAGATGACTATAGCTAAAAAGAAGACACTAAATGGAACTGTCGGGTGAAAGGTTTTCTACATTCCAACTGAAGTAATAACATATTAATTCTAAATAAACATTGCATAGTTATGAATGTATTTTGCAATTCCTAAAGGAAAAGATCTTTTGTAGATGAGTGGATAAACAAAATGATTTACATCTAGATAATAGAATAATAGTCATCAATACTTGCAAAAACTTAGATATATTTATACCTGTAATGACTTGAATGAATTTCAAAGGTATTCTACTGAGTGAAAAAAAATCATTTTCAGAAAGATACATACTATATTATTCCATATCATATAATGACATTCTTGGGGAAAAAAAAAAAAAAAACAAAACAACTATAGTGAGGAAAACAGATTAGTGGTTGCCGGAAGTCATGTGAGGATGTGACTGTAGAAATGATGTGACTATAGAGATGATAGCATGAGGAACTTTTCTGAGATAATAGAAATATTCTCTCAGTATTATGTTGGTGATTATATAAAATTATACATGTGTTAAAATTCATAAAATTATACACAAATTAAAATCGAAGTTCATTTTAAAGTATTATAATTTTAAAAATTAACCAAAACAAAACTCTTTAAAAGATATATTTGGGATATGGGTAATTCTTGACTTTTCAAGTTGCTATTTTTAGTTATCAAAAATACATTAGTATTTATAATCAGCCATGTGTTATTTGATATAATTTCAATATATAAATAAATCACACCAATAATCCTATTTTTAAAAAAAATAATTTTCTTTTCCTTTTATCTACTAAAATATTTAAATATGTAATTTCAAATCTTTTCATTGTTGATCACATGCAGTTTTTCTCACATAATCACAAGAGTAAATAGAACTATGAATACAATAAAAATGTCATTTCTAATATCTCTAATTCTACGCTAAAAAATTCTATGCCCATTGACAAAATTCACTTATTTGCATGTATAAAATATTGCAATTCGATCCAGTTTGTCTCTAAACAAATGGATCATATCAATGTAGAATCTGATGTTATTACAGGAAACTTGAATTTTAATGAACCCTGTTTGATTTGGATGAGTCAAGACAGGCATAACACAATTGAGTCAATTAGCAAGAATTTTGCAATCAATGTTGATTAAGAAAATGGGATGATGGTATGTGCATAATTTGGAGGCATTCCCTGGCTTGAACATTAATATAATTGGATAAACATCGGCATTTTAAATATAGCACATTGCTCTGAAATGAAATGATACATAGTTTTTGATACATGTAAATATTAAACTGAATACCTTTTATTATACATGACTGAAATTCCATTTAAAGCAGATCTAAGAAAGAATAATAAATTGCTCTGCTTTCGTCTTCTAGTAAAACATAACCATCAAATCAGCTATTGGTCAACATGTAATGAAATAAATCTAGGCTAGAGCACATAATTACCATGATTTGATTTTTGTCCTATACATCATCAGTGGTTACATATCCTTATTTGGAGTTTTCTTCTGGTTTTTTCTTTTTTCTTTTTTTTTATGTAACTTACACAATATATGTGGGTGATGTTCTGTCACTGTCACAGACTAATTTTTTTTTTTGTGGAGAAACCAATGCACTTAACTGCTTTAGGTTTTCAGACAAAATGTGTATGTGTTTTCTATTAGTTCTTTATAGCATCAACTGTTTTTCTCTTAAAATATTTACTTTTACAGTATTTATTTTATTGTCTATATTGGGGATGATTGTATTTTGCCTTCTATTGATGTTCTTTTAAATTATAATTTAGTTAGCCTTTTATCCTGTCATTTAATGTTCTTTTATTAATGACTTTGGAACATTACATGATTTCATGTGGCGCATGGTTGAATATTTTATGTGAATTTTCTTTGATAATAAAGCCTTCAAAGAAATGAAATTATTGTGTTTAAAATTAGAAGTCAAGCAAAACAAGAAAGCCATGATTTATATTAATTTATATAAAACAAAGATTTAATAAATCAAAATGTCAGGATTGTGATATTAAGAGAATAATATAAAAATTAAATATATAAAACAAAAAATAGATTAAATCATAAACTATTTTGAGGGGAGAATGAAATTTTATTATATAAATTTTGTTTCTGCCATATATCAGACCAGTTTTTGAGTAATTCTTCTTGATTTGGTTCCATTTTTATATTTAATTTAGACTTCATCAACCGAAAATCCATTAACATATTTCTTCTACTTATTATCTGAAATCATATTTGCTTTCCCAAATATTATAAAGTATCATGAACACAACT
>NW_011888783.1:7359830-7447357 GCF_000151845.1 Pteropus vampyrus | reverse complement strand
AGATTATGACTTTTTTCTTTACTCAAAATTTTAACAATTTTATCTAGTGTCTTATTTCTTACTTGGTTTCTGAAAAGAAGTCTGCTGAATTCTTATGCTTGTTTTTTTTGTATATGAAGAGTTTTCTTTGGTTTACTTCAAGATTTTCTCTGTATCTCTGTTTTTCAACAATTCAAATATAATATAAATGGCCTTCTCTTTCATATTTACTTTGATTTTTATTCTCCAAAATTTTTGGAAGTGTGGTTTGATACGTCTGTAATTTTGGAAATTTTTCTGACATTATTTCTTCAAATATCTCTTGCATCTCATTTTCTCTCTGTTGTATGATACTGATTATGTATATATCAGGCAATTTGATACTGTCCTATATCTCGCGTATGCTATGTTCTATTTTTTTAATCTTTTTTTTCTTTACATTTTGGTTTGGGTCATCTCTATTAACCTAACCTAAAGTATATTGATTTTTTTTTTTTTCCCCTCAACTCTGTTAAGTCTACCAATGAGCCTGTTGAGGGCTTCTTCATTTCTTTTATTGTGCTTTGATTTTAAGCATTTTCATTTTCTTATTTCTTATAATTTATTTCTCTGTTGAATATATCTATCTGGTCATAAGTGTTGTCTAACTTTTGCATTAGAGCTTTTGACATATTTATCATAGTTATTTTATTTTAAATTCCCTGACTGATTGTTCCAATATCTCTGTCATATCTGATTCTGCCATAATAATTATTTTGTGTCTTCAGTGTTTATTCTTTTTTCATAACTCACACATGTTTTATTTAAGCCAAAAGTCTCTAAAAATTATGAATAATAAAAGATAGATAAGTGAATAATTTTACAATTGAAACCAAGTACATCTTTGCTTTTTCTAGGTCTTTGGTATGGGGTTCTGACTTTATCTAGAAAAGAATTTATTTTTTTAATCAATATATGGTAAAAACAAATTGTAAAATATTGACAATGTGATATTCATATCTTTTAGAAGTTGCTGAAAATATAAGATAAACAATACTAAATTCCAGAAAATATAAGATAAACAATACTAAATTCCAGAAATACTCTCTGCATTATATGAATGATTCATAATGTAAAAAGGTGCCATAGCTTCTATTTTACACTTTAAATATGATAAGTTGATATTTGGGCTTCCATATTTTTTACATTGGGTAATATATAAATGTATTAATTGTTTATATTATATACATATATGCCTTAATTATAAAATTGAAGTATACATTCAACATGAAACATCTGTTAGTAACTATAAGAAGAGGAAAGTGTATGATGAATTGTTTTTGGCACTGAGTAATTTTTATCTTCATAAGATTAACACATTTTATATTGGGATATAATAAACATACAATATTATATTAGTTTTAGGTGTACCCCATACTGATTCAGTATTTGTATATATTGCAAAGTGATCACCACAGTAAGTCCAGTTAACATCCATCACTACACATAGTTAGAAATTTTTTTCTTGCCATGAGAACTTTGCACTGAGAACTTTTAAGATCTACTCTCTTAGCAACTTTGAAATACATAATATAGTATTATTAAGTAGTCACCATGCTGTATATTACAGCTCCAGGACTCGATTTATTTTATAACTGGAAGATTGTATCTTATGACTACCTTCACCTATTTTACCCATTGCTTTTATCTCACAATATTAACATATTTTTATTTGTAATACACAAAAATACTTTTACCTTGCATTTTCCTGTTGCTACGAAATTTTCATTGATAAAATTTTTATTGCTAAAATATAAGTTTTTTATATTCCACTTTATTTCTTTTATGAAAATTCACAGAAATTAAATTACCAATTAGACATTATCATTAGCTTTTATGGGAGGAGAGATTAAATGAATAGAATGTTTTCATTAACATTGTTTAGCAGCTTATACTTTTACCAGCATTTTAAAAGAAAACAAATTTTATTATATTTCACCTAATTATGATTTTATTTCCTATTTCTTTGATTCAGTAAGGTTGAACAATTTCTTTCTTTCTATCCTAATTCATTTTCTTTTTTGAAACAATGTGCTTCTAATTCTTGTGACTATATAAGAAAGTTGTTTACTCTTGACTACTTTACATTCTTCAAATATAAACTTTACCTATGATCTTGATAACTTAGCTATGTAATAAATTACATGGTTATAAAATTTATATATCAGTCAAATGTTCTAAAAATATAGAAATTCTCATATTTTGAAAACTGTTCTTGAATGTATCAAGCAGGAATTTGCTTTAGTTAATAATAACCACAAATCCTACTTTATAACATTGGGAAGACGCTAAAATATTGTACAATTTGTATAAATATATACACTCAATTGAAATAAAAGTTAAATTTATAGCTAGTTATTTTTCCTTTATTGTAGCTTTTAATTTTTATTTCTGTTTCATTATATTATTAGTTTGTTCTTTCTCACTTCTATATTTTAAAATAAAAAAGTATACATATTTAAGGTGTACATGATGTTTTGATATACATATATAATGAAATAATTACTACAGTCAGGCTAATTAATATATTATCTCACATAATTACCACTGTTTTGTGTGTGATGAGAGACCTGAAATCTATTCTCTTCTATATTCTTATATTATCAATAATGTTTCAAAATAGTAACTAGACAACTCTAATTTTGATTTTAAAAAGGAGAAAGGCAAAAATAAAACAAAAACATGACCATGTACATTAGCACAAATTATTTTTTATCATTCCGTAAACTGTACAGCAATCTATTTTTTTCTTCCTAAGGAATTGCTATTAGGTGTTTACTAATTATTAGTTTAAAAATGGCAGTAATTTTTTAAGTTGTAATTAGATATGGTGACTGATTCAGATGAAGCAATGGGCTGTCAGCTGTCTTAGATTATGAATGCAAGACATTGCTCTCTGTCTTCCATCAAGGCAATTCATTAGTTATGCTGTTTGAGAGCAGCTGTACCCTTTGAGATGTGATTTATCCAGATTCTCTCAATATTACTGCAGAAGCATAGGGAGATAAGTGATTTGATGAGCCTATGTATTTACTGTCAAATGCCATTATGTTTGAATGTGCAGCAACAGTGATAGAAAAGTTTGTATTTTAAAGGCAATGGATTAAGTCAAATGAAGGAAAGCACATGAAATCTCAAGATACAAAATTATAATTCTATAGTTAGGCATATATTTTTGAAGGATGTTATAGAAATCATTAAACTCTCACTTTGACATTTCTTTTTATTTATTAATTATGAAAAGTAGATACATTGTTTAAAATAGCATAGAAAGCACAATTGTTAAAATATAAATTGTCAAATCTTTACCACTGAAAATAATTATTTGTCCTGTGTTCATTGCCATGATTTAAATTAACTTATGCATAAATATTTCTCAAATAAAAAGAAATTTAACTTGAAATGAACTATGTATCCAGACAAATTGATTTTAAAATATTCTTCTGAAGTTGTGTGATATGGGATAATTTAATCAAATGCTTACTCCAACATCCATCTATAAGGTCATTCCAGAAAAATATTACTAAAAAATGTGTATATATTCTAGTAACTAGAGACCTTGAAAGAAAGTATTTTGGTGATTTTCAAAATGTTTCAGCATTGTAACCTTTTTTATATCAATCTAGATTTTAAAGAATATGTATGTATGTGTGTGTGTGTGTGTATATATATATATATATATACACGTGTGCGTGTGTATCATCTATAGATAGAACTTATCTAGTTACTGAAGAAAGCTTCCAAAATCCAATTCTGCTTTTCTTTTTTCAGTCTCTCCCACTTGTGAGGCTCTGCTGAGTCTATTGTCTAAGTCTCTATTGACCATGCGTTTCAAACCATTGATCAAGCTCAGTCTATATCTATATATAACTAATTTCAGAGACTGCAAAGTCTCATGCACAGGAAATAGCCAGGGTATGAATAACAGTCTTCTGACTCTGTGCACAGTGCTCATGACATTCTACCAAGCCCCTTCATTAATTTTCATGTTATATATGTTTGTGAACATAAAATTAAATTTAACTTTTAAGTATTGTCCTACTCCTTCAATGGTATTGTAGGCACTGTACTGAATCCTTTGGTTCTGAGCTGTGAGCCTTACCATTCCCATAGGAGACCTCCCTTTTAAAGTAGTCATTGTTGTCACAATAGCTGTCACCTGAGGATTAGTTGAGGCATTCATACAAACAACAAAATGAGCTAGTTTACTTCTATAAACATAGGAATAACAAGACTGAATTTATTGAAAGTATATTGGAAAGATTACAGATTCAAAAGATAACTAAAGAGGCAGCTTCTGTAAAATAGGCAGCAGAAAATACAACCATGATAGACCACAGGACTAATTTGTTAAGATGGTTTAGTGCCACATCTGCACACTCATTGTGCTATTGATGGACGATGAACTTCACCCATGCTCTGGGTTATAGTTGACATTCCTGATTTCTTTGATCAATTACTCTATATGCAAATACCAAAGTTCCAACTGGCCAAAACTATTAAAAATGCCCACGACTTAACTCTTAGAAAGAAAGGACAAGGAATACTGTAGTTCACTCCCAAAGTTGGAAATGTGTTGCTTTCACAAAATCTTTAATAAGGGAAGTGGGATTACCAAAATAACATACATCTACTCTATACCCTCTTATTAAACAGATGCATATTGTGTCTTAGGCAAATTTTATTTCCTTGTCCTTGGGTTGGATTTTGCATTTTTGCTGTCAAAATTTTAGACAAATGTTGAAGTCTTAATAAGTACATCACTAGAAAGGCCAACTACCAGATATTATTAAAGTCACCTCATTTACATAAAAGAAGATATCAAAATACCTTAAAAATACTTATATAAAAGACTGAACATGTCTTTAAAGGCATAACACAGAAAATCATGGATACTACCTTATATTTAACCATATCTATTTTAATATAATCAATATATTCTATAAAGCCTTTCCTATTTTATTTTTTTTACTCTTTTCCTTATAATTTTTCCAATAGAATTTTCCATTTAAAATGTTTATGCTAACATTTATCGAATACTCAATTATGCTGTACACTGTTCTAAGTGATTTACATGTATTAAGTCTCAAAATATTTGATCAATTATTATTATCTCTGTTTTACAGATTAGGGAACTGAGCCATGGAGAATTTAATTAATTTAGCCAAGATCACATGTTTGGGAAGAAGTAGAGCTGGATTTGATTTCAGAAACCATGCCATGAATCATTAATTACATACACTACCACCTATGTGTAGATTTACAGATAGAGGAGAAAAGAGAGACAGAGAGCCAAAAACCATGATGTTTGTGATATAGTCTGGTTATAAAGTGTTTTTAAACTAAAATGACAGTTCAGTATTGTCAAAGCCAAATCTGCTTTATAAAATACCAAAGCCAGCTTTTAAGGAACCACAATGAAAATATAAACTGGGCATCTCTGCATGTCCCAGTGCCTCAGTGGTCAATTGCCTCACCTGAAAAATTTTTAATAAACAAAACAAAAGGAAAAAACAGCAGCTTAACATTTTTGAGTTTTATAGCATTGAAGTACTTCTTCACAGAATGAAGTAGACTAGGAGAAACTTTTGTTATAGGAAGCATTGATGAATGGATTTTATACTAAGATGATCGGTTTGTCTGGCTTTTCTCTCAAGATGATTCATCGGTTGGCTGCTCACATCAGGTATTTTAGAGCAGAATGTTCTGTCATTGGGGAACATTCTTTTTCTGAAAGCAGAAATGATGGAGACTTGGTAAACTATTTAAATTTGTTTCTGTTTTGCCACCGAGATTGTCTTTGGTAGCAAGTTTTTTAAAAATGGAGGCAGTTATCTCATTGGGTATTTATCATTTCTTTGGACTACACATTTCATTTCTCAAGCAGTTTCTGAATAGAGTAACTGACCAACATTTAGGTTACATGATGATAAAAACTCATTTAATTTGTAATATCTGTCATTCAAAAAAATGGTTAAAAAATCAAATTTGCTTATATCAGGTTGTTTTACTGCTTCAAAGAACAAGAGATCAACCTGCTAAATATTATTTTGAAATATGAAAAACATAGATGCAAGTAGATACATGGAATTCAAGAAGCTTTTTTCTTCCCAAGTATCTTTTGTCTTGTGATGTATAAATTATAGAATGCCATTTGGTAGAAATATATTAAAATGTTGATTATTTTTAAATAAAAATATTTAATGTATTTGATTTCTACTAGAGATAATAAAGATTAACATTATATAGTGTGTAAAAGTGACCATGATTTCTTCACAAAGAAAGCCTTTGTAAATAATTGTATGTTAACTGAATAATTAAATAATTAATGAACCAACCTATTTAAAGATTGTATTGTAAGCCATCAGATGATATTATTGTCATTACATAATAAGAAAGTTACTACTACATGATGATAACTTTTAATCTAATGAGTTATCCATACCAATTATGTCATTTTGCTTATATATTGAATCTAAGGTCTAACCTTTTATGATGTGAGTTCAATAAACCTAAAAAACATAAAACAAGAAGCTGTAAATTAAAAAATTACATATATAATCTTTAGGTAAATAATTTATTTCATGCTACATATTCAAATTTTTATTAAAAATATTGGACACATTGTGGCATTTGTAGTCATTATAGCAGGTTTTATTATTATTAGATATTATGTAAACTGAGAAGTTGTTATGGATACCAATTCAATATTTTATGTATTGACCACTATTTGAATGTTGACGTTCATTGATTAGTGTATTATAGATCTAACAAGCTTGTTTACTCCATATACAAATAAGAAATGAATATCTAGTATGAAGGTAATTATGCCTTATATTTTTCTAAAGGCTATCATACTTTAAATAGAAATGGAAATGCTTAAATAAAAGCTTGTCTGCAATTCTATAAATCATAATGGAAAGAATTAAATAAACTATAAACAATACACTTAGCTGATTTCTAGCTTTGACTCATGCCATACAATTTATTGATATTTTATAAATGTAATGTTGAAATTTTATTTATCTATTTATTTGCATAATTTTAATATAATGGAAATATTTCAAAAAATATTAACATGTGGACTCTACTGAAATAAAAATGACTCATTATAATTATGCAGAGATATTCTAGTATTAAAAGTTGTTCAGTGATAAAAAACTGTTAATATAATTTGTTACAACTACAGTTTAAACAATACAAAAAATATAATATAACCTCAAAAAGCAACCCCAAATAATCCATCAATTCTTTATTTTTTTTTTCAAAGACCTAAGTGTATTAGTCAGAGTATAAACTTATTTTAACAAATAATCTGCAAATATCAGCAGCTTAAAACAGAAAGGATTATTCCTTCTTCAGTTTGTTCAACGAGGTCAGGGTTGGAGGTGTTGTAATACCAAGTGGGTCTCAGCTCCACAAAATTATTTGAAAAATCATTGTTTCTATTTATACAAATATTCTATTTAGTGGGTTCTCTCCAGCCTTCAATTTGACCTCTTGCATCCAGATGACATTCAGGGAGAGAGAGAAGACACATCTAATTTTAATCACCTTAGCTCTAGGCCACATATATGATTGCACTTATGTGACAGTTACACAGCCCTAGCTCATATGAAGGGTCTGGGAAATGCAGTCTAGCTGTTCAGAAGACAAAAAGAATGTGGATATTGGAAAACAGTTCAGCCAGTTTTGGCAGAAAGAAAAGAATGTGGATATTGGAAAACAGTTCAGCCAGTTTTTTAGAAATTGAAAAGTGGTATATAACATTTTTCAATTTCTAAAAAATTGTAAGACTTGAGAGAAAAAAGGAAAATAAATTTATTTATAAAATTATTGTTTACACATGACATGATTATTTGAAAATAATCAGAAAACCCCAAGAACCTAATAAAAGTAATTTTTAAAGTAAATTGATCAATTAAAAATATCTATTAAATAGCAATAGTTCTCATAAACTGATCCCTCAAAAATCCAACTCAAAAAGATATAAAATAGAAAATCTACTCTTTAGTGTTAAAGAAAAAACATCAAATAAGTAGAAAACATGTTTTGCTTCTGAACTGGAAATCTTAGTAGTGTGATAAGGTCAACAATTTTCTGTTAATTTTATAAGTATATAAAACGTGACCTAAGAACAACGAAAAAATTTAACAGTGTAAGTTTAAAAATCATCTAGAAAAAATTAAGTAAATGTGAGATACAATAGTCATGATGAAACATTTACCCTGTAAATATAAAACTGGCAGAAGAAAATAGAATTCTACCAAAATACTTATGCTATCTTATGGAATGTTAAAAGGAATAGAAACTATAAAAAAGAAGAGATAGTTATGACCATTTATTGATATTTTGCTATTATATATAAAATATGCACACACATAATAATGTTATTAAAAAGACACCAGAATAACAAAACTTTTGGAATTTCATTGACAACATATTTGCATCTGTAAATATATTTATAAATTTGAAATCAATAAAAATATGAAGATAATTAAAATTAAGCAACAGATAATTATGACTTTTAGCTATTCATACATTTGTTATGAGAAAAATAATTTTAATTCTTAATGTTATTTATTTCTATTGACCATGAAAGTTCTTCTATTCTCTATATTCTTAGAGCAATGATAGTTTACGATATCTGAAAATGCCATTTTAATAGTAAGTATTAAATCACATTGATCATGTAATTTTATAATTCTAATTTATACAGTTTTAGAGATTTAGAAGAGAATTTTTGCTATTTAATATTTTTGAAAGTATTCAAAATATACCCTCTATATGTCAAGTAATTTTTCAAAACCTTTACTGTTGGCCAGAATTCCAGCAGAGTTATTTTGAGTTGCTCAAGCTCAGCATTTTCATACTCTCTCTTTTAGACAACACAAGTAATTTGGGTTTTAAATACCACAGGGGAAAAAAATTATGAAAACTAGAACGAACTAATATATACAGAAATGCATTGTTAATTTTATCTACAAACAGGCCACTCCATCTGTTCAAACATAATGCTCCAAACCAAGGAATATGTTCCAAACCAAAGAGCATGATATTTGACAGATGGAGAGGTCTGTAAGCCTGTCTGGAGCATAGAATACTATAGAGTTTGTAGCAGGGTCCAATTTTCTCCACTAAAGGAAATCTAATCAAAATTTCTCCCCAATAATATCGAAATCGGCACCAATTTTACCAATTTCTATGCACCAAAGATCAACTCATTTTATTTATTTTCTTTCTTATGCACAAGAAACCCATATCTACTTTCTGAGTTAATTTTCTATTTTCATGGTTGTTCTACAAAAATAAGTACAAATGCCAAACATATTTTATATAAAATAAAAGTCACCAATGAGTCAAACATAGGATGATTTACTCTTTAGCATAAAAATGTCATGTTAGTGCTATTTTTTTAAAAACATTAATCATTAGAGGATTGAGTCATAGTATATAAGCTTTGGAAAAAGCTATAATAAGATTTTGATAAGTATTTGCAATTTATTGAAATAAGCAGCAAAACAAGAAGCATAGATTATTTGCCTTCCCTAAAAGTATGCATCCAGTGAGAGGCTGAATAAGATTTCTCTGCTCATGTCCAGAGTTCCACTCTAAAATCCAACATTCTAAAGTGTACTGATGGTATGGGAGATTGCCTCATCGTTATTAAAATTTTAGTGCAATTAAACTAGATAAAAACTTTGCTGACAACGTGTCATATGGGTTGCTAAGAACTGAGAACCCATTTTGACTTATATAAATTAATCGTAGGCTTATCAAAGAGCATCCAGTGAAAACTGTGTAGATTAGATATATTGATACATACTGATAAATGTCACATAAGATCTTAGTACTTGAAACCGAAACATAGTTCAATATCTAATTTCAACATTTTAAATTTCAGAGCTACTTATGACCTTGTAGCTCAGAAACCTTGGCATCGTTTAAAGCCTACTTCTAGCTATGCTCAGTTCCAAGCCCGGCACTTAAGGCTGTGCCTTATTACCAGTGGCGGTTTTGGGGGCAGGCAAGAATATTTGATGACAATCTTAGAAGACATTCAGGGTTAGTAGAAATTTCCATCAGGAAACCCTAAAGGGAGGTAGCTGTTCCCTTCCTCAGAAGTACTATAATTACATATGAACTTGAAGGGGAGCAGAATTTGCCGCCCCAAAATATGCCTTTTTGACATAAGGGTTATCTTGAGCTGGCTCTTTTTAAGAAACTACAGACACAGGAAAAGCTCCGAAAACCTGTAGAAGTTATCCTTTTGTAAGAGAAATTTATATTTAGAAGAAAAATCTCCATGTAAGGTGTCTCTCCTCTTGTACCAAGAAGAGGAGGATGACTAAATCTCTAGAAATTTATCGGTGAAGGCAAAAAAGGGACCTACTTTTATTGTGCTTTGCAAGATAACTTCCCGTAACTGGCTCCCTCCACCTCCAACATCTTCTTTTGTCTTTATCTGGAGATGATATTTAAGATGGTGATTTGGGCCATTTCAGGAAGTTACACGGTTTTCATAGATATTTCTCATGTATACAGGAGGAGGTGTACATGTTATTAAACTTTTATTTTTATGTTTCTCCTGTTAACCTGTCTTTTATTACAGGATTGAGGGGAGGTGGGGGTCTCAGCCAAGGACCTAGAATAGTAAAGGAAAAATTATTTTTTCTTCCCAATAAACTGCTGTTCTGAAGATATTTCTTTTCCATACACCTCAAAGAAATTGAATATTCAAGAAGCTTGACCATAAAAATTTAAAAACTGAAATACTTATTCTTAAATAATATATATATGTTAAGAACATACATATTCTTAACATATATGTGTGTATATATACACATACATATGTGTGTGTGTATATATATGTATGTATATGTGTGTGTGTGTGTGTGTGCGTATATATATAAAATGAAAGAGAGATGTTTATTTTAAGAGAGATGTTTATTTTAGGAAATTGGCTCATTTGACTGTAGAAGCTGGCAAGTCCAAAATCTGCAGTGTAGTCAAGCTGACTAAAGACTCAGAGAAGAGTTGATATTATAACTCAAAGTTCAAAGGCAGTCTGCTAGTAGAATTTCCTTTTCCTCAGAGAAGGTCAATCATTTTCTTAAGGCCTTCAACTGATTAGATGATGACCACTCATAATATGGAGAGTTATCTCTTTGCTCAAATACTACTGATTTAAATGTTAATCTTATCTAAAAAATACCTTCATAGCTGCATTCAATCATGTTTGATCAACTATCTGGATCACTGACCAGCTAAATTGGCACATATACATACATACATGATGTAAGGAAAAAACATATCTGAGTTTACATTTTAAAATGGATAGAAAGAATTTCAACTATAAATGTCAGTCTCAGTAGCACAAGGCATATTATTCATGTTAACTTTAATAATGTAGAGGAAAATTGATTTGACATTTTTCATATGTTGCACATATTTCAGCCTAAATGTAAATATATGTGTAGTTATAATGTGACCTGCCTTTTTGTAGTCTCACGGATGCAGTTACTTAGAACCAAAGAAATCTAAATTCTTGGTGTAGTAACATACTACAAATATTAGTATAAGTTATGTTGTTTGAAACAAACTGGTCACTCACAATACTGAAAACAAAAATAAATATTAGAATTATTTATTCACATTAAAATATATACTTTCCAGAGATTCTACTCATGGCTTCCAATTTTGTAGGTTTGGTATAGAGCTATGCATCAGCATTAATAAGAAACTCAATAGATTATATTACTTGCACTACTGAATGAGAATCACAGAAACAGAGCATGCTGTAGAAGAAAAAGAATCAATAACTTGCCTTTAGAATTAATAATAATCTGGAAAATAAAAACACTCAGGCTTTATTTGGCGGGTTGACAAATCAGAATTTAAAAGGACATGGATCCCAGACACTACTACTAATGTAGACTAAACAGAGTTTCAGGGAATGAAAAGTTGTTCAGCCAGACAAAAGCAGTGTGATATGTGGTAAATGTGGTCAACTGGGCACCACGTTGGTGGATACAACAACATCCACGTTCCACCAAATTAGCAATTGGTATTTATGAAAGTATCTGACAAGCATAAATTCTAGGCATACCATGATGATTATCATGATGATTTCAAAAGAAAGAATGATGATTATCATGATGATTTCAAAAGAAAGAATCAGGCCTGAGAGGAGGGCTTGTGAACTTGAGAGATCATGTAGAGACAGAGTAAAATTTGGGGCAAATGTTGGACAATGAGCAGTTTATCAAGCCAAAGACTTATATGAAAGGAAAGAGAGCCCACATACTGATTTTTATTTTCTCCTAATATGCCATGCTCTATTCCTTTCTTAGTGTTGTTGTTTGGTTGTTGGTTTGTTGAGATACAATTTACATAAAGGTGTGTAATAATTTATAAAATTCATCTTTTCAGGAGTATTATTCTATGAATTTTGACAAATTGAAACAGTGAGTATCACCATTACCATGATGAAGATATAGAATATTCCCATCACCCCTAAAAGTTCATTACTTTGTGGACAATTCCCTTACACCACCCCAAACTCTTGGCAACTGTTAATCATATTTCTATCCTTGCATGTTCTGTCACTATAGTTTCAAAGTGTCATTTAAGGGGAATTCTTTAGTATACAGTCTTTCAAGACAGACTTGCTTCACTCAGCATAACAACTCTAAGAGTCATTCTTACTGTTGCATGTATCAGCAGTTCATCCTTTCACTAAGTTATATGCCATTATATGTATAAATTACAATTTTATAAACCATCCACCAATTGATGAACATTTGAGTTGTTTCAAGCTTTCGGAGATTATGAATAAATCTGCTATAAATATCCATATACAAGTATTGTTTGAATATGTCTTCATTTTCCTTTGGTAAATACCTAGGAGTAGAAGTATGGACCATATGGTAAATTTGTTACCTTGATATTGAATTGCCTTATATCTTTTTAAAAATGGATGTGTACCATTTTGCATCCACACCAGGAATATATGAAAATTCCAATTGTACCATATTCCTGCTAACGTCTAGTATTATCAAGTTTTATTTGAAACAATCTAGTAGATGTGTGGTAGTATCTTATTGTGGTCTTAATTACATTTTCCAGTTTGTGTCATTTCTTTTTTTTCTTTCATAAATGTTTGAAAGAGTAAAAATTTTTAATTTTAACAAAGTGCAATTTATCAATATTTTATATTTTGTTCTTGTTTTTGTCTGTGTGTGTATCCTATATAATAATAAATCTCTGCCTAACCCAAGGTCACAAAGATCTGTTTTCCTTTGTGTTTTCTAGAAAGTTTATAATTTTATGTCTATGATCTATTTTGAGTTAATTTTTGTATATAATATAAAATTAGGGGCAGAGATGCACTTTTTTTTGCTTATAGATATTCTGTTTGTCCAGCTTCATTTACTGAGAAGGCTATTCTTAGTATAATTTCTTTGACAATTTTATCAAGCATCAAATAACCATGTCTGTATGTGTCTATTTCTGTATATTTTAAAAATTCTATCTGTGTACTTACACTTTGGCAATACCACACTACCTTTATTATTGTTGCTTTATAGTCATTCTTGCAATCAGATAGTGTAAATTTGCTCTTTCTTTTCAAAATTATCTTTGCTATTCTAGAGCCATTGTTTCTTATTTAAATTTTAGAATCAGCTTTTTAAATTTCTACAGAGAACTGTCTGCTGGAGTTTGATTGAGATGACCTTGTATCTATAGATCATTTGGAGAAAAATTGCTATTTTGGCATTTTCTTTTATCTTCCAACTCAGAAACGTATATATTTGTCCATAATTTTTTATCTTATTTAAATTGTCTCACAAATGTTTTATGGTTCCCAATATAAAAATCTTCCACATATTTTGGTAGAATAATGAATAAATACTTTTAAATGATTTGTATTATTAAAGTAGTTCTATTTAAAATTCCAGTGTCCTATTGTCGATTGCTACTACATAGAAGCAATTGATTTTATATATCGACCTTGCATTATGTGACCTCATTACATACACCTGTTAGATCTGGTAGCTCATTTGAGATTCTTTTAGATTTTCTACACAGACAATTAGGACATCTGTGAATATAGTTTATTTCTTCCTTTCCAAAATAATTATCTTTTATTTCATTTTCTTTCCCAATCTTACTGGCAAGCATCTCCAGTACAACTTTGAAAAGGAGTTGTAAGAGTAGATATCCTTGCCTTGTTTCTGATCTTAGGGGAAACACATTCAATATTTGAGTATTTAATATGATGTTACCTTAGGTTTTTTATGAGATGCCTCTTATCAAGCTGAGGAAGTTATACTTTTATTAGTTCGTGCAGATGTTTTTATTATACATGAATTCCAAAGTTTGCCAAATGTATTGCTGCATTTATGAAAATGAATTTGTTGTTTTTTTAAATTATTTTTAGCCTACATTACATAAATTAATTCACGAAAGTTAAACAAAACTCTTAAGATAAATAATACTCTGATAAAATTTGAGACAAAGAGCCAAGAAAGAGTAAGAGGAAGCAAGGGAGAGAGGAAAGAAGAAAGATAATTTGGTGATGATTTTTCCATATCCATGAGGACTATAGTTTTATTTTCTTGCAAAGTTTGTCTCTAGTTTTGGTGTCTGCGTTATACAAACCCTTAAAATGGATTAGAAAATGCCTCTTCTCTTTTATTTTCTGGAAATACTTTTGTGAAATTAGTATTTATTTTGCTTGGTATATTTCTCTTGTGAAGCCATCTCTTGGAAAGTTTTTAACTATGAACTCAATATCAATAGCTACAGTACAATTTAGATTAACTTTTTCTTCTTAAGATACAATTGGTAGTTTTTCTCTCTCAAAGAATGCACTCATTTCATATAACATATCAAATTGATTGGTATAAAGTTGTTCAAAATGTTCCTTATTATCCTGTTAATGTCTATAAAATCTGTTGTGATTCCTTTCTTTCATTCTTGTATTGGTAAATTGTCTTTTTTTTCCCCCTGATCTTTCTCACTAGAAGTTTATAAATTTTAATGTTTGTTTTCAAGAACAAGGTTTTGATTTTATAGCTTTTCTGTTTACAATTTCATTTATTCCTACTTGTAACTGCTCCTATGTCATTCTCTTTTTCTTAAACTGAGTTTAATTTGCACTTACAGTCTAGTTTTATGGGGTATGATTTTTTTTAATTTTAAAAATTAAGTAGAATTTCAGGTATCAAAGCTTAATATAGGTTCTCATACATTTTATACAAATAAACAAATGTAATTTATCAACTTAATAGTTTTTCTCAAATAACATAATTTGGGCTTAAGGGTATTTTATGTTATCATACAGTCTGTGTTATCTTCTATATGTGAACTAAAATGTTTTCTTTCCAGAAGTAGAAGCAACAATTTCTTTCTCTAGAAAAACAAAAACAAAAACAAAAACAAAAAACAGTTCAGTTTTAAAAGGAACCTTGGTCAATACAAATCCTAACAGACTCAGATGACTTCAGAATCCGAGCCTTCATAAGTGAGGTTTGCGACCCTCTTAACTCATTGGTGTGTGCCTTCACCGCATGATGAATCATTAGACTGAGCCTAATAAATAGATGATACACTCTCAAGCACTCAGAGATAGTATTTGAACCATTTACATTTTGAACCTAATGACATATGATTTTTTTCAATAAGTCAGTAGAAATAGAGCATTACTCCAAGGCAGGAAATAGGTGTTTTTCTATGTGAAGTTAATTGGCTCACGTGGAACAGAACTGATGATTTTGCTATGATTCATATCATGGTAACCAGGAGCCAATCTGCCTGAATCATATTTCTAATGACAAGTGAAAAGCAAACTAAAACATAATGTCTCACTTTGAAATTGTTGATTGAGAACATGTAAAAGAATGCCAATAAATTTGTAAAAAGAAAATTTTACATGCAGTGGATTTTAAACTTGAATTAGCTATTCATTAAGAAACAAGATTCAGGTATATAAAAGAATGTTTTTAAAAAGATCAAATTTGAAAATTTACATAGGAAATATTGATATACTTAAAGTAGATACTTTCAGATAGTTAAAAAGACAAGTAAGGCATTTTATTTCTTTTTATTGTGATTAAAAATTATAATAACATACAGCTTGTATTCTAAAAGGATGTATTGGTTACTCTTTATGAATACCACTGCAACCAGTTCATTAAGATTTTGCCTTTTAATGTCTTGACTCTGACGATGCTAAATAACGGGAGCTTGGAAATTGGAATAGATAATTGTTCTGTCCTGAAAATATATTATATTAATTCCAAGCATTACATTTCTTTCACTAATATAGTAAATATGTGCTCTCTACTAATTTAAAAAAAAATAATGTTATAATTGGATGCTATATTTCTAATGACTAAACTTAGGCTGATTATTGCATTATTGTAAGATTCTGAATTAAAACTTGAAGAGTTATGTTTGATTTTTTAATAGTTAAGATTATAAAAATAGAATATTTCAATAAGTTTACTACTTTACACTAGACATTTACTGGATATCATCTGGTTCAGATTTAGATATTTCTAGACATAAAACTACCCATTCATTATATTTCCCTATCACCCAGTAATATTAGAGTGTCACCTTTTTGCATCTCTTTTATGAATTTTTTGACTTTTTATTTAAGAAATAAAAAAATATTTTAATACAATTATGTTTTTCAAATAAAGTTGAATGTACATGTATATGTGCATGCAGGTACATATACATATGTATACACAGAAATATTTATTTCTAAAGGGTCTCTTGAAAACAAATATACACTAAAAAGATTAGGATAAATGTTCAATAAACATTTCTGCAAAGCTTGTGTTATAAAGACTTCTTATTTGAGCTCAGAATTTCTCTATCACTGTCAACTAGGTTTTATAAATCTTTAATTTTAACATATAATTAAATATGTATTTATCAACTAAAGTAGTAAATTATTTGTTCTAATGCTTGATTTACTTTATTAGAGCAGAATTTTACTACAGTAAAGAATAAACAAGAAAATATGAATTAACAAATCTCATCTGAAAATAATAGCCAACATTATCTTTGGTTTGGCTTTTTATTGACATATATATAAATATATATATATATATATATGTCATATATATATATGATTTAGCTAAATATTTGGTTATATAATATATTATATAACATATAATATATTATATATTATAGATTATGGTTTCCATTTTTAATAGTCATGTGTTATGAGTACAAAGTAGATGTATACAAGAGGAAGTTGGATATGTGAATCTGAAACTCACAAGTCTGAAATACAGATATCAGTGGTAGTTAAGATCTTTAGTAGTTAATATCTTTAGATAAATAGATATTATATAATATATAATATATTATATAACATATATAATATATTATATAACCAAATCTCTAGATTTAGCTAAAATAAAATATATAATTACAGAGGTAGTAGACACAAAGCTGGGCTAGAATGCAAGTTGGTGTCACATTGAGGCAGCAACGAGGTTGAGAATAGATCTATCATTCATCTTATTGCTACTGCTCTTCTCTCTTACTACTCTTATTATTTTTTCCATATAGCAGTATATGACCACTCAGCTACCTTATATATAGAAATGAACTGGCTTTGTTATGCAGTTCAGAATTCTAAAGAAAGAACCCAGAATGGCTCAACCCAGATAAAGTTTCCACAAGAGTTTGAATCAATTCTGTGACAGACTCAGGGGCAGAGGTATGAAATTTGAATCAATTGTGTCACAGAGTCAAGGGCAGAGGTATTAGACCAGTCATTTATACTTGCCAGTCTTTTTTCTGACTGATAAAATTGGAATCATGATCATTCTTTGTACAATTGTTAAGAAGACCTAATGAGATTATTCTTGTAAAGACTTTAGCAAAGGACCTGAATAAGCATTATTCCAGAGAAGACATAAAAATGGCAAACAGGTATATGAAAAGATGCTCAATATTTATAATCATCAGGGAAAGTCAAATCGAAACCACAATGAAAGATCACTTCACATCTGTTAGAATGGCTATTATCAAAAAGACAAGAAATAACAAATATTGGTAAGAATGGAGAGAAAAGTAAACTCTTCTGCATTGCTACTGTGAATGTAAATTTTTTCAGCCACTATGAAACATGGTTCCTTACAAAAATTAAAAATAGAACTCCTTATGATCCAGCATATACTCTTCTGGGTATATATCCAAAATAATGAAAACATGATATCAAGAAACTATACATATACATAATAATTATTGTATTATTTAGGAATGAGAAAGAAGAAAACCCTATTATTCGCAACAATATGGAAGGATCTCGAGGGTATTAGGCTAAGTAAAATAAACCAGACATGAAGGGGGAAAAAAATCTTTGTGATATCACTTTTGTGTGAAATCTTTAAAAAATGTCAAATACATAGAAGCAGAAAGTAAGAACAGTGGTTATCAGGGGCAGGAAGATGGGGGAAATGGGGAGATGAGATGGTAAAAGAGTCTGAAGTTTCAGTTATGTTGAATGAGTAGGTCTAGAGATATAATGCACAGTGTGATGACTTCAGTTAATAACACTATATTGAACACTGGAAATTTGCTAGGAGGGTAGATTTCAGATGCTCTCAAAACATTAAATAATGGCAACTATGTGAGAAGATGATAAATTAATTAGTTTGACTACAGTAATGATGTCACTATGTATATCAAATCATTATGCTGAACACCTTAAAGATATACAATTTTAATTTTTAAAAAAATAGAAAAAGAAAGTAGATTAGTGGTAGCCTAAAGCTGGAGGCAATTATGGGATTGGATGGGGATTATAAATAATAGATATAAGGCTTCTTTTTGGAGTCATGAATGTGTTCTAATATTGATTGTGGTGATGGTTGTACAACTCTGTGAACATGTCAAAAATCATTCAATTGTACACTTTAAATGAGTGAATTGTATGGCATTTAAATTATATCTTAATAAATCTGTTACCAAAAAAAAAAAAAAAAGGAAAAAAGAGTCTAACACAATGCATGGCACAGAATAAGTACTAGTTAACTATTAACTCCTATTACTATTAATTTAACTGTGTCTATTACTGTTGTTTTTAAGACTCTACCCTCTGAAATTAGACTTTATGAGGAACTCGCATTTCAGTATTACTAATGATCACAGCCAAGTCTTGGGAAATTTATGTATTTTGTCTAATCTTTGATGTTTGTATCTATAGATGGAGGGCAAGGTAATATTATTTCATGAAATAATGTTTTATTATTACTTCTCTGATTATAGTTTCTTGACTTTCTTCTCAAGGGGTAAATTTCTTTACATCCTACCCCATTAAATGTAGAGAACCATGTGCCTTTATAATTTGCCAGAATTTTCTGATGTTTTCAATCTCTGACCTGGATTTATAAGGGTAGCAGAGAAGACAAATGGTGAGGAAACTCATCACTCCTACTGCGGAACAAAGCAGCAGGTCAATGGTGTAGTGGGAGTTTCTGTGTCTCTTTATGGTAAGTCTTGATTTGTTGTTTCAGAGGACATTCCAGGAAGTAACAAAACATTAACTACCTTTTTTCAGGCTATCTTTTTCATGATGTGAATCCATAATTTGTTAACCCTACTTAAGTTTTTCTAAGTTCCTCTTTGATTACTTTAAAATTACTGTCAATTCTGGCATAATGCTTTCTGTCAGTCTTGATTTTTGGTGTTATGTGTCTTTTGTTTGTGTTTCATTTTGTTTTCCTGTGTTTTCATTTTAATAAGAATTTGGAAGAGGAAACATTACAGATTGCTATCCAAATTCTATTTCAAACAAGCCATTTGAATGCTTTTTAAAATGACTATTTCTTTGTTGGTGAGTTTAACTTAGACCAATATTAATGATTATTAAAATTTTAAAGCTCAACCTAAGATGATTCAGTCAGCATCATTTTAAATATTTTTTAATTTAACTGCGTTAGTATTTCTGTCATCAAATGCAAGCCCAAAATGCCTTATAGAATCAGAGCTTTTAAGTGATAACATTTAAAGGAAATTATCACAAATACTAAATTTAAAAAAATGACTATAATGTTTATGTGGGAAAATGTGTTTCCTAGTTATAGTTACTAAAGGGATCCAGAAAAAAAAAATCACTACAATGCATGGACAGTTTTAAATGACAGAAAATTCCACAAATGCCTAGTAATTTTGTTGTTGTGGGGATATATTGGATAAAGTGGGCCAAAGGTGCTGAGGAGGACTAAGGGAGCCTCCCAGGGGAATAAAGGTATTATCTGGTCTATACACACGTCACATTCAGCAACATTCTGTGTGGCTGCTGCTGAGCTCCCATCTGTCAGATCTCAACAGAAAGAACAAAGACTAGAGATTGGAGTAATACAAGAAACATCATTTTACTAGCTGGCAAGAGAAGTAAAATGAGGAGAAGCCACTTTCTTCTTGTTAAATGTTATTGATATATGTTCTACCTGGCCACAGCACATTTTATACAGAAAGCTTCTAGCCACTTCGCTGTCATTTTCTTAAATTATTTTATTTTTGTAAACTTCTTATAATAACTAACATATTTTAAAAATATTTTGTGGTCTGTAATCATTTGGCAATGCGCATTTTTATTCAGTTAACATCTATGAATCTTCAGTGAAATTGTACTCAGGTATTAAGATAGAATTATTATTTGGTAGAGACCTTGGGAAGTGCAGTATTGGTCTTCCACAGTGCTTCAAGCAAAAGAAGAATAGGCTTTCCTTAAGATATGAGTTAAACTTAATGCTTGCATATCCATCATACATGAAGAATAAAGTTCTTCACTTGGAAAGTGCTATTAGAAAGAATTCAGCAAAATAGATATCTGGGAAATTAAGCTGAAAGAATTCTCTTCAATTTCAAGAAAATTAATGATAATGTGCCACAGGTATTCAAATTCTACATTTTATCTTCTAGTGTCACCTCATCTAACAGTGGGCCAATAAGTAGTGTAGAAATCTGCTTTCAATACATTTTTTATGACAGCTAAAGTAGCATTGATTTACTTCTGTATCTTAGGTGAACACTTGAAATGTTTATACAATGCATACTTTATTTTAAGACTGAGAATAGGAAAGATATTTTGACATAAATGGAACCAAAACTATAAAAAATTTCACACAGAAAATTAATATGCCTTTGAGTTATGGGCCCATTGTGCTGTAAAAAATGACTTGCTCAGATTGAATTACTCTTTTATATATGAGACACAAAGAAGTTAATGTTTTATATAGTAAGTATGAACAATTTTCTAAGTCAGACACTTAGCCACGTACTAGGACTGAAAAAAATTTAGTAAATAAGAGATACAGACTTTTGTTTCTCAAGAAGATCAAAGTTAAGTAGAGGTAAAAGAAACGAATATAGATGAAATTACTATAATTATATGTTGGAGGGAAAGCATATTACACAACTGTAGCAATAGTTTTGAAAGATTTTTTTTAAAAGTACCCACCTAGCTATGGAGGTTTCCAATTTGGCATTCTGGAAGGCAGTACTTTGCCTTTATCAAGAACAATGATTATTAGGTAAAAGTTGAGGATGCGTTTGGAGCAACATAGAAACAGGATTTGATGATTAATTGAATGTAGCTATAGAAACTGAATGTGGGTAGTGGAATTAGAAAGAGAAGTCAAGGATGACCTCTTGGTTAGTAGGGCAGATAACTAGATAGATTACAGTTTCAGTTTTTAATAGTCATGTGTTATTAGTACAAAGTAGATGCACACAAGAGGAAGTTGGATATGTGAACCTGAAACTCACAAGTCTGAAATATAGATATCAGTGGTATTTAAGATCTTTAGAGTAAATGAGATCAACAGGAAAGAATTTGTAGTATCTCTTTGGCAAGAAAGAGAAGGTATGAAAAATACATTGTCTAAACAGTTAGGGGAGGAGCATCAAAGACAATGCAGTATCAAATTTAAAGAGGGAGTACCTACATCTAGGAGGAGGTGTTTCATTGTGATAATGGTTAGGACATATCCAAGTAGACAGTTACTGAAACACATTCTTCATTTGGCTAATAAATCACTGGGGATTTAGCCATGGTAGCTTCAGGTCCTCAAAGAGAAGTAACTCAGACTATAAGATATTGGGGAATGTAATGCAATAAAGTAGATATAATGATATTTTAGGACTCTCCTTGACCAGTTTTAATGTAAAAATATATAGAAGTATTAGTCATTATAACACTTGCAGCATCCAGGATTTTTTTCCCTTAATAAAAAGATATATTTATAAGTTTGGGTTAAGAAAATAGAAAAGAGAAGTCAAGAAGTTATGACTAATAGGTAACTAACATGATACATGTAGAGGGGTTATTCTTGAGCAAAAGTATGATCTCATCTGAGCCCAGAGGAAAGGTAGTGAGTAAAGTCATGGAGAGAAATAATGTTTGATCTTGGGAACAGCAAGCTGAGAAAAACACTCATGATCACCTCCATTTTAAGTGATCTATTGGGAATGATGGAGGCAGGAGTTAAGGTAATGATTGTGGATTTGGAATGTTTATTATGTGATCGTTGAACAAGAATAGTCACACAGAAAACTCAGGTGAGTTTTGAGACCATTGAATTGTAATGACATCTATCTAGATAGTTCAGTGAATTTTCTCCAATTTGCTTAGCTAAATAGGTTAGAAAACTTATGAAAATTTGTGTTGATGAGCTGCTGAACAGATGTTAAGGAAGAACAGGGCTACAAAATGTGCAGACTCTGTTAATTCTCCACTCTGATCCCTCTCAGATTCATTTTACCCTTTCTATGCACCCCTCCTCTGGATTCTATGTGCTTTTGCTTTCAATAGCCAGCACTTACAACTCTTTTTTTGAAAGGCTCAAATCAGGCTGCTAGAGCCATATGCACTATACATGTGCAGAACCAGAACTGCCTGAAAGTTTAATTTCACCCCCTAAACACTCCCAAGAGTCTCATCTCTGTTTTGCTAATGCTTCTCCTTCAGCGTATACCTATGAGTTCATATGTTCTGTCTTCCAGATAGATATTCAACCAGGGAGAGGAGGGGCTATGCATATTGGATTAATTGGTTAATTTAGTATATTTTGTAAGCCAAAAATCTACTGTTGATTTACTACATTCCCTCTCAGGTTTTCTTGGAAAAACAGTAGTAAGAGAAATACTCCTGAGACAGAGGTTTGTGTTATACATCTGGCTATGCACCTGTGTGAGATAGAGTGGCCTGAAATAATAACATACAAAGATTCTGGGAGGTGATAAATGTTTTGGTCAGAAACTTGGGATAAGAGATATCTGAAGTTCATAAACAAGGAGGTCTGGAAAAGATATATTTGAAAGTATCTATAGGAGTGAACAAAAATGTGAGGATCTTTGTAACACCCGATACAGCATCCAGCACACAAGAAGCACTCAATAACTAGGCAGTAAGGATGATATGTGGTTGATAACAACTAGCCTCTACCTTCCACCACTCCAATGGTTACACATGAAAGCAGGAGCCATGGTGACAGATATGGAGACTGCACATACAACAAACCACAAGGTCTCTTTCTCATTAAAGCTGATATAGCCACTAGACATGCTAAATATCCAACCTCTCAGCAGTGGGCACTACTGCCTCTGAAGTCTCATATATTTTGACCTGTCATGGAGGCCAACCAGCCACTCTATATTGAGTTGATACCTTAATGCCCATTTCATCCAAGAAAAAACAATAATTTATCCTCATCAGAATTAACACGTATTCTGAGTGTGAATTTTTTCCCCTACCAACAGGACTTCCATCAGCATCACTATTTAAGGTCTCACAATGTATTTATTTATTAATGTTGTGTTCTACATAGTGTTGCTTTAGACTAAGAAACTCACTTTATAATATAGGAATTGTGGCAACAGGTATATAACATGAAATCCATTTGTCTGACTGGGCTAGCATAAGGATAACTAGAGGAATTCCATTTTTAAACTAGATTTCATCTTGTCTATAGGTCAGGAATAAAAAGGGGAAAACCCCAATATACCGATAAACCACACACTTCCCATAATGAAGTAGGGATGCACATAACTAAGAAGGGAGGAGAACACAGGCAATCAGCAAGCACTGTAATAACAACCAGCATGTCTTATTCTCATAAGGTTAATCATTGTTTGTAAAAAAAAAAAAAAAAAAAAAAGGATAAAACTCCTATGTAAGTTTGTTTTTAATATAAACTCAAAAAACTCTGTCATGAGACAAGATTGAACAGACATCTGCTGACTGTGAGAGACATTGTTGACCACAGCAGTGTGAAACTGTCCACCAGCTTCCCCTCCTCAGTCCCCTCTCCCTCCCGAATTGCCCACAAAAAACCCTCACATGATCCTGTTTGTGAACCAGCCAGTTCCTTCCTTCTGGCTGGTTCCCCCGTGCACTAGCTCTCTCTCAATAAAGCTTCACTTGCTGAACTTCATATCAGGTACAGTATTGGTTTCTATGACAGTGAGACCCCAGCACCTGGCGTTAGTCAGCTCTGGCAACATTAACACTTCTTTTGGGAATGGGAAATAAAAGTGGCATCAAAATTGTTCTCAAAATACACATACACACATCCATATAACTAATTTTCTTTATTCAAAACATTTATTTTAGTTCATAAAATGCCTTATATGCCATCTATTAGGGTTGTCCTATAGAACAAAAAACAAAAACAAACAAACAAACAAAAAAAACCAGTACAATTTGAATTTTAGATAACCAGCAAATACTTACTTTGGTGTAAGTATATCCCCATATTGCAAGAATACTTATTCATTAAAAATTTTCTCTTTATCTGAAACTCAAATTTAACTGAGTGTTCTGTTTATTTTATAATTCTGGAAAGCCATGGATAGAAATAATGTTTCATCTTGGGAACAGCAAGACAGTATCATATAATATCATTCCAATGATTTATTTGGTCTACAGCAAATGGAGTAGGAAAAAAGAATTAACCAAGTATTAAAATCAGTAGAGAATGTCTCCATGCTTAGGAAACAATATATGACATATGAAGAGTGTGATAAAGTGAAATAGTTAGAATGTTTAAAAAAAAAATTGTCTAGGACTACTATCCCAGAAAAGTAATCTGAGATAGTGGATTTTGGGGAGGATAAGAAAGACATCAATTTTATCTCCTTTCTCAAAGAATATAGTAGCTGGGAAATTTAGCAGTTTTTACTCTTCTAGTGGAGGAAATTCAGGATTCATTTATTGCTAGGTTTTCTTTGAATGGTTTGATATCCTAAATGACTATTAAACCAAGGAACACAGAGACCCCAGTGGACAAGTATTGGAGGAAGCTAGTGGGAAATTTGGTTTAGATAAATCAACAGTGTCACGTATATGAGAATAAAAATCAAGGGGGCTTTTATTGTGTGTAATTTGTAACTTAAAATTATAGAAATATTAGTCAAGATGCGGTAAATGGACTTCAATGTTCAAACAGAATTCTGATAGAGTAACACCATTGACAATAATGTAAATTGTAGTCAGAGGACTTAGTGTCAGAGGTCTGGCAAAACTAGAATTTGTTTTTCTGGTCTCTTGATGCTATAGATTAGCTTAGGCAGATCATCATGTGATTGCAGATTTTGTCTGAAGGTGCTGAGGTTGGTGCATGAATTATTCCCGAATTTACAGAGGCTGTATCTGTAAATGATATTATCCAGCACCAGACCAGACTCCAGCTTTATTAATTTTATGGTAAAACCAATGTAACATATACTAAGGTGTTTACTGAATTATTTCCAATACTCATATTGATTAATGAACCACTAAAAAATAGTTTTTTGTGTAACCGCTTTAACATTCTCTTTCTTTTGTCCTTTCAGTATGCAAATCTGTGTATTTTAGATACTTAGTGTATAAACTGTTCCCTCTTTCTACAGTGCCTTGGCACCCTAGAATCATTAAAATGGAAGAAATAAGAGAAACTTAGAGAACATCTCATCATAGCCTTTATATTTCCAGTTGAAGAATAGAAACTCAAAAACTAACTAACTTGTCCAGGGTCCAGCAAAGTCATTATATGCATTGATATCCTAAAAGGTACTTGCTAAATCCCCAAAATATGCTTCCTTCTCCAGCTATTGAGTTTTGTTTCTCAGCCCCTACTTTGTACTAGATAGCAGAGAGATACTTTAAGAATTGACATTTGTTATTGTAACTAATAACATACACTCTCTGCTGCAAGACTCTTGGGTTCAAATCTCAGACACACTTAGTAAATGTAGAGGCTTAGATATGATAATTTAATTTTCTGGAGGAAAGTAAAATACAATAAACCTTTATAAGTATATGAATTCTAAAGGAGAAATTGTAAATCTGAGTTTAAGTTAGAAAAAGTTTTATATTACAAGTGGCAATTTAGCTGATACCTACAAGGTGGTTTAGAGCAGGAGTTAGCTAAATATTTATTTTTCTATAGCTCACAAGCTAAGCATGATTTTTACATGTTTAAATGGTTGCGGGAAACAAAAGAATAACATTTTGTGAAATGTAAAACTTTATGATATTCAGATATCATTGTCCATTAAAAAAGATTTATTAGAACACAGCCAGACATGTTCATTTACATATTGTCTGCTTTTATGCTACACAGCAGAGTTGGGTATGTGCAGCAGAAACTGTATGGCATACACATCTAAAATGTTTACTCTCTGGTCCTTTCCAGAAAAAAGTTTGCTGAACCCTGATTTAGAGAAATGCTATTCATAGTGCCAGTCTGAGACAAGTTCAGGAGCTTGTGCCAGCGTGGGAATTAATGCACTATTTTCTATATGAAAAAGTCTTGCTGCAAAAAAAGGGGGGGGGCAACAAAACCATGTGTTTAGTTCCATCGTAGATTAACTTTCTAAATCAAGCTTTTTATCTTTTCATCGAGACCTGTTTGAGGATCTCTGAGATATTCTGAATACAACTATTTCAAAGTTTGCTATACATAAAAGCAGTGGATATACATTCCAGACAGAAGAGATTGTGCATCTTAACATTATTTGAGAAATAATTATAATTATACTAGTTGTGTTTATATGTAAATGGTTTTGATCATATTTAAAATGTAAGGATAAACTACAGATATTAAAAAATTCAGCATAATTAAATGTTGAAAGTTTATAAAAAGCAGTCCCAAACAGAGGAAAATTTAGTAATATAACAGGAAATATTATTAATTTATCTGGATTCAGTGTCCTACAGGGTGTCAATCAAAGAAAGAAGTAATTTTGAAGATAAATTATTCAAAGAGTGAAAAACAAACAGTACCATATAGGGCTTTGTATAACCAATTGTCTTCAGAGATTTAGCAATTATGATCAGCAGCCTCAGCTTGTTCTAACATGTCATTTTAAATCATTTTTATGAATTTTTGAAACTCAAAGATTGGTCCAGCTTGAACAAGGATACTCAACCTTTAATATTTTAAATCTTATAGTCCCAAAATTTATAGCAGCATTAATATTATGAAGGTAATAATCTCTCTTTTATTTGTTAATAATATTTTTATTATCTTCTTATTTACTGACAGAAGAAATAGATACAGAGTCAGAAAACATTTAATTTTAACTGGATATATTGATAAGGATGACTTAATGAAATTGAAAGCAATTGCTTCAAAAATTATAATTGCTATTTGTAGGGACCTCAGACTCTGAAACCCAAAGATGGCTACATAAATACCTAGTTTCATCTACTTCTTTCAGGTTCTCGAATATTGCTTTTTAAAAGTCTTCATTAATTTTAGTAAGTTCTCAAATTGTCATTTTCCTCTTCTAATTTTTAAAACATTTCAGTGTTGCTATTGTATTCTATACTCTTCCCTCATACATGAAACATTATAAATGAATTCATTTTCCTAGTTTTTAATTATCTGTCTTTTTAAGGATATCACTTATATTATTATATCCTTGAAAGTAAAACATTGTCTGAAATGCCTACTTTGAAATAATATTAGTTACATTTCATTGCATTACTGCATGCTACTTCACTAGATCGATGTTATTAAGTCTTTAAAGAAAATATTTTCATCCTCTGAAGCTATAAGATGTCCTTAGAATACCAAGGCTTGTCATTAGCAAGACAAACAGTATGAAGCCAGGTTAACAAATGTATGTGCTTAACATAGAAGAGATATAAAAGGGTTTAAGCTGCTGATTTTCTGTGTGGAAGACGGGTATAAAGGGGAAAGAGGGCAGGTGAGCCAGTGGAAGCACTCTCTGCCTCAGGGGGTACTTTTACAGTGTAACTCCTCCAAGATGGATACAGAGCATGGCCTCCCACTGACTTTTGCACATATTTTGTGAATAATGAAATCTTTGAAATAGTGTGTTCAATGATATGTCTGCTGAACATAATGCTGAGTAACAGAATGCAGACTCAGAAGAGTGCATACCATATGATTCCATTTATCTGTGGTTCTAGAACAGAAAAAAATCTAATCATGAAAAATATATATATTTTAAAGAAATGATTGCTGCTTGGGGGAATTGACTAGGGAATAGGAGAAAACTTTTAGAGGATATAAACTTTTTGAGGATATATATTAATGTGTTTGTGGTTAAGTGAATGATATATTCATCAGAAAACATCAAATTATATTCTTAATATTTATACATTTCTCTGTGTACAAATTAAATTTTACCTAAATAATCAAACTATAAATCAATATTGAACTCTAGCTAAAGCTTTGATTTTTGTAGTAATATAGAGTAGCAATTATTAAACTAATATCTGTACATTCTGAGTTTGAACAAATGAATAAATATATCAAGGATAGTAAAAGTCAGTCAGGTTTTTCACTGTTATAGAAAGTAGTTACAAATATAGAAAATGAAAAGTCTAGATTGCAGCATATGGTATTGGATCAAAGTCTGAGTAGAAGCAATAGCAAATTCATGGCAGTGAGCACATCCAAGTGCCATTCTCCACTCAATAAACCAAGGTTTAGAGGTAGAGGTTAAGATTGGTTCCAGAGCTGAGGAAGGGAAAAGATGGCAGGAATTAATGATCTAGATATCTAATAAAACATTAGCCAAGGCCACAGGCAGGGCTATCTTAGGAACTTTGTTCCTAGGCACTTGGTACTATAACATGAGGCCTTTGCTCTGGGATCCAGCTCTACTGAACTATGAGTGGGGCGACCAATTCCTGACTCAGAATATGAGTTGTGCCTCAGTTTGAGCCCATTTCATTGTGAGTGGATCACTTGAGATTTCTGTTAAAGAAAAGTGTTAACTGTTCGGAGGTGTGTATTTTAATGGAATAATAATATTAATAATACACTAATACATACATGATGCTTACAATGATGCAAGCACTGTTCATAACACGTTTTATCTGTTAACCAGTATTTGATTCTTATACCAGCTCCATGAATCAGATACTATTATTGTCCTATATGGGAACCTGGAGCACAGATAAGTTAATTAGCCTGTTCATAGTTATACAGTAAATGGATTATCTAGGATTTGAACTTGGACAGTTGAATACAGACTCTAGAGTCTGTGTTCTTGACCAATTTACTATACTACCTCTCTGCCATGTGAATTTATTTCCAAAGTGATTTTGTTGCGTTGATTGGCAATTACAAAAAGAGGTTGCTAGACCATTGGTCCTCATTTCTACTCTCATTTGCTTTTCTCTACAGATTGCGTACCTTTCAATTAATTGGAACACCAACTAGTACTAGCATGAACCAGCACTGCTATTAAGATGCCTTCCATGAGGAAAAATTATTTTAAAGTGTGAGATTATGTGACAGTTTTTTCTTGGCACATAACTGTTTCTATACTGCTATGAACATATAATTATTTTTTGGAAAATCAATACACAATCAACTCCAAGATGTAAACATATATGAATGATTTTTTTCTTGTAGAAATGGAACCACTTCCTGGATGATCTTCCTTGCCCTCGGTACCCGTCATAATGATAAGTAAGACACTATACATTTTCTTAGGTTATGTTTTTAGCATTGGTTTTAGAATTTGTTTTTAAAAATATGATCTTAAAAATATGTGCTTATTAAAATTAAAAAAATTTTCTTTAAAGTTTTAATATATATTAAAATGTATATGTAATTATAATTTATACTATTTATTTTGAGAGAATATTCTTTAGATATTTTCATGAATATAATGTTGCAGCAATATGTCAGCGTTAAGAAACTAATTTTTCAGTCTATTTCCCATATGCAATTTTTTGGGGGTGGTTAACTGATCACTTCTCAGCTGTAATTTTGAGCTCCACTGAACTGTTATGGATGTTCCATTTTAAAACAGAACATATGTGAACAGAACTGTTCCTGTTATGCTTGACTGATGCCACTGATTGTGTTCTAAATTCACAACTATGCCTCTAGTTATGAACTAATAACTTTGATTATTTAGGTAAAGTCAAATCTTCAAATCCAATCCTGTCTGTTTAATTGAAAAGTAACTAAAAAGGCATCTGCCACTATGCAATGCAGTGTTTTGTGGTTTCATGAGTTTTTTTCATTCAGTTTAGAGCGATCTCATAAGTTTATGCTGTATGAAATTCTTGACATTAAACTAAATTGCATTATACCCAGACCACATCTAAGTCAACAAATAATTGCTTATTGATATGAGAAAACATGAATTTATGCTCATGAGACGCTAATACAATTTGAATAAACTTGATGATGCTTAGGATTAATTTTAGTGTAATTACAGGATGTCCTAAAAACATAATTCAAAGCCATATTTATCATCCATTTAGTTCTTATTGTACTTCTAAAAAACATAAAAACTTCACATGAAAAAGCATAATACTATGAAAAACAACCTAAAAGCTGGTTTCTCAGGATCTTAATTTTGGCTTCAGCTCTATTTACCTATTTGTTAGATTTATCTGGCAGCTCATTTAAGCTTTTTATCCTTGGTTTCTACATTAGTAAAGAAGGATAATATAATAACTTAATATTATTGACTTAATATTGCTTAATACCTACATTATAGATTGTTTAAGGTTTACACAAAACCACATATGTGAAAAAATATTCTATAATGTGTTAATGTAAATGTTACTTATTGCTAATTAATTCTGACAAATGACTCCTTGCTAAGATAAATTTAGGGTATTAGTAGATATTAATTTTAACAATGAATTCCTTAAGATTGTCTGCTTATGGATTATCCCAAAAGAACCTACATTTTGGTCACAGTCTTGATGTTATGATTTAAACTTCTTCACAAGCAGCTTCTCCTTTTTGTAGTCACATGAGGATTTTCTTTGTTACCAGTTCATCTTTGTCCCCTGGACAGAGGCAATATTATGTACAATGCCACCATGCTGAAGGAGGCATTCAATAAACTTATTAATAATAAAGTTGGCAGAGCATTCTGATTAGAGAATGTCAATTTGTATTAGGAATATGTGGCAAATTTTAACAAGATACAAGTTGGTCCACTCCATTATAAGAGCGGCATAATAAAATTTATCTGCTACCAAGTAGCTCTCTGATCCACCAGGAAATCGTACCATATTAGCACTTATTGGCAGGAATAGTCAGATTAGCTGTGACCTGGAGAAAAACAAGAGTTTGAACCCATGCTTAGCCAACATCACTTTCACTATGGCCACATTATATATGTTCTCACTGAGTAAACACTAAGAGAACTCAGAAAAAGACTGATCAATATTCCGAGGGCAGATCACCTTTTTTTGTCTAAATATTAAGAACATTTTTCTCCATTGATGCTGTCTGGTGAGCAGTTAGTTACAAAAGATACAAAAATCTTCATACTCTGCACATTCTGGAAGGCTCATCCATATCATGTTGTCATCATTTATTCCAATTTTGCTCTTCTCAAGTCACTGAGTAGCAAGCCAACCCCTTAGCTACAAACCACAAGTCATTTTAGAACCATACAGCAGATCATATGAAGTAGACATCTAAAAGCACTACCTGGAGACCTCCCACAGAGAGGATTTTATTTTATCAGTGTCTTGAAAATCACTCTTGGGTGAGGTTATAGTTATAGAAGCCATTCATCTTGATTGGTTGTGGCCCATCATACAGACTCAACCATGACTCAACCTGCACTTTTTCTTTATTAAGTAATCATAGCAAATTCACTAAAAATAGTTGGATATTGAGGGAAAAGCAGTAAACGTGTAGAATTACAGTTTATAAAGATTCTGAGTAATTCAGGCTAGTCTAGACTATATGACTTCTCTCTTATAATGGAATGATAAGTGCAAGTCCAATATTATTATTCAATGGTCACATGGTCAAGTTGGTAATCTCTACCAGGGTCTAGCAATAATCCCAAACTACTTTTCAATGATTTTCAGCAGAGAGTAGCATAGATTTCTCCCAAATCTTAGTAATCTAGCTGAGGTTTTTTTTGGCACAGCAAGGTTTCTCTGAGGATCAGTGCATCATTTCTATCTGTCAGAGACATTTCTGATTCCATTGGTCTGCTAGGTTATAAAGTTAAGTTACAGGTAAGATTGTACTACAGCCAGTGGTATAAACCCATTTCCTGCTCTAGGTATCACTTGAAACTGGCAGCCCTAAGAGTTACTAGTATAAAGGTTAAAGTAAATACGATATCTGTTATCTCTGAAATTCAAAGAGGCCACCATGTGTTTTTTGTTTATTCTCAGGTGAGCGGTATAATGTGCATTATTTTGTATTTCACTTCAAAAGAGTTATTTCTGTATGCCCCAAACCAGACTTGCCAACAAGATTTGTCTTGCATATATACATCTTATCAAGGAATATAGGATGCTTTTCTACTTTCTGCTCAGTTGTACGAGTACAATGTCAAAAATAAAATATATCAACATTATAGATCCTTAGTATTTCACAATGACAAAAGTTCCTAGAGACAATATTGACAGAGTACAGGAAAGTACACATAGCTCTGGGAAAGAAAGTAAAGGTATATTCTTATTTTTGAAATTAAAACAAACTGCTTCTACTGATTCTGGGTCTCTTGAGGTAGAAAGCATCCCTATGTTGAATTGAATAATTCCTGCAAACAGGCTGGAAACTGAAGAAAATAGATCGACAACTGTTGCAGTTTAGCAACAGTAGCTATTTTAATTCCTGATGAGCTTAATAGCAATGACAACAATGTGATGATTTCAGTGGAAGTATTTCATTGTCTTAGTGTCATTGTTCTTTTTTTTTTTTAAATGATATGTTCAATATTTTTGCCCTTTAAGGTAAAAAAAAAAAAAAAATCAGTAACACAAAAAACTAATGGAAGGCTATCTATGTTCTGTAGTTCTTAAGAAAACACTTATTAATATTTTGTCAATATGATCATGTGGAGCAAGTGACCAATTCAGCAATCAAATGTAAGGGGAAAATGAAATGCTTTCTGAGGCTATAGAAATGCTATGGGAGGGTAGGAGTAAAACCACAGCACAGATGACTGAAAATAAAGCTACAGAAACTAACATAAAATAATATTGAATGTGAACTCTAGTTGAACAATAAAAATATAAGTAAGTAAATAAATAAATCAAGAAAAAATTAAAGTTCCCAGGTAAGTAATTCTTCTTTTGCCTTCAGTGAAAGCTTTCTATTTCTTATTGTCATCTGTTTAATTAAAACACTTAGGTTAGCAGTCTCTCTGCTACAATTATATGCTTTTGAAGGATTCTTAAGAATCCTCTGTTTCAGTCTCCCATATTGTAGAATTTTTAATTATTATTGATGGGCACCAGGCACTGTTGTTTTTGCAAGAAAAAGCATTAAAAATTAATCTCTTGAAGTGTTACTGCTGTGATATCAATTAATATGACTGGTAAGACCTTCTCCAATGATTTTTAAGTGCAGTGCTTTTCTGAGGATACTATAAAATACCCCAGCCTCCTAATTTAGGATCATGTAGTGCTTCCCTGGCAAGGAAAGATAGTCAGTACTTATTGGGGCAACACTGGATAGTTCTGAATTTTTTTTTTTTCTAATATTAACCAGAATAGAAGATAGTAGACTCTTCCCTTGTGTTTTAACACACAATAAATATATTTCTTCATTAAGTATTCTGAGAGCAGGAATACATATAAACAGCGAAAGCATTAACAAATCTCTAGTTTTTAATTTAGTTCATAAATACATTATAAATAGCACAAATTTACATAATATAGAAACCTATTTCATTGCAACAGAGTCTTATTTTTTGACTAATTCATTTGTTGCCAAAGTTTGTGTTCTTCTGTAAATAAACATGGGTATACTGTTTTAATCTGAAAAGTGCACTATCATTGAAGCATTTCTACATTAATATATGTTTTGAAGTAATTTATGTAGGCTAAATTTACCCTTTGATTTATCAGATTTTTGTTTTGGACTCTAAAGGCTGGTAAAGAAAAGATCTCTCAAAATATTTGTAAATTAATTAAAATTTAGAGATTTACAGACAAAATTATTCTTGCTATCCTTCCTTTTATAATGTGAAAGATGAAATCTTATTATTCAATTACTTTTTATTTAACCTGAAAATAATTTTGATGTAGAAGTTATTTTAATAGTTTTTTAATTCTGATTTTGGCGCTTGAGTTAAGGAAAGACAAAATTAAGAAACATTTTCCGAGAAGAAAAGATAAGAACACAAGTCATAAGTTTCCAAGGAAAATTAGAGACAACATTTTTAAACGCAGCAATAAATGTCAGTTATATCCCCAAACTTAATATTTTTCTTAAACAACTGACAAATTTAAAATGATTTAAGATTATGTCAAAAACATAACAAAACAAGTTAACACTTTGTTGATAAAAAGACAGCTGGACAGAATATTTCATCATTTTAAAATAAATAAAATTAAATGTTTCATTTTATTCTTCTGTATATCATCTAAATAAAAATTTGCAACACTTTTCTTTCTTATGAACACTAACACATTTAACCAGTTGTGTCATTTTAACATATTTCATTGCTCTCCTCAAACTCATTACTTATTTACATTATATGGAAAGATAATAAAGTGTATTTAATGTATATCTTCAAATTCGCCTTTTATTATTATTAATTTTCTGGCATGACAGAAAGATTTCCTTTATAGACAAAATGTTTCTTTGATAAATGGAAACATATCTTTGATCTTACATAAACATCTGCTGTATTGTTATACACATTATATTACCTTTTTTACAAAAGATAATATTGATGTTAATGTTTATGCATCCTTCTTCAACCTTTAATTGATGGCTATTCAATGATACATTTAAAACAGCACAGTACATTAAAGTTATGTTGTACAGAGATACAATAGTATTACTATTAACTATATTATTTAAAATCTTAAAGCAAATCAAAGATCTGGAAATTGCAATATAAAGTTCACATGTTAAGTCTTATGATTTGTAAGATTGAAAGAATTTTGGAACTTTAAACTCTTGTAAAAGACTTCCAGTATTAAAATTTCTTTCAATATACAAAATTTTATGATTTTACAGTCTTAAACAATTTATAGAATCAATTGTAATTTTCTTTATCTTTAAAATCAATGTAAGAAGTTTACAAAGTTAATTCTCAAGTAAATACACCTTAATATTGCACAAACTAAAATATTGTAGTTTTGTATTGTATAAAAATAAAATACTTTTAAGCTTTGGTAGTTAAAATCAAGGAGACATAAATCTTTCCTTAAAATCATTTAAATCAGTTTACAATACAATACATAAATATTAATTCTGATAGAAATATTTCATAAATCTCTATTTAAAAGTTATATTTTAAAGAATCTTTAGATTATATTTTAAAACTGTGAGTGTTCTGCTTTTTGTTTTACACTCACAGTTTTAAAATATGATCTAAATATTGATTACTTTTCTTTTGTAGAGCTACTTCCTTAGAACGAACAAAATTAAAGAATACAGATGCTTTTTATTATAAAATCTTGAGTTTCTATTCTAAAATGTACGTAAATCTTTAAAATATCAAAATTGTTTGTAAAAGCCTATTATAAAAGCTCACACCATGAGAATGAAGAAAATATTATCCTATAATTTGCTCCCGTTGTGTTAGATCTATTTATCTACAGCAGATATTCTTAGAATGTGTACATTTGTATGATGAATTAATTTCCAAAGTGAAAGGTAAAAAAAGAGAGGAAGAGGAAGAAAAAATGGAAATTGGAGTGAGCCAGCTATAGTCATTTATTTAACTCTGAGGTCAGTTATTTAACTCTATAAAATTATAGAGTTAAATATTAGAGGCTAATCCTGTTCCCTTTGTAAGATGAGAAGAAGGCATATATGAAGCAAAATTAATTTTAATGAGGGAGATTGTCATTGCAGCTGTTTTAAACAGTAATTTGGGTCCTTGACAATTTCATCAAGATTTCATAATTAAAACTTGATACTTATTAATCTTCACAGTATAGAAAAAGAAAGAGACCATTCTCTATTAAACAAAGTAATCTCCCTTTTATATAAACAAGACTTTTCCCTTTGAGTTTTTTGTGTTTGGTTGTTGCTGTACATTTTGTTCCAAAGTGCATCTCAAATACACAATTTTGGTTATACCTAAAGTTCTCCAAAGTGACTATTGTGCTTGGTATAGTCATGCCCTGTAGAAAGATAAAGGCAAGAAAGATAATACAAAAGCAAGCACCAGGAGGTAACAAATTTACCAGCAGACAATCCTTTAGAGGCTGCAGGACAATCGAAATCCAAAATATGTCTTTTGCACATCTTTGATCCTCTACTTTAAAGTCAAGCTGCTTCTGCCTGCTAACCTGAGAATTCAGCAGTTCTCATGGCAGGTGAAATTTGTGAAGAGAAAATATCTTTAAAAGCTAACTTCATACACATAAACAAGATACAAGACTGAGGAAAGTGTTGATATTTTGTTGACTAATGACACAAAGTTTGTCCTCAAAAAAAGATAATGTCTAAGGAGAGCTTTTATTCTTTAAGTTCAGTTGAAAACACATTTATTAGACCTATAGTGATCTTTAACTTCCTGTAATAAACACAACAATATCAAAAAACAAACAAACAAAAACAAAGGATGGTGAACTACCAATCAATGATTTGTCAGTCCTTCATCAAGGAAAATTAGTACAAACAGATCGAATATCAAAGGAGTTCTGGGGACTTCGTTCTTAAAGAGGCAACAAAAAAGAATCTTGAATAGCTCAATAAAATATTTGGAGCACACATTCGGTATCAACTTTTCTTACTATCTTCAGCATATTTGCCTCTAGAAGGTTTAGGAAAGAGGCAAGCACACTACCTCTAAGTCAAGAACATTTAGTCTATGGCAACAAGGGTCTCAACAAAATCTCAGAGAAAATTCCAGGATTGCCAAAGCCACCAACAAAGACCACCAAGAATATATTTCTAGATAAAGAAGAAAAATAGATTTATTTAGCTTGTTGAAGTAAAGAAGAAAGTACTCAAGGGAAACTTTAGGACCCATGCAATTAGGGGAATAAGAGGAGTCTTCTTAAAGGATTTAGTTTTCTACAGATGATTCTTAAAAGAAATTATGAAAGTGGGGGCCAATTCTAGATTGACTACTAACCAGAAGTGAGAGCAATTTGGGAATTGGCTATCTCAGTAGTATAAAAAAGTTCCCTATGCCTCAAGTATATCCCCATGTTGACCCCATGTTTCATTATATCAGTATATCCCCATGTTTTATTACAGAAAACCCCCTTAATATAAGGAAATATTATTTTATTTTTTAATTCACAGAGTAAATGAGCCTAACACTGAAATGAAATCAATATAATTTTTCTATTAGATCTAAAAATAAATGGTTTAAAAAAGAAAGGAATAAGAGTTTATGTTATTACTACTTTCTTTATAAGTTGTATTTATGGAACATCTATGAAATAGCAAGCCAGTGATAGCCAACAATTTGTGAAGTTTTCTCCCTCCAAGGACTAGAGAGTGCTGCACTCCACCTATTCTCCACCTGAAGCCAAAGACCAGCTGAAGCCAGCATAGAGGGGTAAAGAAAAGCCAGAGATATGCTACAGTGGAGAAAATATTTACAGAAGAGTCATTCCAAATTATAAGGAAAGGCAAGAAGTGTGGGTTTTCTTCTGCCAATATAAATGTGAATCTCTCGGAAAACATGGCTATAAATAGTCACATATACAGTGTCTAGCTTCTAAAACACTGTAGAAGAAAGTACATCCACATATTAGTACAATATATTCCACTCTTTAAAAATCATATTATATATGATATAGCAATGTTTGATTTTTAATACATGTGATTTATGCTGTCAAATTGTTATGACTTTTCTTTTAATTCAATATATCCCTGTATCTACATTTTAAAATATCTTATATGTAGTTAGTGTATTTAAGAATATTCAAAATGTGAAACTCAGAAAATAATCTGGTTAATTATGCCATTACAGGATTCTAATATGCTGCCAATGCTTTTTGAGATTTGAGAGAAAAAAATAAAATTATCCATTGCATATGTTTGGCAATAAATTTTGATGTTTAAAAGTATGAACAGATTTTTGAGGCACTTTTACTTCAATACACCAACATTAAAACCTAAATACTTACAAAATTGTGTTTTCCACAAACCAGGTTCTATCTAGAGAATACTAAAAATCAACTAAAGCCATGAGGTTTCACTTTACTGATCTCTAAATCAAAGTCAGACACATGAATTTAAATAATTTGTAAATAAAATATGCATAAAAACTTAAACCCATGAGCCAAGTTTTAATTTGAAGCAACCTGAAGTAAACAAGATTACATCCTGAAAGTTTTCAGTAAATAAAAAGTGGATAAATATGTTATTCACAGCTCAAGATAACAATATTTCACATTTTATTAACAATGGTTCTTAATAAGTATTTTTAAGATTTAAGAATTAGAAGTTGGTGGAATATATGGACAATAAGAAATATTTGCTAACAGAAGTATGATAGCATTGAAATGATTATTTTCCCTTTACCTTCTAGGTCGAAACATTTTAAATGAATCTTATCTAGATTAAAATAGTTATTTTCATCATTTTGCCATGTGATGTTGAATATATTATAAAATATGAGACAGGTAGATATAATGATCCATATGCAATTTCTCCCACATAGATAATGTCACCTTTATATCACAGGGGTGTATATGGTCATCTAAAATATATGATGTGTCTATAGTTAATGGAAAGTAACATCTACCTTTAGCTTTATAATGAACATGTGCCTACATAAAAGTATTTGTAGTTACTGGTTGCATAAATATGTGTAATTTTTTTATCATAGAAAGTTAGATATAAACACACATTTGTATCCATATATCAATGTGTATTTACAAGCATATCTGGAGACAAAAATATTTTAAACACTTCAACATACATGGAAGAATTTTCCAAAACATCAAGTAGAAACCACAGACAAGAAAGTAAAAAGTAGAAGCACAGAGAATATAGAAAGGGCCCATTACTGGCAGAAATCAGCAAAGGCAACAGAAGTATAAAAGCCATGCAATTACCTTTATCATAACAATGGGGTTAGGAACTAAGCTTGGAAGAGCTGACAGCTATAGCTTCTCTGGATCTTTCTTGGTTTAAAAAAGTTGAGCTGTATTTGCAAGAAAAAGTATATCCTTATGTCAGTAGAGAAAAAGAGAACCTTTGGGTTATGAAAATTAGCTGGTCTGGAAAACCATAATGCTACTCACCCTGATACACCTGTGTCAGAAATTTCCTGCAAATAACATGTCTTAAAAACTCTAGTTCATTTAAAGATGAATAAAAAGAAAAAAATTAGCATAGGTCAATAAATAGATTTTGTAAATAATATAAAGGAAATACATGGCAGAAACCCACTGACCAAAAGGAAAGAATTTACAAGAAAAATGTTGCCACTGAGTAGGAAAGACAGTGTTGAAGCATTTTGTCAAAATTGAAATATTAAAAAAGAAGGTAATTGTCATTGTGTAGGAAAAATACACAGACATTATAAGAATTCAGAAAAGATATGTGAAAATAAATATGGGAAAACACAATATAATACATATAAGAATTAAAACAAAATTAAAGATAAAAATATGGGGATTTTAATGGAGAATTAATTATGTGGCAAATATAGTGGGAAATATATATGTATATAGAAAGGAGAAAAGCTAAGAAAATTAATCATAAATTAAAAATAGTAAAAACAATTAAGTCAGAAAGGGAATACAGTTCAGATTAGAGATTTAAAAGCTGGAAAGACTGTTCCTACACTTAAAACAAAACCAAATCTGAGCAAACTATAAATTAATGATTGTTTTGAACATGTTAGAGAAGTAAGGTATCAGGTCAAACAACTAATCTAAAATATAGAGAGAGAGTTACCTGGAGGAAAAAAAAAATAGGACCCAAACATTTGATTACCATGGATGGGAAATGAACGGGAAGATGAGAGGGGAAAAGAGGAGGCCGACTCATCCATATAAGCCACTAAATATATTCACCACACATTTTTTAACAAATTGCTTAGTCTAGCATGAGAATATCAATCTCTTGGGGCTACAGACATATAGAGATTCACAACCATATGCAGGATTTTTCTCCAGAAACCCCACTGGACATCCATAGAGAAGAAAGATACCCTCCTCGTGCTTGATGGGGAAGAAGAATGGCAGCCACCTCTGAACTCCATCAAGAGCCATTTTTTTCATCTCTTCTACTGACCAAAACTCTTTGTTTCTGAGAAAATGGTAACTATAGGTTGAATAAACTGGTGGAAAATTATTGCAGCCCAGAGAAGGAATGGCAGCTATTATTAAAAAAAAAAAAAAAAAAATGCACTCAAGCCCACTTCTTTTACCTCTCCTACAAAACAAATGTCTTAATCTGCAGGTGGAGGAGCAATAAAAGCTATATCCTGAGGGAACCAGTGGAGATCAATAACAATTAGAGACAAGAGACAGAAAAAAAATTTACTAGTGCAAGAGTGCCAAGAATATTGTTAGACCCAAAGCTATATCCGGAAGATACCCCAGAGACAGAGATGTACAGTCCTTGCCTAACACTGAGCCTTAATCAGAGTATCAGGGAATGTTGCCTTCCCAACCCCACACCACAAAGCTAACAATTATCAAATAAAACTAGCAGTGAAAAAGATGCATCAGAAATGCTGTAAGATATATTCTCTTTGGGAAATAGTGTAAAAAAAAAAATGCAAGGACAAGTAGGAAGACCTGAAGGCAAGTAGGGAGAAGATATTGAGAAAACTTGGTGGCAAATTAGTCCACACCATAAACACAAGCTGTCAAAAGAGGAATCAGAAGCCTTTTGGCAAACTCTAAACAAGAGATTTAGAGAAACTACAATAATTTCTGACAAAATAGCTAAAGTAAAGCTTAAAGGGAAATTTATAACAAGAAATGCTTATATTGGAAAACAAGAAATAGCGACAATAAGCAACCTATGTTTTTCCCTCAAAAGACTAGAGAAAGATGAGCAAATTCAACAAAAAGCTAGCAAAAGAAAAAAAATACAGATTAAAGCAGAAATTAATGATATTGAGAGAAGAAAAACAGTACAGAAAATCAAAAGCTGGTTTCAGAGCAAAGGGTATTACCAGTGGTAAAGAATGCCATTTCATGACAGCAAAGGAAATAGTTCTTCAAGATAATGTAATCTGAAATGTTTTCCCATCTTATAACATAATTTCAAAATAAAGCAAAAACCAATCAAAACTAAATATGAAAATAGGCAAATCTATAACTATATTTTAGAGATTTTAATGTTCCTTTCCCTAAAATTAATAGAATAAAAGGGAAAAATTCAATAATGGAATGGAATATTTGAAAGATACTGACTACTAAATTGACCTAATTAAGTGTTAAGATAAGGCAACAAATAGTAGCAGAACATATATTTATTTCAAATGCACATAAAATATTTCCCAAGATAGACCACATTTTGTCCATAAATATAGTCTTAATATTTTTAAAGCAATCAAGTCATATAAATTTTATTCTCTGATAACAATAAAATTAAAGTAAAATCATATTAAAGTATATTTGAGGGAAAAAATCTCTAAAAAATTAGGTAACTAAATAATTCTTTTCTAAATAACCTTTTGATTAACATGAACTCAAAAAAAAATTAAGGTATATTTTATACTGAATGCAAATAAAATCTCAGCATATCAGAATATATGAGATGCCATTACATCACTCTGGGAGGCATTTACAAAATAAATAAATTATAGTAGAATAGAAGAAAGTAGGTTTAATCAGTGGCCAAAGCTTCCACTTTAAAGCACTAAGAAACAAAGAGCAAATAAAATCTAACGTAGAAGTGAGGAAGTAATAAAACATAAGACAAAATCTACAGATAAAATCAATGAAAAAAAAAAAGCCGATTCTTTGAGAAGACCAGAATAACTGATAAACCTTGGCCAGCAAAATAAAAAGACAGAGAGAGAGAACGCGCACACAAATTATAAATTTTGGGTGAAAGATGACATCTGCATAGATTCTATAAAACTAATTAGAACTATATCTATTAAGAAATCTTATCTGTAATTAAAAATCTTTCCACATAGAAAACTCTAGGTCTAGATGACAGTATAGGTAGGTTATCAAACCTTTAGGGAAGAAATAATATTAATAATAATCAAATTTTTAGAAAAATAAAAAATGAAGGAATATTTCCTAACTCATTCTATGAGATCAATAATAAAACCAAAGACCTCAAAAGAAAAGAATGTATCCCTTAAACAAAGATATGAAATTTACAAAAGTTTTTGCAAACTGAATCCAACAATATATTAAAATGATAATACACCAAGACCAACTGTTGTTTACCCCAAGAGCCGAATTTGTTTTAAATTTGAGAATCAATTAATGTAACTCATCATATCAAACTAATAAAAAAAGTGAAGCCATATCACCACCACAATAGACAAAGAAAAAGATTTTAAGAAACTTTAACATAATTTCTGAAAAAAAGCTCTCAGAAAACTAGGAAAAAAGAATTTCTCAATTTAATTATAACAAATTATAGGAAAACTATAGTTATGTTACGCTAATTGCAAAAGACTGAATATTTTCTCCTAAAATCGGTAATAGACAAGGATTTCTGCCCTCCCAATTTTAACATTATACTGAAGGTTCTAACAAGTTCAATGAGATAAGGGGAAAAAAAGGTTTTGTTTAGAAAAGGAAAAGTATTCACAGATGACATTATTGTCTATGTAGAAAGTCTGATGTAATCTACTAAAAAGCTTCTAAATTAATTCAGCAAAATTATGATAAAGATTAATGTATAAAAATCAATTGTATTTCTACTTATAGGCAATGAATAAATGTAACTTAAAATTAAAATAAATGTTACATTAGTATCAACATGTATTGAAAAATTTAGAAATAAATCTGACAAAACATGCAAAAGACCTATACATAGAAAACTACAAAGTATTGATGACTGCAGTTAAAGGAGCCCTAAATAAATGATGAGATACGCCATGCTCATTGACTGATATACTCAATGTTGTTAAATATGCCAATTCTTTCAAAATAGATCTAGTTTCGATACCATCTTCACCAAAATTTAAAAACCGATCCTATGTCTAACCACTATGCTGTAAACTGAAACTCATATAAAATAATATTGAATGTCAATTATAACTGAAAAAAAACCTTAAAATTTAAAAAAAGAAAAATTCATTCTAAAATTTATAGGGAAATGCAAAGGACCTAGCCAAAATCACTTTGAAAAAGGACAGGACTGGTGGAGAAATACTGTTTTGTAGAGTCACTATAAAGCTACAAAAATCAAGACAAAAAGGTATTGGCATAATGATGGACAAACTAATCAATCAACACAATGAAGAATCCAGAAATAGGGCAAGACTAAGTGAAAATTCACATTCAACCAAAGTGCAAATTCAATTGAGAAGTGATAGTCTTTTCAACAAAGGTTATTAAAACAATTAGATAGCCATATGTGGAAAAAACAAGTTTTAATCTACATCTCACAACACTGGACAAAAATTAACTGAAACTGGATTGCAAACCAAATCGTAAAACACAATGCTATAAAATTTCTAAAGGAATACATAAGAGAAAATCTCTGTGACCTTCAGTAGACACATATTTCAAATATTTTACAGAGATAGCACTAAAAACATAAACCATAAAAGACTAAATTAATAAATTAAACCTCAGCAAAATTAAAGCTTTCTGCTCTTTAAAGATAATATTAAGGGAATAAAAAGGTAAGGCACAAAGAGAAATCATTAAAAATTATAGTATACCTAATAAAGTTCTTCTATACAAAATATACAAAAAATTCTCAAACTCAATAATACATTTTAAACTGGTGAAGTTTTTGAACATACACTTAACCAAAGAGTATGTGAAGATGACAAATAAACACATGAAATGTCATTAGAGGAATAGAAATTAAAATCACAAATGTAAAACCACAACACATATCTTAGAATGGCTGAAATTTAAAAAAGACTGACTATACCAAATATTATAAAGATATGGAGGAAATAAATTCCTCAAACATTGCTGGTATGAATGCAACATCATTCCACTACTTTAGAAAACAGTTTAGCAGTTTCTTATAAATAGTCAGTTATATGGCTCCGTAATCCCATTCTCAATGCAGTGTTAACTCATTTAATTTAATTTCTCAAATGATTTTAGAAGTGTCTACAGCTAGTATACAGACAATAATTGGAATTTTAGACAAAACTACCTGATGCAGTTGCTCAACTGAGCCCTTTCAAAGATAATTGTTAACTTAGTATTAAGTATTAGTTGAGACTATACTATATTACACTTCAGGTATTCATCAACCCAGAAATAGTTATTGAGTCTTTGTTAATGCAAAAGAGGCATAGATATAAAAGAAGCTGCTCAACAGATTTCACTCAATAACCAAAAATGATATAAACAAAAGAATGCAATGTGTGGAGTTCAGATAAGCTCAGGGAGTTCAACCCAAACATATGCAGTATGCTTTTCTGGCTGTATATTAATGATAGATTCCTCCAAGGATCTTCCCACAGCCATCGCTATGTGATTTGAATTCTATAATTCCCTCTAAGCCAAAGAAAAACAAGATGCTTGATTTATTGTTTGTTTTCATTTTTTCATTTATTTGATTTTGTTTTAATTGAGAATAGTATTCTTGTTTGAAAAAGGGATATGAAATATCTTACAGACTCTAAAACTCTGGAGGAAGAAGGAATCATGGAATAAAATAAGGGCAAATCTATGTCATTACTAGGGTGGAGAGCCACTATTTTAGTAATACAGAAAGAATTAAGTATGTATTCTCAGAGGGGATTTTTGGATATTTACACATGCTAGTGCCATAATCATGCTGGTGGTATGGTTAGGTAAATGGGCCCTCAATGATTATGCAATAAAATATCCATACATGTGTACACTCAGTTCTGGAAATATCTCTGGGGATTTAGAGGAAAAAATGGTTACTCATGGAGACTCACAGCAACAAAATCTGGTAGCCAGCTCAGAAGTGGATTGGAATACTTATACTGCCTAAGTTAGATCCATAAAACTGCGTTCAGATCTGAGTTCATAAAATAAGTAAACTTAAGCAATGCAAAGATTGTTCAAATGATAACATCTGCTTCCACATGTCAAAGTAACAAATATGGGATAATGACTATACTTCCTTATCGGCAGGAAGAAATTGCCTGAAGATGGCAGTAGGCTTCATTCCAGAAGAAAAAGCGGCTGTTAATTGTTGGCAAGTAGACTACATTGGACCCTACTAATAGCCCTGGGGGAATTCCAAATGGGTGTTGACTTGTATTGACAGCTATTTTAATTCTAAGTTTTCCTTGTTCTGAACCAACCATAACAGAACCAACCATAGGGAGCATAATTAAAGGATTGCCGTGTCAAAGAGTCCATCGATTTGCTTACAGGCATATATTTCCAGAGATCAAAGTATGTAGTTGTTATTACTAGTTACAAAGGCAAATAGTGTACATAAGCAAGGAAACATAATATTACATAAAAAATATCACAGTCCTTATCACTCTCAGAACACTAGTTTCATTGGTCTCATTGAAAATGAAACAGACGAACAGTTGTGATTTAATGTAAGTGGTATAAAATGGCAAGTTGACTAAATGAATGTTTTCACAAATGAAAGACAGTATAAGAGAGATTCCACTGGAAATATTCTTAGAATTTGGGAATGTGGGCCGGTGTGGAATACTGCAACCACACAACACAACTTTAACTCTTTCATCTCCTAAAACTTTCATCTAGCTTAATCCATTACCATTAGAAAGAGAGACATCAATTCAGAGGACATGGTATTCATACCACTGAATTTGTATATATGTACTCTTAGGGTGTTATCAGGGTAGATTAGGATTTCTCCATAATGTTAAATTAGAGTTAAATTTGAATATGAGCATGTGCATGGTACTAAATTGCAGTATCAGATCTTTCATTACTTCCCCACATCCTACAACATATTCTTAAGATTAGGCTGAAGCGGAAGCCCCAATGAAAATGATGCACCTGTCTATTCTCTAAGCTGGAAAGTGCTACCAGGGAAGAAGGCTATAGTTTAAAATAGGTAATAAGTGGACATGGGAAGAGATTATAGTGAGTGGGAAGAAGGTACAAGGCATAGTTTATAACCAGCTGGGAAATGGAAAAATTGGAGTAACTTTATTTCAGTGTTCCAGAGCAAGAAAATAATACTTTTAGCTATTTCTCCCAGTCTGTTGCCACTGGACAACTGATGCTGATAGGAAATAGGGCTCCTGAAAGTTTATGAGCTTGGCATATAGACTGAATCTGAATAATCTGGAGAAAAGATTTGACACAGAATCCCATAGTCATTCAACTGATAGGTAGCAAGTTAGATCTAATATTTGGTACACAAATTCTGGGCTATATTTACCAACTTGTTTCTTTTTCTGATAACCTGAATGAAAGAGAGATTATCTTTGATTTGCATAGGGTGAAAATTATTGGACAACCAGTCATCTATAGCTTGGGTGATTATGAATTAAGATGACACATTGCTAAGACAGCTGTCTGTGTATGATGGGTAGCAGATTGCTGTCACATACCTGATTTGTTCTTTCATCTACACTAAATATAATAAATTAGATGGAATGCCTTCAAGGAAAGTGACATTGAAACCAGGTTACTTTGAGGACAGTGGACACAGGGGTGATATGGTTGCCTTATTCTACTAATGACCGTCCTTGTATGATTTAGTGAGAACACTTGTCAGAAGACTATGGCACATCCAGACTGAGCTTTTGGGTGGGACATGACCAAGTGATGGTTTCATTGAGCGTACAGTACTTCGGTTCATATTGTATAACTAACCTGTATCTGTGCCATAAAAGCCAAATGACATCAACATATGAGGTGGCTTAAATAGCACTAGCTCTAGTAGTTCAGATGTAACTTGGAAATTTCATGAGCCAGTTAAGAATAATTGAGATATATAAATCATTATCATTTTGAAAAATACTTGCTAATATATCTGATACCATTTGGAAGACAATACCCTGAAAGCTTGGTATGCTCTTTTGCAAACTATACCCTAAGCTTTGAAGGAGAGACTACTATATATGGGCCCCATTTTTCTATAGTCAGAACATATAGGTCTGAGAATCAAGGTGTGGGAATGGCCCTTCACATTAATAGATCTAAAATTCACTGAAATGATTTTTTCTCCTCTGTCTGAAACATTGAGTCTGATTGAGAAGAATGTTTTCATCAAAGGATATAATATTCATATTGAATTGGAAGGTGAAACTTATTGCTTGGCTATTTGGGGTATCTCACACCAATAAAATAGGATAAAGAAGGGGGTTGCTGCAATGGCTGTGGTGATTGATTTCAAGCGCCAAGTGGAAATTGGCTTTCAATCTGCCACACAAAGAGGACAAGAAGTATAATGTCTGAAATCCAGAGTTTCCCAGATGTCTCCAGATAGTGAGTTGTCAATTGTCTCCAGATTTGTTAGGGGTTATGTACTTATAATGCAGACTGGGAATCTTGCAACATTGGATAAAAGAGAGAAAAAAATGAAACATTTTACTCATATTTGTACCTTAAGATTATGAAGGTTATAGAGGGAGATGTGCATCTCCCACACGTTGAATTTTGAAGCACAATTTTTCCATAGAAAAGAAGTATAACTTTTAGTATAAGATAGTGTTAAAGTGACTGATCTTCTTATCAAACATAGGTCTTCCACATATTATATTGTTTATACGTTTGAACACATTTCTTAACCTTTTTTCCCTTAAACTATCTAATTTATATAATAGCTTAAATGATTGTTATCAAGATTAAATAGGATAATACAAAGTACTTAACCCAGTGTCTGATAGTTAAATACTTAGAAAATAATAGCTTTTATGCATATTACTATAATATATTATCAGATGATCAGTAATTTTAAATATGGAATCTAGAATTCTAGAGATGGAGGGAGACTTAATGACAATTCATTTCTACTCCTTAATTTTACAGAAGAGGAAATTGAGCCAGAGTGAAAGAAATTTAGCTAAGGTTAGGGCACTAGATGGAGATGCAAAAGTATTGAAAATCAATTACTAAAGAATAAATAGCATCTTTATAAAATTTGTAGGCAGAAACCTGTAAGCAGAAAATAAATAGGTTAAGACCGCAGTAATAATTTTAATTTCTAGCCACAAATTTAAAAAATTTGATAAACCTATATACTTTTCATCACAAACAAGTTTGGCATGCAAAAGAAAAATAAGATTACCTCTTGAACTTATATTTATGAGTCTGGAAAATTGTCACTGACTCACTATTTGACATTATTACTTCAAGTTAAAGGGATTCTTAGGCAAATATTATGTATACAGTAGTCATAAATACAGTATCTATCAATGATTGTTTACTTATAAGTCATCTATTGTAATCTTGAAAAATATATAACTGTGTACATGCATGCGTGTGTGTGTATATATATATGTGTGTATGAACATATGTGTGTGCTTGCATTCATCCTGGTAATAAGATGGAAAGCTGCTTAAGTAGGTATTTTTAAAGAATATAATTATATAACCTTGAAATGTAAATTAGACAAAAGGATCCTATTTCTTTCTTGAAACAGCTTGGATCACCGATATTTATATTGAATCCCAGTATCCTACATAAGCCTATGATAATCCCTAGCTGATTAGAATATTTTATCATATTTGGAAACTAATGTAAGGATTTGGGGGAGAAATATAATTAGAACTGAACAGGGAAACAGTCTATGGCTTAAAATCCAAAAAAGAAATCCAGATTCAGAAAAATGACAGAAGCTAATACTCTATTAGATTAGTATTAGAATAGAATAATTAAAGTTAATGTAAAAATAAGGTGGCATTTATAGACACAAGATACATTGCTTATAGTTAAAATAACCCTAAATATACTGAAAACTTCACAAAACCTTGCTCAAGCTTAAGAGATAAAACTTTAAAAGATCAAGACTCATTAAAGCTCAAGACAGATTTTCATTTGATTTTTCTTGCCTCAAGGACAGTTTTATCCAGGAAGATATTCAAGCTTTTTGGCATATAAGTAGTTGCCTGTGTCACTTCTTTAAAAGGAAAATTGACTGCCTCAGCTCCTTCCCCTAAAAACACCTTCAGAATAAGCTGTGAAACCTATATCTTAATTTAGTCTTTGTAATTGAATGTTGGTGGTAGAAAAAGTCATAGGGTGATTTATTAAAGACCATTAATTCTCTCTTGTTTTCTTATGAATTCTTTAGCCCTTCTGTTTCAGTTTGAAAGTTTAAATATCATAGAACTTCTAATCTATGATTTTTGGTACTGGACTTCTTGAAACAGATTCTATTTCTCATTATAGGTTCAGGTATTGATCCTTTAAAGGGCATGTCCAAATGCCCTCTCTACTTGATTTCAAAATCCCAGTGCTGCTGCTTTTCTGTTAAAGTTGGATAAATCTTTGTTTAAGGAGGAGTCAACAAGGAACTTTATACTTGCAATGTCTTAAATAAAGTTTCCTCTGTATTTATGCTGATAACACTTCACTGCAGAACAATAGCATACAACACTTATTTTTGAAAGGTCTTTTGCTCCAACTTTCAAATGTAGATTTTTTTGTTCCCTCCATTACACACTGATAAAGTTCAAGGTAAAAGCAATTTTATGTGATAAAATAAATAGAAGACTTCTGTGAAGCTTAATTTTTTAAAAAATATTACTCTCAATCTGACCTCTTCTACTGGTCTGAACAAGAGAAAACCCTCACACACATACCATTTCTTGTAGAAGGAAGCAGAAAGCAAACAGTTCTGAGTACTAAAATCACTAGAATAAAACACTTTCAGACAGTTAAAAACAAGAGTATGAAGTCAAATGTTGCAAAGTGACCCAGTGATAAGAATAAATGCTTATTCATTTTAAAGGTTTTACATTAGATTGTATATTTCTGGAGGCCACTGCAATAAGGCAAGAAACAAGTAAATCTTAATCAAACATCAAAGTGATGATAGAATTTATGAAGATAGAATTGAGAAATATTTAGAAGATGGTAAAACCAAAGGACTTGGCAAATTTGAATGAATATTATATATAACAAAGGGGATAAATAAATGATAATGGGTAGGCTTCTAAGTCATAACCATTAAAGTGATGTCATGTAGAGCAGTCACAGACAAATTGTCATTGCACCAAGAAATGCAGATATAAATTAGAGGTTTTGGGGGGAAACTTGCAACCAGATAATAGTAGGATACATGCAACCCTGCAAATATTCATTATCCTCCAACTTAAGCAGACATATAGTCTGCATGTACCATGACCTAATTTTGTCTCTATTTCTGGAATTTCTAATATTTGCTATTGGACACCTGAAGTGTTTCTCGAATTTCATTATCTCATCTCTCTTTATTTCCCACGTTTTTTCTTTCTTTTTAAGAAAATGTTTTCAATTTTATCTTCTAAAAATTATTAATTTAACAAATAATTTCTGCTATATATGTTTAATTCAAACAACTCTTGTTTTGGCCTCCAAATATTTTTTTCATAGCATTTTATCTTTCTCATCTCTCTGAGGAAATTGTCTTTGATCATTCAAGCTTATTTCTTCTGCAGGTTCATCTCAGTATCTGATTTCATTTTTAGGGATGTCGCTTAAATTTTAGGGATTCATGGCTGTGCACTCATATTTAAGAAAGAGGCGCTAAAACATTGAGCAGAAGCTTGGCGTCTTTAGGCAAGGCTTGTCAAGTGAAGACTTCAAATAGATAATTTGGCAGCATCTTCAGAAATTTATTTCAGGCTGGTTATAACACTCAGATAAAAAATATTTCTCTTCCCTGCCAAGAACTATAAGTCTGGCTGCAATAAGAGACAAGGTCCAAAAAGGATGCACCCAGGTGCTGTCCGCAGCCATGGTGCTGATTTTTCCTCCACTGTAACATGGAGTCTTCATTATCATTTCATCAAGCTCCACTATGAGGGTGAAGTGTATGTGTGTGTGTGTGTGTGTGTGTGTGTGTGTGTGGCGTGTGTGTGTGTGTGTGTGTGAGAGAGAGAGAGAGAGAGAGAGAGAGAGAGAGAGAGAGAGAGAGAGAGGAAATTTTAAGGAACTGATTCATGTGATTATTAAGGTGTAAGTTAAAATTTGCAGAGTAGAGCAGTAGGTTTGAGACCCAGGGAAGAGTGTCTGTCCTAGATCAAAGCAGTCGACTGGCAGAATTCCTTTTTGCTTGGAGGCAATCCATCTTTGTTCTATTAAGGCTTTCGATTTATTTTATGAGGCAAGCTCATCCACATTATGAAAGATAGTCTGCTTTACTCAAAGACCATTGATTTAAATGTTAACGTCACACAAAAATACTTTTAAAAAAATCCAAAATAATGTTTGACCAAGTATCTGGGCACCTTGGTCCTTGTAAACACCAAGCTCTTTCTATACTTAATGACTTTCTCTGTTTCTTTTGATGAAGACAATTCTCTTTTTTCCTTTAGAGATGAGTCCTGTCCCATGGCATACAATTGTTCTACATCTGTTATTATTAAATCGGAATATAGCACCTCTAAAAAATATTAAACTAAATAGTTCTTTAAATGAGAGAGAGAGAGAGAGAGAGAGAATGGGCCTGGAAGTTTTGTCAGTTACTGTGTGGATTTTCAACTTATCCTTTTGTTTTCAGTACTGTATCCCTAAAGTTAGATGTTTCTAGTGTGTTCCACACAGATGCCTCTGGATCACCCTCTCCAAAGGCCAAATTTTCAGTTTTCTTCTAGTGTAAAGGAAGACTCTAAAGAGCTACTCATTAAAAAAAAAGAAAGAGCTCAACAAGTCAACAAGTCTTTTTTGTTTTTAAACTAACTCTGGCCTCCATATTTAGAGCTACTAAATTCTGAGGTTTTTATGACTTATGCAGGGGAAATCATGTTATCTGGGGGTTTCTTCCACTATAGCTCAAATATTATGTTTCTTAAATTTGCTAAATAAGTTTCCACTAATCCATGTGCTTTTCAACTTTCCAAATTGTGTTTTCCTATAGATTCCTCTTTTATTCTTTTTATACTTAAGAATGTATTATTTATCTATGTGAGTATTTTATCATCCTAATAATCAATCTAATTGATTATTATATTTTGAACCTCAGTTTTTAAAAGTAATGTTTAGCATAATCTCATGTGAGTCATTCCTTTTTTCTGTCCCCATTGATTTACAACTAATCAGACATAACAGGACACCCAAGATATTCATCTATCTGTGCAGCCAAAAGTAGGTGGATTGGACCATTGTAACTCACGGTGTCAGGGGCGGTGATGGAAGAAAAAGCAACAGCTAGCTAGGCAGTGAGCCAGTACAACCTTTCTGGCAAAGGAGATGAAAGGTGAAGAGGGTGAGTGGGGGTCTTCCTGGCACGCACATTGCTGCTAGAGGGACTAGTTGCTCTCTGAAGAGAGACTATGGTGACCAGAGGGAGGGAAATGAAAAGGGAATAGACAGACAAAGAGAACTGAAGGAAGCATTTCTTACTGTCTGCCTCAGGAAGCAAGAAGATGACTCACGGACCTTTGAGACCCTCCTCCATCTGAGGATTCCCCACTACTGGGCCATGGGCACACACAATGCCCCAAGTGATAAGTATAAACCCCTGCTCTGCTGTCACTCGTTGCTTTTATTTATTTATTTTCACCCTTGTACTTTCAGTTGTAGCAGTGAGTAAGTACCAGTAAGAAAAACCGAAAAACTTATGCTACAATGTCACCTTCTGGAAAACTAAAAAAAGGAAACTAAGTGAAAAAGCCTTGCCTAAATAAGAAAGGTGTTCAAATATGGAGACAGAGGCACTTCTCACTAAACACTATTAGGAATCACAGTAACATGGTATCACACACACAAAAATAGACAAATATTCAGCAATTGAACCGAAAGACGTGAAATATTGTGATCTAACTGGTAAAGAATTTGAAATATCTGTTATAAAGAAATTCAAGAACTACAAGAAAACTTGAATGACAATACAATGGTCTCAGGAATAAAATTAATTAACAGGAAAAGTACTTTACTAAAGAGATCAAAATTCTAAAAAAAGAAGCAAACAAATTCTGTAGCTGAAAAACTCATTAAATGAGATAAAGTATGCATTACAATGCATGTGAAAGAGAGCAGATCACATGGAAGAGAGAATTAGCAAGCTTGAGTGTATATATATAGAAATGATTCATGTGAAAGAGGAGAGAAAACGAAGATTTTAAAAAAGTAAAAAATCCTAAGAGAACTATCTGACTCCATTAGAAAACAAGCCATAAGAATGAGTATCTCAGAATAATGAGAGAGAGAAGGGAACAAATAATGTTTCAAGAAATAATAGTTGAGAATTGAAACCTGAAGAAAAAACTAGATATAAAAGTCCATGAAGCTAATAGAACACCTTATTATTTCAAGGTAAAAAGAACTTCTCCAAGATACAGAGATACAGTATATTAAAATTGTCAAAAGTCAATAATAAAGGAAGAACTTTATAGGCAGCCAAGGAAAAAAGAAAGTCACCTACAAAGATACCATCATTAGGGTATTAGTAGATCTCTCAGCGGAAACTCTATTGGCTAGGAGAGAAGGGGATGTAATATTCAAAATATTGAAATATAAAAACTTCCAACCAAGAATATTCTATCCAGAAAAGTTATCTTTCAACTATGAAGGAGAAATGAAATCTTTTCCAGGCAGACAAAACTGAGGAAATTCAGCACCACTAGACCTTCCCTTCAAGAAATGTTAAAAGGAGCTCTTCAAACTGAAACAAAAAGGTAAAAGTACATACAACTCTGATTATGTGATAGTCAGAATTAGAACACTGTAACTTTTAGAATAGTGTATTAAACTCTTAACTGTAGCTTAAGTTAAAAAAAAGATAATTAAAAATAACTACAGTTACTACAACTTGATAATGAAATTACAACATAAAAAATTGTGACACCAAAAACATAAAAAAGAAGAAGCTATGTAGTTTTGTTCTATGTAATCGGGATTATTTTTGTTATATATTCAAATAAACTTCATACATAATGCAGCACTATAAAATCATTGTTCATCACAAGCATACTAAGAAGAATACGTTTGTGAAATGATGTTTAGAAAGGCTAGCATCCCTTATATCTACAATAATATTAGACAGATAAGTTATTCACTTAGTATATGCCAAGCTATTTTCAAATTCCAAAATAATAAAAATGGTATAAAAAAAATCATTACACTTGGCCTTTTACACTTAGGTAATTATTATTTATTTGCAAAGGTCTTTTAAACTTTTTGATAATAGAAGTCTAGTTTTAAATATGTAATAGGTGTAGATTTCAAAACACATTAGAAAATGCAAGCACACAAGAAATATACAACTAAAAAGTGATACACAAAGACTTAAGAATGGTTATTCCTATTATTATTGAAACTCTCTGGATCAAATGCCTGCTATGTAACTAATCTCTCTAATTTTTCTCATGCTTCCTTGAAATGTTTTCTCGTTTTCATTCTGAGATATTTTTATTCCATCCACCCGTTAAATACAGGTAACTGGTCAAAGTCATTTATTAAAAATAATATTTGGTAGTTCCGAAGTCCCATAGTATAAAATTTGTGCCATTTAACGGAACATAAAATGCCCTCTGTGATCTTACCTTTGCTTAGCACCCCAGGCTTATAAACGTTTGGTTGGCTCTCCTACACATAGTTGGGTTTTTATCTTCCTTGCATTGCTCAAATTGTTTCTTTTCCCTGAAATGTTATTGTTTTCCTCCAGTTTATTTGACTAATTCAGCTCTAACATAATTTTAACACAAAATTCTCTTTCTTTTCAAAATGCAAGCTTTAGTACCATCTTTAGTACATTTATAATACCATAACCTTTTATCTTAAATCATTATATGCATTTTATCTCTATCTCTTTTTATGTACCTTGGTTCTATTAGACTAAGTTTGTTATATCTATTAGTACTGTCAGCAACTGAAAGTTGTAGAATATGCAAGTAAAATGTCTGAATGAAAAAAGGTATTTGTCTCATGTAATATTTCTGGAGGCAGGAGATTCAAAGTTGGTTTCAGGGAATTATTCAAATCACCAAAGATAGAGCCTCATTATATCATCTTACTCTAACATTCTCAATATTTTGTGTTAAATGTGTTTCCTCAAGGTTCCAATATTTACTGAATAAATGTAGAACATTCTTACAAACAATAATTTAATTTTAATTTTAAAAATGTGCTTCATTGTATCACAAAATTATAGTATTTTAAATTGGTCAAATTAGTACAGTTAGTATATCACGATCTAAAATAAAACAATATTTTTGAATTTAAGGAAGTAAAGCCTGAAAATGAGGAAAAAAGATATCTGTTTCTTATCTATGATGGGCTACACAGTCATATCTAATATAGGACAATTGTGTAAATATTTCCTGCTCTATATATTAACTCTTGAAGCTAGCAGAACTTTTACAGAACTATGTAATTATATCGTGTGAATTAAAAAATAAAAAAGCACCGTTTATTTGATAGCTTGCCAAAAAGAACAATTTATGATCTGATTCCAGTACTTAAGTAAATATCAAAGTTATTAATGGCTTATGATAAATAATTTGTGTACACACAGGTTGTTTGATAATCAGAAATTATTACCCAATAGAAACATGTTTTGTTTACTAAATTTTATGGTAGACCACACAATATACATAGTGCTTAGTGTGAAGTATTTTACTAACAATGCTTTAGAAGAACATGACCAACATATTCAATAATAAGATAAATCTATACTAACATTAAACTTTCCATCTACCCATAGCATAGTGATTCTCTCAATAACTCTGAATTGTTGGGGCCTCCTCTTTCGTCCTTCATACTTCTCTGACTTTCCTTGTGCTTGGAAGGATGATCTTTATAGCCTGCTTTTCAGGCTCCCTTTGTCTGTGGCTTCATTTTGAGGATAGCTATTGTGTGGCACTCTCAGGAAGTTGGAAATGGAAAAGAGAGGTCAGAATTCATTCCTGTGGTTCCTTTCTTGCTAAGCCTTAGTTTGGCAGTGGCACTTTTCTTCCTGTAGGTCTCCAGTTTCTCTTGGGCAACTATATACTCCCATGGCTACAGTGCCCACCACATACCACCCTTCCCTTGCCACTTCAGGTCTGGATGTGACAAAGGCTTTCCAGTATTGCTAGGTCCTACATGCTTCCTTAACTATGTCCACTCTTTGTAATGGTCTATTTTAAAATTGCTTTTTAATCACATTTCTGAGTGCATTATTTTTTTTCCTGTTGCTACTCTGAGTAACATTATTTCTGAACTTTTTAATTTATATTGTATTTATTACCTTCTTATGTACTAAACAGTTTACATATTTCTTGTGTATAGTATTTCTTGTCTGTATCTCCCTACTACCATATAAGTGGTTAGGTACATAGGCAGGAGTGAACCATTTTGTCCTAGAATAGGATCTAGCATACTACAAGGCATTTAAAAATATTTGTTGAATAAATAATTGGGAAATTGCATTTACTATTCAAACTTTACATACTAAGAACACATCTTTTATTTCTAACTTGACAAAGAAACAAGAAACTTCTGTAGCCCTTTACTATTAGACTACTGGAGCAGATGTTCTCTTGTATCTTAAGCAAAATTATATATTTGCTGTTAATAGAAGAAGCTCCAGCAGGGCAGATTGAGTTAACTTAAGATTATGAAAAGATTTATTGGAGTTGTATTGAAAGGGACAAATAGAGCTTTGGGGCTCTCAGCTGGGGCAAATTTCCCAATTGTCCTCAATTATTTGAAAAGGAAAGAATTTGCTTCCCTTTTAACTATAACACCTTCAGTTTTAACCAGGTCCTCCATGTTTCACATTGCAAATACTCGTCTAATTTCTATCTCCACTACCAGGTACTCCGGCCACTTTAATAAAGAGGAGAAAACTGAATTAATATATCAATAGAACTAGAATTTTACTTTAAAAAAAATGCCATTATTTGGGAAAAAAGGTTTGATTAATTGTTTGACTTAGTAATTGTGTCACTATATAATACATTGAAGGTAAAAGAGGGTACAATTGGAAAACAATACTCCACTGGGCAAAGCAAGACATAGATTGGCTGTAGTTAGAAAGGACTTAATTGCCAAATGCTAATCGGTGTCAAGAATTCAAAGGGGTAGAGAAATGGCTATGTAAAATTCAATATGGGACAGAGCAGAGAAGAAATACATTTGAAGGGAAAAGAGAGGAAAGGAAAAGAGGTGCTCTATCTAATACTATGGGTTTTTGTTTATGATCTTGATTTGGCACATCTTTTATAAGTTTGTTGCCAAAACTTTAGCAATGAAACTTTCTTAACTGACATGATGCTATTTATTTATCTCATTTTGTTTGAATATGTATGAGTTTTTATGCCTGGATTCTATACCAAATGTAATAAAATATGCAATATATGTAACTGATTATTTGTCTAAATCTCTACCCTCTCAATCTAAATTTCTAAATTTATATAGCTCAAGGATTCAGATTTGAGATTACAGACCTATATGATCATGTTATAGCCCCTGTTCTCCATTACTCATTGTAATGTTAATTTTATGTGTCAACCTGCCTAGGCTATGGTGCCCAGACGTTCTGTCAAATACCAATCTAGATGTTGATGTTGTTATGGAGGTGTTTTTCAGATGTGATTAACATTGATATCAGTATGCCTTGAATAAAGTGATTACCCTCCGTAATGTGGGTGAGCCTGAGCCAGTCAGCTGAAGGCCTCAGAGAAAAAGAATGAGATCCTTCGGAAGAAGAAGGAATTCTGCCTCCAGTATGCCTTATACTCAAGATTGAAACATCAATTCCTCTGTGGGTCCACCTACCAGCTTGCCCTTCAGATCAGACTTGCCGGCCCCAAAATCAGGTTGAGCCAATACCTTAAATCTATTTATGTTTATATCTATTGATATCAATATATTTATACTTGTATCTATGTCTATAATTGATTCTGTTTTCTCTAGAGAACCCAACTAATATGATAACTTTTAAAATACAACTTACAAGACTCTTTCCAGCCAGGTTTCTCTGTATTTCTCTTGATTCCCTCTATCACATTTCTTGTTTTACATGCTAGGTTGTTGTTTTTCTTTTCCTTCAATTCCTAAATGCATTGTGCTTAGTCCTACCAATAGGCTCTCTTACAAGCTCTTATCTCTCTGAGAAGCATTCTGCACCATCCTGAACCTGGCTTCCATGTACATATTTTAGTGTAATCAAATGTTCTTAATGAGGTCTCCCAATCCTCCATGATTAGAAGAGATTATTCTGTTAGAGGCACCTATGAATTCTTTTTTTTTTTTTTTAATTTCTTTTGAAGAGTCATTTTAGTTTCACAGCAAAATTGAGCAGAAGGTACAGAAATTTCCCATATTCCTTTTAACTTACACGTGCATAGTCTCCATATCTCCAACCAGAGTGCTACATTTTTTACAATTGATAAGCCTACATTGACATATCGTTGTCACCCAAAGGCCATAGCTTACATTAGGGTTCACTCTGAATGTTATACATTCTGTGGGTTTGGACCAATTTATGATATATACCCACTGCTACTATATCACACAGAGTAGTTTCATTGCCCTAAAATTCCTCTCCATGAATTCTTAATATTTTCTTTAGTATTTATCACAGTATGTCATTTGAGAAGGTTCCTACCAATTATAAAAAATCGGTAAGAAAATTGTTTTTTGAAAAAGCCGCTTAAATCTTTTGGCATGGGGTCAAAATTTTATAATAAACAATAAAGCAAAAAGGATAAAATTAAATGAAATTAAATGTGATTAAAATCATTTCATTGAATTTATATACTTAAAATAATGTTTCTTCAAATTGCAATTACATGTCAAATAAATAAATTAATAAATAAAAAGAGTTGATTTTTGTGGATAAAATTTTAGACAAAATAGTATAATTATAAAATGAATTATCTTTATAGGAGGCTCTCAAAACATGATCCCTAGATAGGTCATTTAGGTAAAACTATCTGAGGCTTCAACACTTTTTTCAAGAACCACTCTTAATCTTCTGATATGATAATCATTTTCTTTTGAAGCTATCACCTATTATCATATTTGTCCAATTTTCTCATTTTCAATCGATAACTAATCTATCTCTGCCAGATCTTGAGGTTCCAAGGGCTTCGATATGGTTTTATGCAAAATATTTACAGCTGGTATAGCACAGAGATGCAGCATCTGAGCAGATGTTAAACCAATATATATCAGTTGATTATCAACCCTGGGTTTGTATCTGAGTATATTTTCAAAAACACTGTGATTGACTTTATGAAATGTTTCATCTGCTGAAAAATAAACTATTTCAGTTTGTAATTGATTTGCATTTTTTTCGTATGACAGGATACTGATTTTTTTAATTGCCTAGAAAGATGGAAAAAAGCGCTAATGTTAAGTAAGAGGTATTTGCATAGAAACTAGGTTTTACTGTGGTCAGTTCATTAATGAATATTTTTTGTGTCATGGTGAATTTTGCTCCCCTACATGAATTTATAATTGGAAATAAATCTGATAATGAAAACTTAAATTATGGATACCCACCACATTAACATCCTCTTTAATGTGTTAAAAAGTACTTCTACTCAAAAGTAAGAAAGACAAAGATAAACAATGTCCAGTCATACAAAACAGGCATCAGAGAGACCAGTTTATAAAAATTAGATTAAAAAAAATTTGGCAAATGATGTGAACATTATGCTAAAAGACTAGTAACTTGGAAAAATATATATGAAAGTGTTCTGATTTTCAACATTGTTTTGGGGGAGCTAATTTTGTGAGTTGATTACTGGGAGAGTTTTGAATTTTGTAAACTTGTTTGTAAAAATTGTGATTAACCATAGAACATTTCTTAACATTTAAATGATTTGCTTCAATTGCTAAATACAGTAATATTTAAAGAATAAAATAATTTTAGTAGAAGAACTAAAAGGAAGACATAAATTACATTATTCTGAAGCTAGATCTGATCAGTAATTACAATTATATAGCTATGAGAATAGATGAATTAGAAACTAAAGTTATTTATTTGCTGATCTTACATTAGAACCAAACATAATAATTTTGAGAATGAATAAGCTGTTGTGTGTATCAATAGTTAATTCTAGTTTTATCGATGAGTATTATTGTATTTTATTGATATAGCAGGATTTGTTTATTCATTCAGTTTTAATAGACATTAGGATTGCTTCCAGTCTAGAGCTATTTCAGATAAAGCATCTATGAACATTTGTGTGCAAGTCTCTATGTATAAATGCATTTTATTTATTTGAGAAAATATCTACAAGTGGAATTGCTGGGTAATATGTAGGTATGTGATTAACTTTTTAAAAAAACTGCCAAACCATTTTCCAAAGTGCTGCACTAATTAACTTATCTATAGTGCATGAGAGTTTTAGTTGTTTCCAAGTCTTGCCAACACTAGAAGGATTATATTTTTTAATTATAATTTAGCTATTATAGTTTTTGTTCTTGCATTTTTATTTGGTTTATTTTTAGAAATCTATTCCTCTGTTAAGATTTAAATTTGTTCACTCATTGTATCAATATTTTTCTTTAAGGCTTCATCATATTTATAATTGTTGTTCTAAATTATTTATCTGCTATTTCCAACCTCTGCTTCTTTGTTATTAAATTTTATTGTATGATTGACATTGGGAATGATTGCAAGGGGTCTGGTGTTGACTTCTTTGCTGATAAGCAGTTAAATTGCTATCTTACTCTCTTGACTCCACCAGGCTTGGATTCTTTTTAAGGGTTGGAATACTTGGTTTCTGTTCATTGCTGTAAACCATGACATAGTTTAGGCAGTACCTCATGAAGTGTGAATTTCTGAGAGATCAATTGAATGACTAAATTGCTCAGTGAGGTCTCTCAAATCTGACTGGACTGCAATTCCAATGTCTTCCAGCCTTGCCCAACCTGCAGCATTGATGTTCAACTCATAGCTCCAAAGAAGCCACTCTCTTCTGGGCCCCTTGGACTTCTGTCCTGTGAATTTTCTTCCAGGTCCTTGGCCCAGGACATGCAGGACCCACTATTCAAACATTTGAGTCATGTTCCTTCCCAGATGTCTCTTCTCCAGTGTCCTGACCAAGCACCTCAACAACCCAAAGTTCTGGTTTGTGCCTCTGCATCTCAGTGAGTCCACTAGGATTCCACCTTCCTGCACTTTTATCTGGAAAGGGCCCAGGAGTTGAATATAGTGAATGTGGAATTCATTTTCTCTTCCTTATTCTCAGGATCACTGTCTTGAGTTGCCTAAGTATAAATTTCTAAAAAGAGTTGCTTCAGATATTTTGTCTGTATTAAAATTATTTGTATTAGGAGAATAAGTTCAATATTAATGACTTCATTATGATGGCAACAGAGATCAGTCTGCCATTATCTTTCAGAATTCTCTACTGAATTAATTCTATTTTTTCTCTATAAAACTCTATTACATATTTGATAGATGTTTATATTCTACCTCTGTCTAATATATATTTAATTGATATATTATATATTATATATATTACAAATACTTCTTATATATTTACAAATACATATATGCACATATACATACACATGTGTATTCATGTATATATCCAATGTTTTGTACTTCTATGTTGCATTTTGAGTGAGTTCATCAAATCTATTTTCAAATTTTTCATTCTATCTTCATGAGTGAAATTTACCACTCATGAAAGTAAATTAAAGGTAGTTGTCTCATATTTCGACAGTTATCTTTCATTTCTAAAATTTCTATTTAGGTCACGATTCTCTTTTCTCATCTTAAGATTTTAATCTTCTTATGTTTTTGAGCACTTAAAACAATTTCTTGTCTATACCTTTCAAATATCTCAATTACCTCTAGTTCCTGGTTTCATAGAATGAATTCAGTGTTTACATATTCTGTGTGATAATGCCATACAACATCCATTTAGAAATTTCTAAAAGATAAAACATGATCAGCCTTACCTCAGAAATGCCTGGACTGTAGAGATATACTTTGTATAATCATAACATGAATGATAGTTAATGTTATAAAAATAGATAAGATTGTGAAAGAATATATTTTATTTTTAGTTTTAGTTTTATATATAATAAAAATGGGGCTAATAGATATGGTATCTCCAAGATACCATTACTTCAGGGATAGGCTAACAATAAGCTGCTTTAGAAAAATAAATAAATTTCAGTGGGTTGAGGTATAAACGACAATAAATTTAGACAATTCATTCAAGAAATCTGGCTAGAAAAAATATAGAGTGGTATTATCTTAGAACAAAAATTGTGAAAAATAATCTTTTAAACTTATATTGTTTCTTTCATATACTTTAGTTAGATCTTCACAAAAATTACATGAAGTACGTATTTTTATACTCTCTTTTCAGCAAAGAACCAGAGATATTAAAATATTAAGTGACTTGCTTGAGTTGATAGTGTTATTTTCTGAAAAAGTTATTCATAGATCATACTCATTTATTTTACAAATATGTATTATAAGTTACAGGCTGTATGTCTCTGTGCCTTTATGATTACACATTCCAATACTTATAAAACTGAAACCATTGATTGAAAAAGTTAAACAGTTTTGAACTGTGTTAAATTTATTTAAATAAACACAACATAGATAATGGTGATAGAGAAGTGACATTTATATAACTAAATCAGTGAAGACTGAAATGCTACATTATTCTTTAATTTGGAAACATTCCAAGTTCTTTTGAAATGAGGTAGATAATTCTTCATTATTTAGTCTTAAGCAGAGGCTCTGTGACTGTCTTTCAAGTATTGTTTTATATTTCTTAATCCCAGAAAGCATATAGCATTTGAAGGATTTCTTCCAAATTACTTATTTGAATATAATTTCTTTCTTCCTCTCTTCTTCAATTTTAACAATTTTTAAGCAACTGTTATATAATAAGAATTGTATTATGTGTTATGTATATAAAAGTAGTCATTAATGGATAATGCAAGAGGCCAGTAAGTCGAGACTGTCAAATATTGCCTAATTTATATAAACAAAGTTTCAAAATTATAGACTAATAGCCCTTATAATTTATTCCAAAATAGTCTAGAATGTGATTATATTTATAGGTTCTTAGAAAAATAAATGATGAAAGATCGGCATAAATTTACTAAGAAAAAAACATAATAATGTATATTTAAAATGTGTCTACTCAAATGATAGACTAAGTAATATCCATGAATTTCAAACTATTGTTGACAGTTTCTTTTCTGATATATTAACAGAAAAATCCTTTAAAGAATGGTATGATCCAAATTGATGAATTTTTGTTGCATGAGAGATACACAAAGTGTGATACTGTAGAAGTCTCTTGTACTACTTTTCAAAAACATACATACTAAGATGTTAAAAGGAATAACTAAATATCAATGAATTTAACAGAGATAAATGAGAAGTTTTGTGCTTAAATTAAGGAACACACAGCAGTACATGTACGGAAATATGGAATATAGATCTTAGCATTTGTTATTATAAAAAGAGATTATTTTATTTTAGTGATGACAAATTCAAGATACAATTTTGCATCATTATGACAGTGCAATCATGCACAAATATGGCATCTAGCCTTCTGTAATGTTCAGCTGTCACATCTTATCAGGACAGTTATATTCAGGGAGGGGGCCTCATTTAAAATTGGATATTGATTTATGAACACGTATCAGAATAAGAATACAAAGCAGGACAGAAAATTATATCATAAACTGAAATATCCAAGGTGATAAAAGAGGACCGTGGAGTACATATGAGTGATATGTTTGCGTGTAGGAACAGACAATAGTACCTGGAGTGCTCATGTAGTTGATGCTAATTTGGGATATTTATTTTTTATTTTGTTTTTATTCCTCCATTATTCATCCCTTAAATTCTACAAATTCAGTGTTTCTCATTATCTTAGAGAGAGTATGTGGCAGGACAGAAAGCACACATAGATTTCACTATTTTTCTCGCTTTTTTATTGCAAAATCTCAAATCCTTGGATGATATTAGATGGTTTGTAAAATGAGAGAGATAATAGAAAAAGGTCTTGGAAAATCATGAGGTCTAACAACACTTCCTAACCCAATAGTTTGGGGAAAATACAGGTGAGGGAGAGAAAGAAATGTGTGAGTCTAGGAGCAATGAGGACGTAGCCTTCACTGATTGGAATCATTTCTGAGAAGTGAGAGGCTCCAGAGAAGATCCCCTAATGTGTAAGACACTTGGTATGGGATGACCCACTTCAGCAGTTCTCATTTCCTAAGTATGCTAGAGAAGCAATTTTTAGGCGAGTGATGACAATCACATCTTTTCTCTTCTCTTATCCAAACATACCTTGGCTCAGCATAAAATTTCAGAGTTTTGACATGATCTCAGAGAAAAAGGGTAAACTTAAGACTCATCTAGATGTAAAAGTTTTATAAATTTGGCCAGATCTTGCTCAACATTAGATATTAAGCTGCTTCATACAAATGTAAGGGTTATTTGTTACATACCTGATTCCAGGTGTTAGTTGGATTAATAAATGAAAATTAAGAGAAGACATATTTTGCTCACTAAGAATGCTTTGTGACATATAGTTGCATTAAACAAACACTCTGTTTCATAGAAATAGTGATTTCTCTTTTTTTCTGGAAGGGTTGAAAGAGAAATGAATTGCCACTTGTCAGCAATGTTGTAAAAAATATTCTACTGAATAAGAGAATAAAGTAATAACATCTAGGATTCCCTTTCATTCCTAGTTTCTATGATGTTGCTGTCACTGTAACTCAATTCTCATGGTATTGCCTTCCAATTATCTTTGAAATTTAAAAAAGTCAGGCAATCAAACCAATAACAACAAAAATTGTTTCTGCTCTTTTCTAGTATGTGTGAAACCAAATGGAAAAGTCTGTAACTTTGCCAAAACATGACTGGATGAACATCCTATAAGTAAATATTATTGTTTTCTATGAGAAAAAGAATATCACAACTAGAGGCATTGAATGCTCAGGATAGTGACTTAAATTTGACTTAAAAAGACAGTTATTAGTTCATCTCTCTTACCTGTTTGAATAACTGTTTTAAAGTTGGAAAATAAATGATTTATCAAGTAGTCTATATAATCTTTTTAACTTCATTATAACGTTTTAAAACACCTCAAATAGGCAAATACTGTACATAAAGCATACGGAATACTTTCTAAAGTGGTTATGTGAGTACATTCTCTAGAGAACAAAGAAGCTCATGTAAAATTATATTATTTCTGTACATGTATACTGCCATTAAATTTAATAATTTTTTATAAAGAAAGAAATGTAATAAACTAAATGTACACCATTTGCATTGTATCCCACTTCAGAATTGACTTTTCGAGACTCCCTATTTCAACCATTTATACAGAGTTAAGAGTCCCTGCTTCTATTACTTTAATAAATTACCTTAAATAGAGTATTCTTTCAAAGTTGTATAGAACATTACTTGACAAGAAAAGTTAATGATAGCTTAAAGTACTAAATAGCTTTTTAAAAATTATATTTGTTATTTTTTTAAACTCAATTATAAAAACACAAATGAAAACATGATAGCAATGTGTGCATACCAGTTAAAAGTAACAAATGACATTTTGTCAAAATCATATCCTATCTCTTTCTTATAAAAATAGATAGAGCTAAATCCTAATTCTAGTCATATTCTCTTCCTGTTTTACTCTGAGGCTACTATTTTTTGATTGACATGTATTTTTTGACTTTTTTAATTTTGAATTCCATTTCCCTCTGTGTTTTTTAATATAAATCATACTGTAAAAGACTTTGTTTTCCTTGACCTGGGTTTGTACTAAAATAAAATTTAAAAAAAAGAGCTAAATGGATAACAAGTAAGTTTATTATTTTAAGAAACTGGAATAGCATAAATGTGAGACTTTTGAAGCAACCTTATTGTTTCTTATCTATTTCCTAGAATTTAAAAGGAGTATGCCATACAACAGGTATGACTGAATGTAGATCTGATCAACTTAACACATTGGATTAAAAATCTGAAACTGTTTCTGTGTAGTCTGATCTTGCTATTTCCAGCCAAATATTGATTTCTTATTTTTTGCTTTTATTTGTAGTCTTCTTGGGTTGCTTACTGAGGCAGTTTATAAAGAAAAAACATTGACAAAGTTTAAAAAGTCTTTTATCAGAAGGATAATTTAAAGCTAGCCTGGTCTTAGGAAGGAGATAGTGAAATATGGAATAAAGGACAAAGTGTTTAAAAAAAAAAAAAAAAGGCAGAAAATCAGGACAATAATCAGGAATGACTGGAGCAGCCAGAAACTGGAGAGATGAATTTATAGAAATAAAAATATAAAAAGAGAAAGGTGGGGATAGGTGAGGAGAGGGAAGGAAAAGAAAAAAGTGGATAGCAAGCTGTGGCTAAGACAAAACTTGGTCACAGTTCAAATATTGACTGTAATCACTCTCTTTTCTTTTTCTTTCTTTTTTTTCCTGTCTTTCTTTTCTTTTCTTTTTTACAATTATAACTTTCTAAGCCATTTTCATTCTAGATTTGCCATACATTTTGAAAGGTGAAACTGAATTTAGTTCTGTCAAGTTTTTTCTGAATTTGGTACTTATGGAATTTACATTATATGCTCACCAAATATTCTAGACCACCACTTGGTGAGACAGACCCATGTGACTAATTCTAACTTGTGATCTGGAGCTTAAAAGTTTTCAAAGGGATACAGGGAAAGTCCATATGTGGTTCTTCAGCTCCCTTCTGCTACAAATATTAAGGGAGCAGTATGTTCCAATGTAAAAACATAAAGTACATTACAGCTACAAAATGTTGAAGCCCACATCAGCTGGCTCCCTGAGAGACTATGTATAGCACAATCCCCAACAACCATAAGAAGCAACTCAGCTTTTGATGTAAGAAGTCACAGAGAGTGCTTTTATTATTTTTTGTATTATCTAGCCTATCATGATTAATATCACACCTACTCTAATAATACCTTCTCTTTAGCATAATTTCATAACTATTCATCTTTTCTTTCATTCTATTATAATCCATATCACACCATTTAATTGAACCTTCTATGTTAAAGGTCACTGATTACTTTCTAATTTTTTTTCTCTGTTCTTTGAATCATTGACTACCCTGCTAGGAAAAACAATTAGTATCCATAATGTTGTAATTTCTAGTTTTCCTTCACACATCAGAGATTTATTAAGTGCCTCACTTTAAAGCCTCATCGAGACTTCACCTTGTAGTTGGAGAAATATATGTATGCAGATAAAATTGGTTTCCAACTTAAACATTTTTGTTGGGTTATATTAGACTGCGAAAGATAAAAATATCAACATTGAAACTTCAATATGATGATAATATACCTGGTAAATTTACATATCTGTTTCTCTGCTCAACCTCACATGAGAAAATAATAAAGTCTATTTTCTAAATTTAGATTTTTTTCTTTATTCTCTGCACTTTACGATTCACTGTTTTTACATCAAGATCTTTATGACTTGATTTAGAAAAGGACAGTTGCCTTTAATATGTCAATTTGTGCTGAAGCACTCATAATGTCAGCCTTATTCACAAATTAATAAGGAATTTTCCTTATTTAAGTTTTTAACTGTGAAATTCTAAGCACTTTACAATGTAAAAAATGAGATAATTACACATATATGTGTCTATACATAGAGATTAGCATTCAACACAGAGCAGGCAGAGATAAAGGGTTTAGTGCTCAGGTCAGTTTTAAGCATGTTGAATCTATAGTACCAAATGACGTGTGTAGGTTCAATATGGGTATGTTAGAGCTTTCATCTTTGTTCAGTACAATTTGTAGGAATTTTGCATTGTTGGGAATTTGTGTTTGCAGAAGTACAAAATCCCAGGAAAAATAATGCTTAACACACAGGTGATATAATACTTAAAAAATATATATGTATAGCATTTACTCTGTATTAGGCATTGTTCTAAATCCCTTATAGATGTTAATTAATTTAAACAAAAGACCATAAGTAAAATTATCCAGGTATGGTCCTAAGGTAAGAAATGAGGTACAACTATTACTATTGCGGCCAATTAGAGTTCAATGTCGCCCCAACGGCAGGGGAAGGAAGAGAGATAGCAACTGCTCAGAAGTGTAGTTACCATTTTTCCTCAGTTCTTCCGCATTGAAACAGTGAAGAATCACATGTCAGTGAGATTTAGAAAAGATTAAAAGTATATTTTAGAAAGACAAAGCATACCCCCAAGAGGCACAAGGTCCCAGCACTGTAACCACAATAACCAACATAAAGGGGCCAAAAGCACCACAAAAGAGCAAAAAGAACCTAGAAGTGGGAATGTCTGCCTTATATTTGGGCCATAATGGGTAATTCCAAAGGCTTTCCTCAGTAATTAGAAAGTGAGGTCATTTTGATTGACACTTGCCTGCTATATAACTCTTTTCCTAGTGTGCATGTGCTTACCCTGAATTCAATCTGTCGCAATTAGATTCATGAACTTCCAGGCATAAAGATAGTATTATAATGAAGCTTAAATTGTAGGCAAATTAGGGTAGTGCCTTCTGCACAGTGTCTGTAACTGGATTAAACCAGCTAAGATTATGGCCTTCCTGTCCTCTGTCTCTGAGAATGCAGGAGGGATTCTCTAACCACCAATAGGGTGTTCTTTGGGTAATCTCTAGGCTGGGCCCCTGTTCCTTTGTTCCCCCTGATGCTCTTGTCTGACTAGCTACCTAACACAACTTCTGCAGAATACAGGGAACACTAACACAGAAAAGAAAGGAAAAAACAAACAAACAATAAAAAAGTGACTGAAAAGAATTAGACAAAGAGGTTGGCATAGAGCATAGGAAAGGGAATATTCTGGAAGAAAGTGGCTGACATAATCGCTTCATTCCAAGAAGTCTATCCTGGAATTTCAAGAAGAATAAGCACTGAAGTTTTCTCATTGTAGTTACTACAAGGAGCCATTATAAAGCTGATTGAATAGAGCAGTGGGAGCTAAAGGCAGATTGTGAGTTGGAAAAAAAGGGGGGAGGGGAGTTCAAGGAGGCAGGGGAGCTTGGGAACGTAAGGGAATGGAGACAGTACATAATCTTTCAAGAAAGGTGTCTGTGAAACAATGGGTAGAGGTAAGCTTACATATGCGTTTGAGGAAAAGAGATGGGGCTTCATTTATTTTTGTATTTAAGATGGCAGGTTCTTAAAAATCTTTAAATAATGTTGGAAATTACCATTAAATCCATAGGTGAGAATGAGATAAGAAAGTTTCCTGCAGTCATTTTATAGCTATTCTTTCTTATACCTCTTCTATATGCTTATTGAACATTTAGTCTTCGGTTGTAACCCTCCTCAGAGAATTCATGAAGCCTAGTGCCTAACAATCACCTTTCTGAGACTGATCCTAAAATCCACATCTCCAGCTCTAATCTCTCTACTTAAATTTCAATCCTATGTCTCTTAAGTGCCTGCTGGGCATTTCAATTTCAAATGTAACATATCTAGAAGCTAGCTTTTTATTCTTCAGAAAATCATCTTTGCCTCCTGACAACTCTTTCTGCAATTTGCAGCCAGATACCTTTTGTGACTATCCTCTTACTCATTCCCTTATATTCAAATATTGTGTCTACCTTTAAATAACTGTGCAGTCTTCGATTAATCATTAAATCTCACAGAATTGTTTCCTTATATGTCTAGAGTGTATAACCTTTAAGTCCTCTACCCACACTCATTTTTTAAAACTGTGATTTTAGAAGCTGACATAAATATAAAGCTCACTTGAAACGTTGCAAGAAATAGTGTCTAATTTTGTGGGTCTATTTTATGAATGTAAAAAAAAAGGTAATTAAACTGACAACTGCTCTCTCCTCAAGAGAACTTAAAAGGGAATTTTATTTTCTTTTTACTTTAGCTTTTATGCATTAGTCATGTATGGTACATATGGATTATTTTTGATATTTGATGTAATTAAAATAAAATGTAAAGATTTTTTTTATAAAAAATATCATTAATAATTTAGTCGTGTTAGGTAAAAGAATATTCAGAAAATCATGCACAAGGAGTTCCCTCAAGGATGTGTTTCCTGCTGAATTAATTCATTTGATAAAGTATCCTAAAGCAATTAAATAGCAATATATTAAAATTATGAAGTTAGCTGAGATTATGAGTAAAAATGCCTCAAAGCAATTTTCACTTAATTAAGAAAAGACAGTATTGTCTCATTATGTTGGTAATGGGGTAACTAAGTGACCTCTCCTCCAATCCATTACAAAGACCTGTTGGTCATCTGTTAGTAGCCTAAGACAGAGGGCTGAATACTCAATTGCTATTGTATCACAAGATTATTATAAAAATGGAGAGGTCAATATATTTTGTGTTAGAAGTAGGCACTTTTAACACACACACACACACACACACACACACACACACACACATGAGTATATGAGCATATATTAATCTAAAATCACCAAATTGGAAGAAAGGTATCAATGATTATAAATAACAAAAATACAACTAGGTCCTCTATTGTGGCATTTAACAATCTTTACTGTAAGCCAGCTTCAACAGTATATGACTCTGAACAGAGCTTGAGTCAATAGCATGATTTACTTTACCATTCAGGTAATTTTACATAAAATTACATTTGCTCACTACATCCTTTAATAGAACTTTAACAGTAGGGTAGAGTCTTGTAAATTTTTACACCTTCTAAAATATTTTTTATCTAAAAAAGTAGAACTGTGAATTGCCAATATTCTGCTTTTTTTAAAATGTATAAGAGCAGTAAATTCATATAGTTCAAGCTAATAGAAGATGTCTTACAAATATCTCCTTGGTAGCAATAGAGCATGAGCAGCAAACAGTAACCACTATTGGATGGCAATGTAGTGTTGTAAGGTCATACTTGTCCTTTAAAAGAGATTTAAAATATATTCAAAATTACATAGTTAATGAATAGTAAAACTGAGATTGTATGATTTGGGTTCAGGGCACTTTCGATTATACTTCATATGGTTACTCTCTGGCTGCTTGTTTTCCTGACAACTCTTGCAAGTTAAGAAAAACAAAAACAAAAAACAAAAAACACTTGCATTTTGAAATAATACTTAATCTACATATTTCTCATAAACTCATAATTAATCCTTTTTTAGGCACTAAAGTAAAAGTGACTGGTTCTTATTCATTCTTGCATTCATCCATTCATCTATTTACCTATGTAACCATACAATAGGTAGACCGCTATCCATAAAACATATTTAGGTAGCATATTAGATACAATAATCTATCAGTATACTTTCTAAGTTTTGTTTGTGGAATAAAAAAATATACACAATGTTACCCTGAAAGCTCTAAAAATATGATATAATTTACAATTTATGCATATATTTTATTTTAAATTCATTTAATTAATTAAGCAAGCTTTATTGCATTTCTACTATGCATCAAATATTTTTCTAGGACAAAGTAATAAAAATCTATTTTTTTCTCTCATTGAGTTTATATTCTGGTGAAAAGAGAAAGAAACTATACATATATAAGATCGATAAATAATATAATACATAAAGTGCTTTTCATTTATCAGCACGTAATATATAATAATTATGCATAATATTCTTTTTCTACATATAATAATATATTTTACATTTCGGAGAGCAATAAAAAGACATGAAGAGGCAGAAAATATGGTGCCTTCCCTCCCAAAACCATAATCTCTTTGGAAATATTAGAATACCCAGCTAAAATAACACAGTTGAAAGTTCATTTGCCTTACAAAACAAGAATCATAGTTAGGTTGCTGCTTCGTTTGCTTCAGAGGCTCAATAAGTCAGGCCCAGTGTTCTAAGAGTTTCTACATTAACTGACCTATTTTAAAAAGTAGGGAAAATTGAGCATTTAGCTTTTACAAACTCTGTTTGTAAAATCAAAGAAGAGAAGTTGGGATTGAGTATCGTTTTAAATTGTGTTCCACAGAATTAGACATGGAAGTTTTGTGTGGAAATCTGAGATAGCATGTAAGACAAAAAAGAAAAAGAAAGAAGCCAAGCAGAGTACAACATTCAGTCTAATACCTCAGTGAATAATTTTGACTCAGTCCTACATGAGAACTTTTGCGTCAGTGATAGGGTAATGTCATTGTCTTGTTTGGGGCAAGAGAGTAGAAATATTTATATTCCCATATCCACAGGTCATTGGTCCAGGGCAGCTTACTGAAGAGAGTAATTCCCATACTCCATATCTGAGCTCTCCTAGCCTTAGGGAAGCCCTCTGAAAAAGAGATTCAAATGCTGGCTATAGAGAAAGAAAGAACACCAGGAGCCGATGGACATGAAAAGGTAAACATCCAAGGGAATCCTGGCAGAACACTGACATCATCTGCTACAGGTGCTGAGTAAGCTAACCTACATTCTGCTACAGGGAGCCAAATTGGGCAAACATAAGTTAAATAATCACAAAAGTAACAATACTAGAGATAACAATATAATTAAGCATCAGCATATGAATGAGTTACAAACAAACATGGTGAGAATTTTCTGAGGATCAGGCTCATTAGGTCAATTTTAATTATATTTGTTTATATTTGTACACCATTGGTTTCATTAAATACATGAAGTGGAATGTGAAAAAAAAATCAGTACAATCATTCTGAGAACTGATATTCTTCCCAAGGCCCTGAAAGGAGATCATAAGAGCACAATAAGATTTTTGTCCTGGTGAAAAACGAAAATCAACATTCGGACTTAAGAATGTGCATTGGCTATTTTAAAATATGTCCAAATGTTTACCATGTCTTTGATTTTATTCATGTTTTAGTAACTTTACAAAATCCTCTTGAGAAATATGACTTGAGGAATTAGAAAAGATAGTTTTACTAAAAAATATTCTCCTAGCATGGACTATAGACTAGTGGTTATAGGGGATGGGGGAGGAGAGGGGAGGTGGATGGGGTAAAGGAGGTCAAATATAGTGGGTAAGGGGAGGGTGAGGTGAGTAAAGGAGATCAAATATATGGTAGCTTAAGGAAACTGGACTTTGGGTGATAAACACACAATAGACTATACAGATGTCAAATTATAATGTACACCTGAAAAGTATATAATTATATTAACCAAATATGTTACCCCAATAAACTTAATTTTTAAAAAATTTAAAAAAATGTTTCCTAAATATCTTAGATATTCTTCTGATCATTAGTTAAACTATACAGAAAGAAAACTTGAAAATAAATCAATAAGATTACTAGTAATATATTTTCCCCATAAAATGCTCAAGTTTAAGAAATTACTTTTTCTAATCTACTTTTAAAGATAATCTCCAAATATGTCCCCATAAATCAATAGCTCCTACTTAACGGGAGTGATCCTTATGATGGCAGAAATGACCTGCTTTATATTATCAGTCGATTTGTTCTACTTACTTTTAAAGCCCATTAAACAATTTTTAGTGTTGTCCTCATCTTGTTAATCGTGTTCACTTGAGATGAAGGAAGCATCTAAAATAACTGTTGTAGCTTTCCTCTGAACTGTGCTTCAGTATAACCCAGTAGACACTAGCTACCATTTTACTCCAAAGGAATATTTCCCGATTATGGTCTATAGTTGGGGGAAAATCCTACCTGTAATTGAGCTTTGCCTTCTGCATAGCTTCTCTTCATTTTGAACCTAATATCAGCTCACAAAATAATTAAATGTAATAACTGTTTTTTAAGGAACAAAGATGTATTATGTTTTGCAGTATTAGAAAATTAATATTGATTTTTAAATTAAATATCACTCAGTCTAAACCCTCACATAAGGATACTAATAATTTGTCAATCTTTTCATTCACTTTTAAAAAACATTACTCCCATTACTTTCCAAAAAGCATTAAGCAACTTTATAAATCAAAGTGATATTTATATGTGTGTTAAAGTAAAATTTTATTTATGAAGTTTCATGAAAGTATAGAACAGTTTTCTCTTTTTTCTCCTCACCATTCAACAGGTATGATACTTTTCTCTAATTTCGCATATGTAACTAACCTGTCAATTTTTTTCAGTCATTTTTTTAAATAATTATAATTATGGCAGTGTTCATGAAACAGAATTACCTAAAAAATTCTCACATAACAAGTTTTGAAATATTTTATAAATAAATGTGAAAATGCAATTAAATTTTCATGATTGTTTTCCTAACCTTATTTATGTGTATGCATTAGCAGTATTTCACCTTGTACCTTGAATCAATTGCTGGCCATATTCAGAAATCATGACAAAATGATTGGTGATTATGAGTTCCAATTTGAACCCTCCTTGAAATAATTTATACTTGACAATCCAGCAATAACTCAGTAAGACTGAATGCTTTATGTTGGCCACTGCAGATATAATCAAATGTCATTTAAATAACTTTTGACTTATCAGTTATCATTGAAGTAAAAGTTAAAGTCTGCTTAATTGCACTAGCCAGTTATCATTGAGGTAAATGTTAAAGAGTCTGCTTAATTGCACCCGGAAAAATGTGTGTTAGAAAGTGGGGACACCTAGTGTGTTTCTGAAACATTGCAATAACATTTACCATGAGTTTGCTGTGCTCCTACTGTTTTAGGTGTTTTGTATTCATTAGGTCAGATGACGTTCACAACTCTGTAGTGGGGGGCTAGCTTTCATTTCCAGGTGAGAAATGGACTTGCAGAGATAAAGTAAGTTGGCAAGGTCATAACTTGAGAACAAATACCTACACAGATCCTAGCATTTAAATTATTTTACATGAATACTTTTCCCCAGATCTCTCTAATTTTTGTCTTTAAATAGAAATAAAAATATATAGTTTAAAGCAAGAACGTGTTGTAATTTCTTTGATGACAAAAAGTAAGAACTGGTCAATGCTACCTCAGAGAATTAAGCCTTGAAAGGTCCATGGTATTCAACAGTAGCAAGTGAATTGGGATCATTCTGAGAAGATCTGAGAGTATTTTCCCACTCCTAGCCCTTGCCTACTGCCCTCCCCAGGATCCATAAAAGTACCGCAGCTTTTCATTCAGGCTCTCTCAGGTGAGAAAATCCTGACATCTGTGTTGAACTCTATGACCCTCAACCAGTGTACAGTTCCATGGAAGGAGATGTAACAGGGAAACTTGGAGTGCATTCTCTGATTTTAGCCTCTTGCTTACACCATCACAGTAAATGACTAAAGGCTTAACTCTGTTTTTGGCTTGTTGCTTTAGTTGGCTAATGTAACATCTGAGGGCTCAGCTCTCTCCCTCAACCCAGCTGAGCTCCTGACACACTGCATGCATAGTAGAAAAGCAAAAGTAAAATTTATCAACAGCATCAAAACCTAGTGAGGATGTTGCTGGTGGATTGAAAAATGGTGCCACTAGTTTAGAAAATGGTTTAGAAGTTGTTTTATAATATTAAACATTTACCTATACTCTGATTAACAATTGCATATCTAGATATTTGGACAAGAGACCTGAAATATAAACAAATTATGGTACATAAGTAATGTACTACAGTTCAGCAATAAAGAATAGACTGATTTTTAGATGACCTTGGCTAAGTTTTTAGGTTTCCTGTTTGCAGTTGCTATCTTATAATATTGGTGTATGTGCACAAAATTTTACACTCTTTCATTGGTAAAATCTTTATATCTGGCTTTGACTAGCCAGGTCTCATTAGATATGAACTGTTAATTAAGCCTGAAGCAGCAATGCTAAAAATATAGTCAATTAAGAACTGGGATTAAAACCACCTAACATGATTTAGTGATGCAGATTTTTCAATGACTAATTCATATTTCATTCAGCAAAACAGAATAAAAATTTTAAGACGGGAATAAGGTATTATTAGTTCAGCTACCAGATCACATTAGCATTTTGATCTTGTACTTGACTGCAAAATAGTCTTTATTCCCCAAGTATAAGCAATCATTATCTCATATAATATCTATATGTTTAATCCTTGACATCTGCATTTGAGTTGTGTGCCTGTGTATGTGTGAGTGTGTGTATGGAGGGGTACATAAGGATGAGATTTGGCACATCAGTTCAGCTAACCGAAAATTGTGTTTACTTTTATTTCTAATGTACTAACAGATAAATTGGCTGCAGCTGGCAACAATTGCTTTTGAAAAGGATTCTAGAATATATTATTTTGAATACAAGTGTATATACAATTGATCAATAATTAAACAACTATACCACTCCATCCATTTAAAAAAGTATTTACTGTGAATGTCAAGAAAGAGAAATATGCATATATTAAAATTATGAGTCTCACCTCTACTATTTATTAGATAGGTAGTTACTTTGTACAGTATCTGTAAATTAATGAATGTAAATACTTGTTTAAAACCTCATGCTGGTAATGTGTATATAACCTCTGCAAAAAAGAAACATTTTTTTCATTAAAACCAAAACTCTCAAAAACTCCACAGGCTTATTTTACAGAAATTGGCAAACTGAATCTACAATTTTTCTCAAAAGGTGAAGAGAGTAGAATAGACAGAATAATTTTTTGAAAGAAGAAGAAAGTTTAAGAACTCACACTAGTTTATTTCAAGATCATTATAAAGCTATTATATACAGCAATCAAGAATATGTGGTAATTTTATACAGATGAACATATATTAATGAATATAATTAAGATTTCAGAAACAGACCCTTACATGGATGGTCAATGGATTTTAACGATGATGTGAAAAAAATTCAAGGGGAAGCATAGACTTCTCAACAAATGATGTCGTACCAACTAAATATTCACATGCAAAAAGAATGGATTTGGACACATACCTCACAACATATACGAAAAATACTACACACAGATCAAATTCATAAATGTAAAACTATACAATTAGTAAAAGAAAATAGAAATATAAATCTTTGTAACCTTGAGTTAGGCGATGGTTTCATAGATATGAAACCAAAAGCAGAACAACAAAAATTAGATAAATTAGACTTTATCAAAATTTTGAAAAATTGTGCTTTGAGTTATACTATTAAGAAAATGTGAAGTTAGCCACAGCATGAAAGAAAATATTTGCCAGTCATATATGTGGTTAGGGATTTGTATCAAGAACAAGTAAAGTACTCTTACAATACAACGATAAAAAGAAAAATACTCCAATAAGAATATACAAAAGATTTGAATAGACATTTCTCCAAAGAAGATAAACAAGTGGTAAATAAGCCTATGAAAAGTTGCTTAATTCATTAGTTATTAGGGCAATGCACATTAAAACCACAATGGATACCACTTTACATTTAGTACTATAGCTCTAATTTAAAAATCAGAAATAACAAGTGTTTGCTAAGATACAGAGAAATATACTGGTGAGAATTTAAAATGGAACAACCACTTTGAACAAAGTTTGATAGTTCCTCAAATATTTATGCATAAGATTACTGTATGACCTGGCCTTCCCACACCTAGTTGTACACTCAAGAGGATTAAATACATATATTCACACATAAACATGTGTAATATCATTCATAACAGCAATATTTATCATAGTCAAAAGGTGGAAACTACCTAAATGTCCATCAATTGATGAATATATAAACACAATATGGTGGAATACCATCTAGTCATAAAAAACAATTAAGTACTGTTACATGCTATAGTGAGGACGAAGCTTAAAGAACATTATGATAAGTGAAATAGTCACAAAAAATACCACATATTGTATGATTCCATTTATATAAAATGCTTGGTTAGGCAAATCCACAAATACCAAAAGTATATTAGTGTTTGAGACTGGAGGGAGCAATGAGGAGTGATGGCTAATTCATTACAATGAGGTTTTATTTTAGAGTTATAAAAATATTCTGGAATTAAATGTTGGTGATCATTGCACAATTTTATGAATATACTAAAAGTCACTGAGTTGTAAAAGGGTGAAATTTATGATATATGAGTTGTTTCCAAATAACACACACATACACCTTGACATTGAAATACCATCATACACCTATTAGAATGATAAAAATGAAAATGAAAAGATGATAAAAACTGATGCTATCATGTGCCAGTAAGGATGCAGAGCAACTAGAATACTCATAAATGACTAGTTAAAATCTAACATGGTACAGTTATTTAGATGTTCAGATTGGCATTTCTTATTAAAATAAACATACATTTACTATATGACTCAGCATTCCTCCTCCTAGGTATTTTCCCAAAAGAAATGAAAACTTATGTACATACAAAAGCTTGTGAACAAATGTTTATATTATCTTCATTCATTATCAGCCAAAAGTGGAAAGAATCAACTGGTGAATAGATAACAAACAGTGGCACATCCATTCAATATTACTAGGCAGTAAAAAAGGAAGATATACAAACAATAACAGATAAATCCCAAAAGGAATATGTTAAGTGAATATCTTGAATGTGTTTGTCAAAAACTCATAGAACTGTACACTAAGAAGTCTGTATTTTACAGATATAAAACATGTCAACACAAGAAATCAAATATATGTTACTTCCACTTTTAAATAGTAAGTTCGAAGTCATAAAATAAAGAGTTTTATTAAGAAAGTAAAGAACTGATAATTATACAGCCTACTTTCAGTTTAATAAGCATAGATAAAATCAATATGTTTCTGATACATCAGAAAACATAAAATAAAAATATATTATTTTAAAAAGTAATTATATGAATTATAAAATACCTTAAGTAAAATATTTTGTCTGTCAAAAAATATACAAAATTGTGATATATAAAAATCAAGTGTTATAATAAATTACTTAAAATGTCTCTTCTCCCTTGTAAGTTACATTGTTCTGATTTTGATTGCATTGTATTTGATTATAAATCTATTCCAATCAAAATTCCAAAGGGATATTTCTTGGAACTTGATTAAATCATTCCAGGATTCAGCAGTGAACAGGTAAGAAAAAGAGAGAATACATTGAAAGTGAAGAATGTGGAAGAAGATATGTTAGCGGAACTAAACCAAAACACAACTCTAAAACACTATATCTCTTTACTGTTCCATATCTATTTATAATATTATTACCTACATAAGTAAATATAGTAACATACTCTTTTTCTGGTTTAAAGATAAAACCATTGTTTGAAACATAAGTATATGCATTCAATAAATGGGATACTGCACAGTTGATTACAGTCAGTGTTTGAGGTGATAGTCTACATTCTACGGCAATGGAAAGAGAGGTCAGCATTAAGTTATAAATTACACTTTTAATCCAAACTGCAAAGCACTGGTTATTGTAAGGCATAATATTTCAGGCTGTAATTCACCAGCTATTAGTGGGTTCTGAAGTCAATTTAGTGGTCATGACCATTTTAAAAATACACAATAGAATAGAACAGAACAGAACAGAAAAGAATGGAACAGAACAGAACAGAAACAGTTTACACTTAATGTGTAAAAATTGTTTCATGAAATTCTTATATTAATACATATAGATACAGATAAATATAGATATATAAATGTATACTTAGTCATAAAATAAAATATCTTTTTCATTGTGGGTTCAAAATGGAAAACATTTGAAAGTCATTGATATAAGCTGACTGATTTAAAAAAACACAAAAAGAATAATATTTCATGGCATGTGAAAATTTTAAGAAATTTAAGTTTTAAGTTTTATAAATAAAGTTTTGTAGGACACAGTAAGGCTCGTTTATTACATATTGTCTATGACTGCTTTTGCATTACAGTGGCCAAGTTGCGTTGTTGCAACAGAGAATATACAGTCTGTAAAAGCTAAATATTACTGTTATTTTAAAGAAAACATTTTGGATTAGACAGTAAGTATTTAGCAGGAAAATAAAGAAAAGGTAGAATAATAGCTTGGAGAGTTTCTGTAAATATATGTGAATTTAAAAAGTTATTGAATAAATGAATTTGTGATCCTGAAACAATAGAAGACAGCAAATTTTTAAAAAATAATTCACAGTTATAACATTATTATACAAGTTCTTAGAATGGCTAAATTAAAAATAATAAACACAAAAAATAAATTGTACAGTTTATGTAAATACATAGACCGCATCTATTTTTTGAGCAACTACTGTATTCTCAAAATTGTGCTAAGAGCAGTGAATAAGATCTAAGTCTTAGACATATTTAATATGGTTGAAGCAATCAGTACTTTCCATTTTGCTCATAATCTGTAAATTTTGATAATTCCCCAGGGACCGCAATCACATATATTGGTATTTGAGATATGGGGTTATTTCCCCTTAATAATCCCATAAAATTTCAAGTTCACTAGACTATGTTGTTTTATATGAATAATCAATTTCTAATTACATGGTGTAAAAAATATGGAGAGAAATCTGTGAATAGAAGTTATACAACCGTATTCATAGTAAGACTCAATCCCTGACCAAGTGACCAGAAAATGTTAAGTATTTTGAATAACATGGATTATGGTTCCCAATTTCTCAATGACCCCTTCCTTTTCACACCGTTGACTGCTAGTTCTTTTGAAAGTCAAGATAAGTGTAGTTCCAGCAGGAAACATTTATTCAAAATCTTCTCAGGCTCTGCCTTTCCAGGTTAAATGAAGACAGAGAGAAAGGGCAAGAGTCCAGGAATCCAGGCTTTCTGCAGAGAACACTGTGTTCTGTGTACAAGCACAGGACGTATTTGCTGGTGGTTGAGTCCTGGAACGGAAGGCAGGAAAATCTGCGTTCTCCCTATTTACCAGTTAAACATTTCTATAAGTTTCTGCATACCATTTAATTTCTCAGGACTTTAGTTTCCTGATATAAAATGAGATTACAGAAAATGGTATAACTATTTTAGCTTTGATTTTTTTGAGTTGACCATAAAAATATAACTCGTGTAAAAAACTTCATAAGCAAATTCAAAGAATGCAATTTATTAACATCATAGAATGTGGCACATATACATATGATAATGTCACATAGAGAAGTTTCTGTATGTTGTAATCTTATAATTTCCAAAATAATTTTAAATGAGTTTTGAAGCATTGGTGGAAAGTTTTATACATATAAATGAAACAGACATTATAAGTAAATGAATGCATTGTGACAGGTTTGAAAGATAGATTAACTTATGTCAAAATAACTAACCTGTTGAAAATCACATGGTATCACTTATATGTGGAATATAAACCTAAAAACAACAAATGAGCAGGACAAACAAATAGAGATTCAATAGATGTTCAATGGACTATTGGTTACCAGAGGGCAGGAGGGAGGTATTTAAATCATTTCTTCAATTTAAAATAATTAATTAATTAATTAATTAATTAATTAATATTGTCTTTGGAAACCCACCAAAAAAAAAAAAAAACTAACCTGGAAGGTTTAGGTTTATTATCTTTAGATAGAAATCATATTAGATGAAGTTAATTAGAATTTTTTAATATGCATCCATAATATTACAGACTTTATTGTAATTTCTTGGGTCTAATTAAAATGTATTGTATTCATCCAGAATCCAAAGTTCTCTTAATAATATGAACCAATTTTATTTTTTAGGACATTCTTCTTTCTATCTGTGATATTTAGAAGAGATGTCTTCAAATTTAAATTTAGATTATTAGCCATACAGGAGAAACAATAGATTAGCAATAGACTTCTAAGTCATAAAAAGCTGTTTAAAAAATGCTGGTCTTCTATTTTTATTTTGATTTTTCCCTTTCAATATTGAAATCATTGATAATAAACCTCTTAAGATTAAAAGGAGAAATATTAGCTTCTTTCTTTTAGAAAATATGCTACTTATTGGGCAATAAGAAAATTACCGGTGCAAATATATTTTCTGTCCTTTGAACTGTAGCCTTAGGTCACAAGTGTGTGTTTTGTTAGTAATATTAATATTGAACAAATAAGTTTATATAATTAATTTCTATGTTTAGTTATTTCCTCACATATTTCTCCAAATTTTACATTTGCAAATAATATTTTACATTTTACATTTCTTCCACCTCATATAATTCTCTGAAATCTTCATTGATTTTTATAATCTTTTTCTTTCTGTAATCTTAATTTACTTAAGAACTATACCGCAATATCTAAGATGTATCCACATATTTCCCATCATCTTATATTTCTCTTTTCTGATGTATCTTGTTTTTAATTCCCTCTAGTGCTTGCTACAAATTTGACCTGGAATGGGGACTTAAATAAATAGCCACCTTTTTAATTATGGAGACATTTATTACTTTTATTGAAAAAGCTCCAGACACAGCACTGCTTAAACTAGATCAAATCCTCCAGAAAGAAAAATGCAAAGCATATACTAATCATTTTTGAAAAAGGGCAACAAATAGGGCAAACAAAATGATGTCAGGCTCTGATGCTTTCTATCTAGGAAAGCTATTCAGATGTGCGGAAGTATCAACATCTTAGAATTAAGAATAATTATTGCTTAAACTAAATATACCTGCAATGAAATCTAGAGCAAAATAGAGCTATTCCTTGTCATAAATTATAGAGACATAGTTGTTATCATAGAACTTATGTTTCTTATGAATATTTTCATATTGCTTCTCAAAAACAGATTGTTGAATATATTTACTCATTAACAGAAATCTCAATAGGCCAACTCTACAAATAACAAACACATAAAGAAAAAATTAAAAGAGTAAATTGAGTTTGAACTTTTATTGACATGCATATCGAACTTAGGAAATAGTTAACCACACACCAAAAAATCTGTGGTTTCTCGATATCATTAATAAAGTCACACACGAACATTATCTCATTGAAATTATCCCTTAATCATCTTTCTTTTACATGATTATACTTCTGTAACCGCCAGGAACCACTTAAATGCCTTGTTATCATTCATATTTTATAGTCTCAGTGAACAGATTATATGGCAGTGGAAGACCTCATACTCTATAACCAGTCCCCTTCTCCTCATCTTAATGGATTGGAGAATAGGTTAGTTCTGACACTTGAGCAGGCTCTCAGAACACATCTAGGTTACTATGCAGGTGAACATTTGATCTAGAGACTGTTCTGACAACTCAAACTTTTTTAAAGGCTTATTCATCTAAATTCTCTCTCATAATCTATTTATGAGCCTTAAAAGAGACTTTGATCAAAATACAGTGGTCGAATGGGCTTTTTGAAAGTGTGAAGTAAGATTTTTTTTTTACATCTGTTACACTCTTTTGCCATCTACGTTTCCCCAGTGACTTTCAGAGGCTTTACTATTAAGCATATACCAGAGACTTCAAGATGCAACTATGGTTCTTTCTGCCTGAGGCAGAGATTCTTCCACTAGAAGCCCTATTCAAAATTACTCATGTGTCAGCTTTAAGAAGGTCTACCACCGTTGCCATTAAATGCCAGGTTATTTGTAAGGCACTTCAGGTTCCCAGTTATTTCTTGAGGATGTACCTCTCTTAAATAATATGAGCAATACATAGCTCATCTGAGGTAAATGAGCACCAATTACGTCCATTGACATTAGACATTTAGAGACAGGTATATAAACAGAGAGCTCTTCATAACTATAAAGAGTATCAAGAGTTAAAAGATTTATGTCTGACTTAAAATCTAAAGATTTCACATGATTACAATTCACATGAAAATAATTTAAATCTTAGATAGTTTTTCTTTAAAGGGCATACTAATTAGATTTCTAAAAAAGAACTAAAATACTGTTTATATTTTCCTTGCAAAATTCTTTATGTCTTATGAAGAAATAGCTTATGTTTCAGCATCCACTGAGTTCATAAACACTTCCTGAATGTTTTCACACTATATAATTGTGTTATGTAAGAAAAGCAGTTCCTTTTCACCCTTAATTGTCTTTTAATGTATGTTTACCTTTTGGCAAGCTACTGAGTATAACAAAACAGATTTCTATTTTATAAAAATCTCATAGTAAACAAACAAACAAACACATTAATTAATTAATTAATTAAACATTTTTTAAGTACTGAAGATTTCTCCTTCCACCTCTTTAGAAAGACTACCAAAATAAGTAGAGAGAGGTTTATTGCTTACTATACTAAGGGAATGAACAATCTTGACAATTTTGAAAATTCCTTGGAACAGGAAGCTCAAGGACTAGATATTTGTAAGATTTTGAGGATCCAGTTAAAGGTTGGCCCTTCCCTTCGGTGAGATGGTGTATCTGAAACTGGGTCAAATTTGTGGAATAATAATTTATCCGTGGGGGACTTAATGAGGTGGGGTTGTTAAAGGGAGCTTCGATGAGTTTATCTGAGCAGAATGGTTGTAATATTTCAGGAGAGCTAGTTATATATTCTATTGACTGAGTATCTGGATTTTTATAAAGTTTCTGGAACAAAACTTTTTGTAACTTTCTATCTGGGTAAGAATTTCCTGGAAGAGTAAAAAAATATTAATGCAGAGTGTTGAATTAGTGCAGTTATCTTAATGCAGACACTAAGCTTTCAGTTCTCAAGGATTTTAAAGAAATTTACCCTGAGAAATATCTTGACCCATTATTATAAACGCTTAAACTTATCACTAGTAATAAGGCATAATCTTTTCTAAAATATACTGCATGTTTGCAATGATAAGAACTACAAAAAATAGCAACTTGCTTGATAATGTGAAAAAAATTGAGTAATTTAATAGTTATAAGCATAAAAGCAATGAATGTAATGAAAAAGCATAAAATTATCAAAATGTGATACTTAATTATTTTTAGATATTGATCTTGTCTTCAGGAGGTCATTTCTCAAATTTACCATTGTCTGTATATTACTCTAGTTTGTCACTTTTAGAGTTATACTTTTTTCACATTTATTTTACTTAAAATAGCAGTGAATATTACAAGTGATGGCATTTTAAAATTACTCTTAATCTGGCAACACATATAAAAACCTATTTTCAGCATCAGAATTAATGATGATAGATTTGTTGAAACATTGATATGTTTGTATATTTCAATATTAAATATTCAATAATTCAATAAACAATATTGTGGATAAAATTTGAGGTTATCAATCAGTGTTTCTGAGATAAGTAATTTCAAAAGTAGATGCTAAATATAGTTTGAGTAGCATAAAATATATTAAAGTAATACTATTTTAATAAATTAACAGCAAAAGTTTTATTCCAAATATTATATGGTTTCTGAATTGAAAGTTCAAGTTTATTAAGTTAATCCATAAAGTCTAGAAAAAAATTCCTTGGATTCTTATTAGATTGACCTTGGCATTAAATTATATGCTTAAAAAGGTTTTAACATTTAAATGCTCATTATAAATTAGACTACTGAAGTATAACATAATGTCCTATTTCTGAGCAATTATTATTTCCAAGTTTTCTACAAGAAAATTATCATCGGGACATTCTACTTTTGAAATTATTTGTACTTCAAATTTATTGGGTTTAAGTACTTCTTTTTGTTGTTAGTTTATGTGCTATTTATTTGTTTCATTCATCCTGCAATCTAAGCAAAACTACTTTAAAGCGAAGCATTTAACTATGTCTGTTTGATGATGGGTGATAGCTAGCTCAATTCTCTTAAATATATGTTTTGCGTCAGTCTGGAAGATGATTCTCTCTAATTTCTGTATGACATGGCTTTTACAGATAAGCAAACACCAGTAAAAAAATTCCAAGCACCCATTAGTTTGGTCTTCATGAAATAAATACATTATTTCTCATATTCCAAGTACTTACGCTCAAGTACAAAAATGACTTTTCATCAAGTCCCATCAAATGAAGCCACCTTTTTCCTCATCGTATGAACAGTTGAGTTATGACTATTTTATGTAAAGATGTACCCATAGTACATATACTCAATATTTCTGTTTGCATGTTGTATGCTTTTTCTTCATAGGTATCTAAATATTATTATGATGTACTTAACTCAAATAATTAGACATTTAAAATAAAATTGAATAGTCATTTTCTAAATATTACATTTAAATAATTTACAAAGCCTTAACTAATACAATTTTTTAAAAACTGAATCAAGGTTTACATTTTAACTTATATAAATTCTGTTCTGTTTCTCTCCTCAGATGGTGACTATAAAAAATAAATTTAGTGCTGGGATTGACAAGCATGTTCCTTTTATAAAAATTTTGTAAAAATTATAAAAAGGACTCATCAGATAACAGAGATACAAAATAGCTGGACAAAGAATCATACTAGCGATACAGAAATTGGCAATTATCACAACAACGTTAGGACCAGTGATATTTGAAATTCATGGCATTTTATTCAAACTATCCCTTTAAGATTATTGAAGGATGATTGCAGCAGTTTCCAAATGCTTTTTCTCTCTATAGTCCATTTTGTATACTATAATCTGAAACAGTGCTCATTGTGCCTCTGGGTGTTGTAGATGCTTAGTGGTTCTCTAGTGACTCAAAACTTAAGCACAAATAACTAGTTAGAAAAAAAATATATAGCGGCAACTTATTTTTTCAGCACATGTTTCTTTAATTTCCTTAAATTCAATTATTCTTTTCTGCATTATTCTATGTATACAAACATACTGTTCAATTCCCAGATTTGCTTCTTTTTTTCAGTACACAATAATTTACAAAAAAACCTACATTGGCCAACTAAATCCATTTTGCCTTCACTTGCCATCTTACATGGTTTCTTCTATACATACATGCATTCATCCATCACATGCAAGTGTCAGCTATGTCTCAGGCACCATTTTAAATGGTTGGGATTTACATGTATTGGTGAGCAAAATTGCCAAAGATACCTGCATTTGAACAGCTTATATTTAGGCTAAAGTAGTCAGAGAATGAACAATTGGCATGATAAATCATAGTTGCTAAGAGGTGAAAAATTTTTGGATTTTTACTTTTTTTAAGGGAAAAGCATAAGTAAGGGAAGTAGTGCTGGAGGGAGGGAGGATGTTCAGGGCAGACCTCATTTTAAATGAGACAGCTGAATAAAATATAGAAGAAAATGAGAAGGTTAGTCACAGAGAGAGCTGAGACTTACCTAGGTCAAAGGGCATGAGGAGGCAGCATTCTTGTCACATGCAAGAAATGGCATTGAGGCCAGTGAGTCTGGAATTAAGTTATTTCACTAGGGTACTG
>NW_011888783.1:7349970-7359780 GCF_000151845.1 Pteropus vampyrus | reverse complement strand
ATTTAGGCTAAAGTAGTCAGAGAATGAACAATTGGCATGATAAATCATAGTTGCTAAGAGGTGAAAAATTTTTGGATTTTTACTTTTTTTAAGGGAAAAGCATAAGTAAGGGAAGTAGTGCTGGAGGGAGGGAGGATGTTCAGGGCAGACCTCATTTTAAATGAGACAGCTGAATAAAATATAGAAGAAAATGAGAAGGTTAGTCACAGAGAGAGCTGAGACTTACCTAGGTCAAAGGGCATGAGGAGGCAGCATTCTTGTCACATGCAAGAAATGGCATTGAGGCCAGTGAGTCTGGAATTAAGTTATTTCACTAGGGTACTGAAAGAGGAAGCCAGAGAGGTGAGAGGGCAAATCCTACAGGCCCGTGAGTGAAATGGGGGCAAATGCACAGATTTGTACAAAGGAGTGATGTTATCAGAGTTATATATTAAAGGATCATACAGGCTTTTGCATGAAGCTTGGGGAAAGGGAAGCAATTAAAAGTAGGGAGGGTATGAGAAGTTTGAAAATTATTGGCATAATCAAGAAGTCTCCCAACCCACACCCCTCCAAAAAAATATTTTTAGATGGGATAGGGAAGATGAACAGTAGTAGTACTAAATATATTTTGATAATAAAGCTAAGAAGCTTTCTCTATGAAATCTTCCAAAATTTTATAGATACAGTATCTTACTTGTTTCAGATTTTGTTACAAAATATAGCTTGTTGTATTTTTCTGTATATATTTGTTACAGTGTTTGATTATGTTTTACAAAGGCAAAAAATAGCTAACAACTTGTCAAATATCTCAGAATTAGTTGTTGATTTTTGAAGAAAATATTACCTTTGAATATATTTAAAACCACTGAAATTAATACTATGTGAACATTTATGAAATACAATGTTCTGTAAAGATTTCTTTAGTGTGTATGTATATATTTATACATGTATATATTTTTATACACACACACACACGCACACACATGCACACACATAATGTTGGGGACATATATTTAAAAATAAAAACTCTTCCCAAACCAGACAATTGCTTCCACAAAGGTGGAAAAGAAAAAAACAATTTCATTTAATTGAAAAAGCATTAATTAAGCCAGAATATGATGTGTATCATGGGCAATCCACTAAGAGAGTGTGAAGATAGAAAGAATCTCATCCTTTTATACAGCCAAGCATATTCAACCTATTACATGCATGTTCTCCAAATAAATAATGGTCCACAAGTAACGGAATTTAACAACATCATCCATCACACATAGTTGACTCTTAATTCATTTGGTAATTGAAGTAACCATCTGTGTTAGGTAATTCATTTTATTTAAAGGAAAGATAAATTTCTCATATACTTATGACAAGAGAAAAAAGAATGGGAGAAGTCTCTTCCCTTATTTACAATAAAGAGAATTAAGCCTCTTATTTTTATTTGTATATGTCTTAATGGGCATACTCACAGACGCACACACACACCAACACATGAAATTGTGTTATTATGCCAGTTCCTTCAAGAAATGGATATCAAGATAAGGTTAAGTGTACAAAAATTTATTAGAGAAAATGATTGCGGAAAAAAAAAAAAAAGAGGAGGAGGTTTAGAGAGCCATGGTTTTGAGATGCAAGTCTGATCTCAAGTGCAGGAGGGACAGAAAAATGAAAGTCTGGGTGCAGGCATCTTCACCTGCTGTGACGTTCTAAAGCAATTTCAGCAAGGCCCACAGGGAATTTAGAGTCAAAATCATTTACAAAGGGATTTCCAGGTTTTCCTGGGACAAGTCTACCCTGGTATTTCTACCATGCTCAGTCATGGGTTTGGAATGGCCCATAAGAAGTTTAGTCTAGGCACAAACATGGTAATAGATTTCAGAGTGCAATAATTTGTAACCTTAGTCAGTAACATTTGCTGCAATCAGAGTTTCATTTGCTGAACCTTCTCTTGGTCACGCTTATTTTCTATATCATTTTGGAAAATCCTGTCAAATAACTATATTTTTAGGTTTGGATAGAGATTCCTTTCATTGCCAGATTTTTTTTTTTAAAAAAAAATGTGATTAGACGAAAAATGATGGTTCAAAGAATATTTGTGTCATGAGGATATTTAGTTTGTTGTTCATATATATTATATGTCTACACACAAAAAAAGAAGAGTCAATCAAAAGCCACTATTTAGAGTCAAGAAGAGTATATGCTTTATTGGATATTATTGCACAACAATAGTTTTCTTGATTATCAATTTTTGTTCACATTCTTTTTTGCCCAAAACTATGTCTTTAAGTTTGTTCTACCTGAAGATATGAGAGAAGATACACAAACAAGTCCTAAATATTATGACAATTATAAAATACAAAAATCTTTAAAAACTGAATGTTTTTCTGCCAGATTAATTTAAAATCTTTTGATGGTAAAACCTACAATATATTTAATGTGAGCCTATTTATAGTTTTTGTTTGTGTCACTTGTAGATAATCATATTTTACTACACAAATATTAATGTGTTTGAGATGGCTTTGCAATTTGTCAACTTGGCTTGACCAACTGTTTCCCAGAATTCCATTTCTTAGATGGTCCTGGACAAGTCACAGGAGGTATTTTTCCATAGGATTTGAAGGACAGAAGTGAAGCAGAAGGCATTTTACTTTTACACTCAGGAGGTCAGTACAGAGAATTTTGTTGGTCACAAGTCTCTTTGCTTCTTTGTTGATTTTCCTTATTGGCATGTGGCAGCTGCTTGGCCTGCAACTAAATCTACTTTTCCCTGAATCCTCCTTTAGCTTTTCTGCTTCTGGCCCTTGTGTGCTTTTAGCTATCTGACCAAAGACATTGGTTTCTCCTATAGGATACACTCTTCATCTTGAATGAAAGCAGTGAGAATTTATTTGAGTTCCATTCTGTTCTCATGGTTTCTTCTTCCATTTGGGGGTTCCAGCTTATCCTTGCTTTCACTCACATTACATCTATTTTCAATTCCTGACTTTCTGCTCTGTAGAATTCAAGTACATATAAAATAAGGAAATATTATACTGTTTAAATAGCTCTCAGAATTGTGTGAGATCAAATCCCTGAAACAAATTCCTATAAATATACACGTATGTTAGTAGCAACATTTGTGATTCTATTTCTCTAATTAAAACCTGACTAGAACAGAATTTGATATCAAAAGTGATTCTGTTAGGTAGGTTAGGTAGACATGAGAGACTGAAGAATGAAGGTTCCTCCCAAAGACCCCCTTAGGACCTCCCAGGGACTCCCATTTTATGGTTATAAATTATTCCTACTTCCTGAGTTTCAAAGGAGTAAAGAGCCATAAAATAATGGCTGGTTTGGTCCAGCCACAAATGCTTGCATGGTACTACCCTAACCTCAGCGTATCTTTATCCTCGTTACACCATCCTTATAATATGCCTATGCATGGAAGTTCATGAATCTAACTATAACAGTCTGAATTCTGGGTAACTGCATGTGCAAAAGGTTATTTAACAGCCAAATGTCAATCAAAATGACCTCATATGTCAATCATCTAGCACCACCCCCATAACATCTCATTAAGGCCCAGACCTCCCACTTCCATGAGGCCTTCTTTGGCATAGCTCATTTCTCTCTTCCAATGTACTTCAATAAATCTTACTTTTTCTAAATCTTGCTGATCTGTAATTCTTTACTGTATTAATGGAAAGAACCGAGGACACCTCGGTGCTAGAGAGTGACGACGGATTTTAGATCGCCCTAACTGTAACTGTTCCAAAGAAACATGGTCTTAAGTATTGTTCCTCTGAGTTGATTCTGTGTTACCTGTAATTGGGTCTCCGATCTTATAGATTTAAAAGCATTAATACCCACATTTTTAGTTTTAATTTTAAAAGAAACATTGAGGTCCACAGCTTACAGAAACAAAACAGTATTAATTATCATTTGTCGATATCTATAATCAAGTTTCTATAGATGGCAAAGCTCTGGGTCATCAAGCAGTTGCTGCCATAGGGGGGAAGTATATGTATATATGTGTGTGTGTGTGTATGCACACACACACACACACACACACACACACACACACACACACATATATATATATTTGTAAAAATAAGAAATATAAAGGAGTGGGTTAGCGGTTTCTAAGTGTTCTGAGAACTTAGGAAATAAAAATGATGAGTTCAATGCTCTAAATTCCTACCTAAATCAACGTATAAGAAACATAAAGTATAAATGACATCCATAAAAGAAACTCTTATCTCTTGTAGCCACAGAGTCTGAATTTCTGAGAACCAAACCCAAAATTTAATCTAGTAGGTGGCTGAATTACAACCAAAATTGATTCTGAACTTGACACAAAATCTCTTTTATCGAAATGAGAATATTTATTGAGAAGAAAATGGAATCCTGAAAATATGATTGGGCATAAGGTAGATTCTGATGTACCCCTAAATTCCCTGAACATTATTAGAAGAAGCTCTTTCTCCCTTGCCTGAGGAGTTCAGTCTCCTCTTCAATAAAGACTTCAATGGCCTCTCTTGAGATGGCTGGTTTACGGAGAATTGCTGGTCTTACTCAGGACCTATCTCTGGCTCTTCTTCATCCTTCTTGAACCATAACTAGGCTCAAGAATCAGCAGGTTCCACAGGGTGAGATACAAAGTACAAACTAGGAGGAGATGTGATACATAGAAGAAGAACTAAATGATTTTGCCAGTTTATACTAACAAAATCCTGGAAAATATGCATGGGAATGGATCATAAAGGTGTGAGATAGGGTGGAAGGAATTAAAATTGTTTATAATTAGATTGAAAAATATTTAACTAAAATCTAACTATAAGATTCAACGTTTAAGCAATTAGTCTTGATTCAAAGCGCTAATTCCAAAAATACTTACCTTCTTCTTATGTTATCTCAGTATCGTATTATAAAAGTAAATAATGAAAAGGTTGGTTAATTTTCTTTCATAGTTAAAAAAAGGTTTTACTAGCTTTGGAACCTCTTTTTAAATGTAGAAAAACCTATTCTTTTAAACTCGAAAAAACTCCACGTGCAGGATGAAGGAGATCTATGCCAGAGAGAACTAAGGCAACTAGAACAGAACAAATATTTTAAAAGGTAATTTGGCCAGGAAGACTTTAAGGTTTCCCTCAGTTTGAGTAAACTCTAGACAGCCTACTTCAAGACTCTAGGTCCCTGACCTAGAGCATTTACTTAAGACCATTTACTTTAGAAAATGTGTAATTGAAAATTCTTCCCCTGCTTTTTTGAGTTGTAAATCTTTTTAAAAGCTTCTTGATAGTTTTACAGTCCAGGAATGACTTTCTCAATGACCTGAGAACCATCTCGTTGAAATGCAATCATCAAGGAAGATAATAGTCTATTTTCCAGTTTCCTGTGAAAGGGTTGGAGCTTAATTTTCTCAGGCACCTAGCTCCAAGTTGTAAAACTACCTCTGTCATAAAGATGTGAGAAAGTTTGTTTTTTCTTTGAATAAAGCCAATTAGCAAATACAAATGTTCTTCCATCCCCTCACCCAACCCCAGCTCTCAACAACTCTCCACCCTTCTTTCAGCAGGGGTGAGGACAGACTGAGTTCTGGTCTTTTTTTTTTTTATTATTATTATTGCAATAGCCTCAAAGAAAGCCCCACTTGCTTGTTTAACCTTATCCAATGTAATTTTGCTTTGACAAATTCAAAAATATTTTCCTGAAATTAAATGAGATTTTCCTGAAATTAAATTACATTAAAAAAAGCAATAATATTCCAAGAAAAGTTGACCTAGATAGTACATATTTTAGTATAATTCAAGGTTTTAAAGACAAAGAAATAATACTTTGAGCAGCCAAATATAAGATTAAGTTATTTTTTTAGGAAAATAAAATCAGACTGTAGTAGAACATTTTTCCTGCATTGAGGTAGATTTCAGTATTGGTCTAATTCTTTATCCTTTCCTGTATCTAGATTCTTTTTATATGACTTTGCAATAAAACACTGGAATATATTTCCCCAACACTTTAATTTGGATTAAGCTACATGTCTTACTTTTGCCAAAGAATGTTACTGGTGTGATGTGACTAAAATCTTTTAAACAGGACCAAAGTTTTGCTACCCCCAAAACTATACCTTTTGGGATATTAATTTTAAACTTGTTATTGAGAAACAAAAGACTCAGAAACTTTGTACTTCTCCTTTTCCTGCCTAAGAGATTCAGATGGAAAGGCCTGCTCCAGAAAGAGAATCTTAACATATTCACTTTAGATAGGAAGGCTCCAGTCAGGGATCTGGTAGCTAGACCTCTACATCCCTTACCATGCTGCATTTTTTACTGGTTGCCTAGCAAGAATTTAGTTGCTACATGTGTTGAGCTCTTCTTTAGCTATCTATTAATTACCTATTTCCTTTGAAATCTCAGATCCCTGTCCCTTTTCCTCTTTGTTCATAGTAGCATATAAACCTCAACTGCTCAATGCATTTTGAGTCTCATAGTTTATGATACCCCCAGAATGTACATCCATAATAAACTTTGTAGATGCTCCCTTCTTAATGTTTTTGTTAATTTGACTATTAGCACAACTAAGAGAATTTAGAAGGTGTGAGGAAAAGTTTTTTGTTGTTGTTTTTTTAGACCCCAGACTTTAAAAAAGTTCTGTCCCTATGATTGTGTTACTCTTGGGGGAAATCTAAGTCCATCATTACCCCAGTGGTACTGGGGGGCTTCGGTCCTTTCTGCCAACAAGGTAAAGAATTACAGATCAGTGAAGATTAGGAAAAATAAAATTTATTAAAGTACATTTCAAGAGAGAAATGAGCTATGCCAGAGAGGGCTATAGCCTCATAGAGGTGGGGAGATCTGTCTTATATCTGGACCGTGATAGGAGGTTATAAGGGCGGTGCTAGCTGATTGATGTGTGAGGTCATTTTGATTGACAGTTGGCTCTTACATAAACCATTTTTAACTGCGCATGTACCTTCCCAGAATTCAGTCTATTATAATTAGATTCATGAACTTCTGGGCATATGCATGACATCATAATGATAGTATAATGAAGCTGTGGTGAAAAGAAAGTCAGAGTACTCCTTACTGCACAAGAGTTTGAGGCTAACCTAAAACTGGTTGTTGTGCCATGGGTATTTATTTCTTTGTACGCTAGGATGTAGGGGCATTGTTATCTTAAAAATTAGTTTTTTTCTGGGAGGTCCTAGGGGTGGCCTTTTGTGTTGGGACATATCAATGTTGTCATTTCTATGGTTACAGAGCTGGGCCTTTGCTCCCATCACTCATGGCTACCTAACTACCTAACAATTATACTTACTTGCTCTTGAATTTACACTATCACCATGAAGAGGACATGAGTGGGCTAGCAGTCTGATCTCTCCAGGGATGAGTGGATCCTCCTGGGTGAATAGAGACATGTGGAATGGGGCTACTCCATCCAGGCCTAACCTAGATTAGGGACCTGAGTCATTCCATGGGTATGAAAATAATCTCAACCTAAATCATCAGAGCTGCCTGGCTGAGCTCAGGATACTCTCAGCTGATCAGCAGAACCAAGAAAAATGACTATTTGATGTTGCCTGCCTCTGAGATTTTGACGTGATTTGCTATGAAGCAAATGCTAATGGATCCAGCAACATTTAATGACCAAAATTAGTGGAGTGACATTTACAACATTCTCATGGAAATAAAGAAATTTATATCCAGGCAATTTGTCTTTTACGTGCAATAACTACAGACAAATCACTTGCACATGCAATAACATAGGGGATATTGTTAACATAAGCCCTTCTAAGAAAACACAAGAGGAATATCATCAATCATTCAAGTGAAATTGTGGAAATTTTTGCAAAAGAGATGCCACTGAGCATTTAATTTATTTAATTAAAGATCCTTGATTCTAAAACCAAGATGAGATAAGGACGAAAGAATGGAATGCAGACATTACACACCCTGATATTGTAGAAATTAAAAAATCTAAAAGAAAGTGGGAGAAAAACAGGGAAAAGAAAAATAAAAATGGTTAATGTTTGTCTTATCTACAATAACTATGAGTCAAAGCTGACAAAACAAGTAGAAAAAAAATCTAGGCTTACTCAAGAATACAAAAGTAAACTCTTAAGAAAGATAACTCTAGTAACCAAAGTTAGGAGGTAAAGCTGATTAATTGTACTGTTCTTACAGGAAGGATCTGATAGCTATTGTAAATAAAAAAGGAGGGAGTAGATATATTATATAAAATCCTAAGTCTAAAGTTATATAAAGCATCTCTCTTGCCTTATTTTATACCGTCTGAACCTGTATTTTACTCTAGCCATTGCTGTGACAACTAGTTTTATGTAGTTGTAATCAGATAGGGCCTTGCTTCACCTTCACAACTATTTCTTTCTATTCTAGCACTTTCTCTGAGACCTATGGCTGTGTTGAGATTTTTGTTAAACTGCCATTTGTTAAGTAGAGTGTAAGGGTGCTGGATGGTGAGCCAAAGTTCAACAAATACTGTAAGAGAAAGTGAAATAGAGGTTTATTACTCACAGTCCCTGGAGGAGATACATGGCAGGCCTCAAGGGGCCACATAGAGAGGTCAAAGCAGGGTGCAGACAGAGAGCGAGCAGCAGGACATGGAGCCCATGCCTACATTAGTATTTCTGCATGGAGTGCTTTGAGATTCCCAGTAAGGGCGGATTGGGTAATTCAAATAAAAAATAGCTAGATTTTGAAAAGCTCCTGGAGGTCTTATCTAAGGGATACACAAGGAAGGAAAAAAGCTGGAAGGTGGGAAAACTGTTTATTAATTACCAGGCACATTGGGGAAGTCACATCAAGAACTTGCATTTACTTATAACTCTGCCAGCTATTACCTAGGGTATGTCCTTTAGGGCACATGGGAGGGACTAATGTCAGTTCAAATCTCCTGCAGGCCTCTTGGCCACAAGAAAGAGATGCTGAGGCAGCAATATTATGGAGTACTTTACCTAAAATCTCAACAGGTTGGGACTCCTAGCAAATCACAAAAGCTGAAGTGTTTAGGGTTAATGGCTAATGCACAATGAAGCAGCTGCTTGACCAATAAGAGTTGAGTGCTACTAGGTGTAATTTCAGAATATCTTGGTAGAATTGAATATGTTGCCCACAGCTGAGTGTATTCTTCCCTTCATTCCTTGTTTCACTCTCCCCAGTTCCAGACTCTTGTTCTCTGAGATCATTTCCCAAAACAAATCTGCATAGCAAGCCTTGGTCTTAGATGCCACTTCCTGATAGGAACCTAGGCTAAAAAGCTCAAAAGATAAGCACTGAAACTAACATATAAAACTTTCAAAATTTTAGAACTATGGTAAAAATATCAATATGTCAGTGATTATATAAAAAGAAAAAGTCATAGTTATTATCTATATTACTGTGGTTTGTTCTTTTATTTTTCATAATTGAAGTAAATGCTAATTTTAAGTTCAAAGTTAAGAAAAACAAAATAACTTATTCACATCCAGTTTTATGTGCCAGCTGAATTTTATAGGTAGACCCTTAAGTTAAAAACTCCTGGTACAACAACTGTTTGATTTTCATAGCAAACTCATTTAGGAGTTTATATAATCCTCTTAATAAACTAACACTATTTATTCCAAGACATTTTTAAAAATTTTTCAAATGAGTTTGATTGAATTTTTAAATGTCATTGATCACATATAAAAATAAATTTAGGTATTTTCTTAAGCACATACAACTTTAAAACTTATACAGGACAGATTTTGTTGTCCATTATTTATAGAGGATGAAAAAGTAGCAAATAAATTCAATAGTTGCCTAAAGTGACTTGACGAATAAGTGCAGGGAGCTGACATAAACCAAGCTTAGC
>NW_011888783.1:7330764-7349630 GCF_000151845.1 Pteropus vampyrus | reverse complement strand
TGCCCACAGCTGAGTGTATTCTTCCCTTCATTCCTTGTTTCACTCTCCCCAGTTCCAGACTCTTGTTCACTGAGATCATTTCCCAAAACAAATCTGCATAGCAAGCCTTGGTCTTAGATGCCACTTCCTGATAGGAACCTAGGCTAAAAAGCTCAAAAGATAAGCACTAAAACTAACATATAAAACTTTCAAAATTTTAGAACTATGGTAAAAATATCAATATGTCAGTGATTATATAAAAAGAAAAAGTTACAGTTATTATCTATATTACTGTGGTTTGTTCTTTTATTTTTCATAATTGAAGTAAATGCTGATTTTAAGTTCAAAGTTAAGAAAAACAAAATATCTTATTCATATCCAGTTTTATGTGCCAGCTGAATTTTATAGGTAGACTCTTAAGTTAAAAACTCCTGGTACAACAACTATTTGATTTTCATAGCAAACTCATTTAGGAGTTTATATAATCCTCTTAATAAACTAACACTATTTATTTCAAGACATTTTTAAAAATTTTTCAAATGAGTTTGATTGAAATTTTAAATGTCATTGATCACATATAAAAATAAATTTAGGTATTTTCTTAAGCACATACAACTTTAAAACTTATACAGGACAGATTTTGTTGTCCATTATTTATAGAGGATGAAAAAAGTAGCAAATAAATTCAATAGTTGCCTAAAGTGACTTGACGAATAAGTGCAGGGAGCTGACATAAACCAAGCTTAGCAGAAGGATTCCTTGCTATAGTGGGATTCTGTAGGCTACGGCATTTTCATATCTGGTACAATCCACTTAACTATACACACTCTTTGAATCTTATTTGCAAATTGAGAAGGATATAACTCTTTTACAAAATGTTGTAAAGTATAAATGAAAGAAAGCATTTATCAGGTTTCAATATTTGAAAGATTTTCTGTGCAAAAGGCAGAAGGAAAAGCACAGTCACTGTTTTAAAGAAATTATTTTATTGGTGAAGTGAGAAACTTCCTTTACACTGTCATTGTTGTGGAGATCGGAGTTCCAGTAACACACACCTCTAGGTTCTTATCACTGATGAATAAATGAATTTCAACTCAGCGAATTATGAGAAATATTCATTTATTAAGGCAAGGGTTACAGCCAGGGAAGATAGAGAGCTGTAACCCCAGAGGAAGGAGAGGTCTGCCTTATATTAGGGCTGTGATGGGTGGTTACAAAGGCGTTCTTAGGTGACTGGCAAATGAGGTCATTTTGATTGACACTTGGCTGCTATATAACTCTGCTACCGCACATGTGCTTACCCAGAATTCAATCTGTTACAGTTAGATTCATGAACTTCCAGGCATAAACATAGTATTATAATGAAGCTGAAATTGTAGGCAAATTAGGGTAGTACCTTCTGTGCAGGCATCTGTAGCCAGCTTAGGCCAGTTGAGACTGTAGCCCTCCTATCATTTGTTTGTGGGGATGCAGGAGGGATTCTCTAACTACCAATAGGGTGTTCTTTGGGTGGTCTCTAGGCTGGGCCCCTATGTCTTTGTTCTCCCTGACGCCCATGTCTAACTAGCTATCTAAAACATGAGGCAAATGGAGGATTGAGATTTGTTTGGCAACCAAATGTGAAAGATGTGAATATTTCATTAAATAATCAGTCACAATCAAAGCAGACAAAAAAAGCTTTTCTTCTTTTCCCCAAAAAGAACTAAAGTAACCTAGAGAATGTCCTTGCTGCAGAAAGGTATACACCTCCTCCTCCACATAAAGAAGAAAGGGAAAAGGAGACTGACCAATGCAAGCTGAATTCTCCCACATTCACCAATCAGAAAAGGTGTTTCTTCTCCTCTGAAAAAGATGTCATGAATGGAGCACTTTCCACATGAAAGAAAAATGCAGAATTAGAGAAAAAAATGTGCCATCTATTAAAAGATGGGCATTTTTATGTCACTATATATATGTAGTCAGTTCAGCATTGCACAATAAAGTAAAACATACTGACACATATAAATAGCAGAACAAAACAGGAGATGAGACTGAAGGGAAAGAATTAGTAGAACAATTAGTATCATAAACCAAGATGAAAAAAGCAAAGCCCAGGTTGATTATGTCAATTTGGTCAAAGGCAGAAGTAATACTGGAAGGAATTAAACAAAAGAGAGGTAAATTTGACATATAGAGGACATGTGAACTGTTAATATAATGGTGAGTTCCTAAATGAAGAAAAAATAAATGTCCTAATAAAATTGTGACTTTACCAAAGTCTGAGTTGGTAGGTGATTTTAGCGTGCAAGAGGAATGAGAAAACATAGAATCTGGGCCATGCAGTTAGGGGACTAGAAATTCAGACTTCAGATTACAAATGTCACAAAACCCAGCCTCAGAGAGTTTAAAACACAAGTGCCAGATGAGATGAACAGCAAAGCTAAGTCGATTTAGAGTCAGAGAAGAAATAAAGGAAGGCTCCTTTCAAAGAGCTAGAATTTGAATGAGATTTGTATGGTTCTGGGTTCTTGCATAAGGGTTAAATCGGTATTCCTTTTAAGACAGGGCAAGTAGAAGACAACAAGCAGCTCCAACACTGAATAACGCTACATTTATATTTTAAAATCAAAGAACTTCAGCTTTGGAAGTGTTTTTAAAGGGCATATTCAACTCCTGCATTATGCAGGACTGACTTCAAGTTAAAAGAAGACCATTGTGAATTGAAGTCCAGGGGAAGTCAAGAAATGACTTTTTAAAAATAAAAAACCTTTGGCTATCTTAAAATAGCTTTTGAGCTATTTTTATATTCTGCCTTATCCAAAAAATTTCCAGCATCAATAAATATAAAAAAATCAGGTTAGCATCTAACATTTTTTCTAATTCAATATGCTCTGATAAATATTCCTTTGATATAAAGTTAATATATTTTCTTAGATGTGCCCCATTATTGATAAAGTATAACTAATCACCTAAATACCACTTTCCATCATTCATGCCATTTAAAAAAATGAATTATGTCAGCTGTTCTCCATAAAAGGGACATTTTACTCAAATTTATATTTTTATATTAAGGCAAAGTAAAATGAACGAACTTCAAATATATCTACGTGATCCATTTTTTTTTTTTTAAATGGAGCGTTATAAGGGAAATGAATATCTAGTCACATAATATCTTTATGGTCTGTATTCAGAACAGTAGAACAAAGACTTACTAGCATTATAATAATTGATTAATTGCAATTATTTGATATTTTTATAAAATACTATTCCAAAGCAGAGTATTCAAGAAAACTGGAATTTTTGAGGTTATAATTTACAGAGCTTCAAATATCCCTTGGAAAGTCCTAAGTGATAGGAGTATCCTTTGTTATTCATAATGAGCCCATTTAGACAATGAAGTGACTTAGTATGAGGTGACTCACAGTGGCCCCTTAGATAGTTTCAAGGGAGAAGTTGGTCATGCCAGAAAGACCAAGTGTCTGACTAGAAGGCTGAAATTAATAGACACATCATGCAAACTCCAAGAAGGAGGGTAAGCCTAGAGATTAAGTTCAAATCCTATGGCCCATTATTTCATCAATCATTCCTATTAATGAAATGCAGATAAAACTCTGTACACTGAAGCTCAGTGAAGGGTTGGGTTGCTAAACACACTGAACTGTTGGGCAGATGGCATGCTTGTATTCTGCAAGGAAAGAGCATGAACATTCTGCACTATCCTCCTCCCCTAAGATTTGGCCTTATTGATGTCTTCTATTTGGCTGTTCCTGAGTGGTGAGTTCCTAAATGAATGGTATACTTTATTTATTATTATAAAACTATATACTTTCAGTGAGTTCTATGAGTTTTGCTAGCAACTGATATAACCCAAAGGGGTGTTATGTAAACCCAAGAATTTGTAGCCAATTTGGAAATAAGTGGAAGTAGCTGGGAACCCCAGTTGTGGCTAAAGTCTGAAGTAAGAATGGTCTTGTTGGAGATCTGGCCCTTTAACTTATGGGACCTGATGCTAACTCTAGGTATTTAATGACAGAATTGAATTAAATTAAAGGATACCCACTTGATATCAAAGAACTGGTGTCAGAACACATTCATAAGTGTTAGATAATAAACTAATATTTTATTTTTGGCAAAAAATATATACCTTTGTAGGCATGCAAGCATTTAATTGTGTTATGAAAATAAAGTTGCAGGTAAAGCAATTAACACTATGCTTGGCATAAGAACAGAGTACGTGTTATTATGGGATTATGACTAGGGAGGTTTAAAGCTCAGTTATTTGCTCAAGTGACATGAATTTTACTTTTTAAATGAATAAAGAAAGCTGAATCACACCCATGTTTTCATTTGCTGCAATACTGATAATCATGTGAAAAATATTATTCTAAGAAATATGATAACCATCTTCCAAAATTGTCCTCAATAGGCTTCACCCTTTGATATTTACTTTCTGGTGTAGTTCCTTTTCATATTAAATCCAGGTTTGTCTGTGTGACCAATAAAATGTGGTAGAAGTGATGAGGTATGGCTTCTGAAGTATTGTACTTCCTGCCTTGGTCTCTTAGGTTGCTCATTCCAGAGAAAATTTAACTTCCATATTATGAGCATATTTAAGAATTCCTGTGGAAGAAACTGAGTCTTCTCCCTAACAATCTGTATCACCTCACCAGCCATGTGAGTGATTGACATCAGTCACCGGGAAAGCATATTCTCCAGTCCCAGTCAATCTTCATATGATGGCAACCTAGTCAATACCTTGACTGCAGTGTCATGAGAGATCACAGGCTAAAACCGTCCACTTAAGCCAATTAGTGAAGGCTTTGAGGGGGAGTTTCCATCGGAGTTTAAACAGCTCTGAGCATAACGTTGGCAGAAGCCTGATGAAATTGAAAGTAAGGACCTAAAGAAAAGTGAGGATAATTTTGATGGAACAGTTTATAGTGAAGGAGAATTTTGTGATGTAGAGGTAGCAACACTGTTGCTGAAATAACATTAAAAGAAAAAAAAATGTAACTAATGAACTGGGTGGTTAAGTAGTTTCCATACTGTAGGTGTTGCCGACCTCTTCTTGTTGCTTACATTAAAATGTAAGCAGAAGAAAGATAAGCTAAAAGAAGAAAAAAAAAAAAATCAAAGATAAAGGAACCAGAATATGCTTAGTTTGAGAATTTCAGATTTTCAAAGAGCAAGTAAGTCTAATATTAAGAAAGAGCTCTCAGTCAAAGGTCAAGACAAAACTGAGTATAACAGTATCTAACTATTGTGAGCTCAGCCTAAAAAAAGAAAAAGAGTGAATAAAGGCAAAGTGATATTTGCAGAATGACATTTTCATAAGTCTGAGGAAAGTCCAAAGACCTCTCATGAAAGAGCATAAAATGGGCTCATTAGGATACATAAGAAAAAAGTAACACAACTGTTGTAAAAGGCAGAAACAATGTTAAAGGTTTCCATGCATTGTTTTACGTGCATAGCTTTATATCAGAATCACTTAGGGAATTTTAGAAATACTGCTTCAAAGGCTGCACTGAAAATCAAATGCATTAGATTTTATGTGGTGGGGCCTAATGATAATTCTGAAAATTCAAACTGAAAATAACTGTTCTAGAGGCAAAATGCACCTTACAAAAATTAAGAATTACATTTCAACTATCTCTCTAAAATACTGGATGAAAGAAGATAATGATTATATCAAATGTTGAAGAAAAATAACAGTTCCCCTGAGAGATACAAAATATATATAGTCATCTTGGTCACATAAAATATTAACATTGACATTAAAAGTAAAAATGTATAAGAAACAAAGACAATCTCAATAAATCCACATAGTCATTACATCCAATGATTATAAAGAAATTAAACTCATAAACAGAAAGATAATAGTTTCCAGTTTATGTTAATGTATAAATATGCAGAAGTCATATTTATAAATAATTCAGGCTTATACAGAAAAACATGAGAAATTACAAAATATTTAAAGCAAAAGATATTAAAAGGAATACATTTCAAATTTACAGACTGAATCCCAAAGTGGCCATCACTGAGGGATATTGAGAGAGAAAGAGAGAGATTGATTTTAATGCTTTCATTAGTAAAAAAAAAAAAAAAAAAAAAAGTAAATAAAGGCAGTAACAGTTTATATTAAAAAACTAGAAAATAATTAAAATATTAAATCTAAACAAATAAAGAGAAATGAAATAAAAACAAAATCAATTTGAAAAATTAAAAATAGAATTAATAAAATGTTCTGTTTAAAGTGTAATAATAAATGTTTGACAAGACTGATAATAAAGAGAAAATAATTACACATTGGTTAGAGTTGTCTTTTTGCAAGGATTAGAAATTAACAATAGATGAATTAAATATAAAATACATATTGAAAAATAATAGTAAAGTTCACAAAATTTACTTGAAGAGCAAAGAAAAAGGCTTAGACTGAATGGGATAAAGGTTGCTAGATAGCAGGCAGGCTCACAGATATATTAAGGATTCTACTGCTATCAACACAAAACTAACAGCTAGGGCTTATGTCGTTCTTGCCAACCCAAGCTACTGGGCACGATTGCTGAAGCCCGAACACTTTTCATCCTTGCAACCTGAGGAATTAATCCTTTGTTGTTTCTACTTCTTTGTCTTTCTGGCTCCTTAGTAAAATCCTACAGTTAGTGCTTTTGATTGAATGAGGCTTCACTTGGTTATGTTCTCATGCATGAGGAGAAAGCTAAACAAAATAAAGTACCTAAAATTTTCATTTTCAATAGTAAATGCAGGAGGTTCTGCCTCTCACTTTATAAAACGTCTTTTTCTATACCTCATATCTAACCTTCATTATGTTTCCCAAGAAATCAATTCAAAATCTCCTCAGTTACTGCACTTAGAAACGTATCTTGGATCTCTATGTAAAGTAAAATCTTTTCCCATACTGTGATAATTTCATCTGGATTATCTGTAAATTGTAGCCATGCAATATTGTGATTTATAATAATAAATATATACTTGGTCTTTGTTCCTTTTTTTGGCACAGGGCTCCCAAAACCCTTAGAATTCCGTGATATGAGTGACAAAGGAGTCTTTCATTTTATTAATGAGGTGACTTTTGGATCACGCCTAAGGTTGTAGGCTGCTTGCCAGAACCAACGATATTATAAGAAGGTGGGAACCTTCAATGTCAGCCCCCTGACCTCTGAGCAGGGGAGAAGGGCTAGAGATCAAATCAATCCTCAATGTCCAATGATTTAATCAGTCACGCTTATGTAATGAAGCTTCCACAAAAGTCCAAAAGGACAGGGTTCAAAGAGCTTCCAAGTTGGTGAACAAGTAGAAATTTGCAGAGTGGCACATCCAGAATGGAGATGGAAGATGTCAGCCTTTCCCCATTTCTTGCTCTATGCATCTTTTCCTTCTGACTTCCCAAGTTATATCTTTTTAAATAAACTGGTAATCTAGTAACTAAAATGTTTCTCTGATTCTGTTAGCCACTCTAGCAAATTAATTAAACCCAAGGAAGAGATCTTTAAACCTTCCATTTATAGCTAGTGTATCAGAAGCACAGGTAACAGCCTGGGCATATGACTGTTGTCTAAAGTGTGTGTGTTGGGGTGGACAGTCTTATGGGCCTGACCCCTTAACCTGAAGAATCTGATGCCATCTCCAAGTAGATAGTGTCAGAATTAAACTGAATTATAGGACATCCAGCCAGTGCTGGAGTATTGCTTAGTGGTGCAGGGAAAAAAGCCCACGCATCAGAATTAGAATCAGAATTGTAATATATCTAATTTAAAGCATATGTTTCTACAGAAGCTTATAGCAACCCTAACCTGAAGCTTGTAATCCTGCATTAACGATTATTCTTTGTTTCTATTTTTATCTGTCTCCAAAACAATAATAGCAACTATAATAATAAATAAAATCTTAACTTAGGGTACAATCTCAATCATTTTTCATTGCATGAACTAAAGAAAACATATGAGAAGAATTTGGCTGGATTCCTTGATTCATTTCTTCATTTATATATTGTTTATACCGGTTTTAGGTACTATGATATACACTATGTATAAGAAAACTAATACGATTTAAATTAAATCCATGTGTATTTTGAAATGCCACCTTCTGGCCTGATATGCATGTGTGTATGTAGTGTATGTTTATGCACATAATTACATAGAATAAATATAGTGATTCTCAAGGCAGGGGGAGCTATTTTAAATCTGGAGGAGTGGCAGGTGGCTTCTTGATTCTATTGTATCTTGTCTTTTGTCTTGGGGAATCTGTTATTAGTTTTCTTATACATATATCTCTGTTAAAAGAGTTTTACTATAATCTTTTTGCTGTGGTCATCTTTGCTTTTAGTAGGGTAAATCAGTAAATTCTATAAAAACAAAATCTCCAAACTAAACAAGAAAAATGACAACTCTCAACAAGCACTTAGTAGTAGCCAGACTTGGTGCTAAACACTTAATGTCATTATGAAAATAATCGATAGTAAATATGTGCTTTCTATTTAGGTTTTAAAGATGAGGAAATTGAAACTTAAGAAAGATTGAGAAACTTTCCACAGGTCACCTTTTTAGAAGGTGGTGGAGCCTGGCTTATAACCCACGCAATTTACCTTCAAGCCTGAAAAACTAAGAGTAGGCAAGACCTCAGAGCGTAGTTGCAGATGTTCGGATCAAACCTGGACAACGTGTATGAACAGTGAGCATTTAACGAAGTGAAAAGGGAGGCATTTTCAAGGATGTTTCCAACTGAATGAGTGCCACACACCAATTCCATGGTTCATTTAATAACATAATCTATCTGATTTAATTACCTACTCCTTGATTATTTATTTTTTCCATCATATTTTCATCAGAAGAGGATATTTTTGATCTTGGATGAACAAACCATTTTATCAATAGGATGTACCAAAGACAAAAGATTTAGTTGATCTAAAAGTATGCTATTTATTAGGATGTTAACTTTTGTCTAAACTTGTGTTTGGTTTAAATATATGCAAAATTGGATCCACAGACATTCTTTGAAGTATTTCATCTGTGAGTTAGTGAATCTATCAAAAACAGTTATGAATTTAATGTATGTTCACTTACTGTTCTATTTTACCCATTTATCATACTCAGTTAAAGGAAGCAGAAGAGCATTGACTTCTATTTTAGTTAGAGGAATTAGAAATGTTAATATGTAATTATAATGTAGTATGATGAGAACCATAAAAGAATAAACACAAATAGATGAGTAACTAAATATACCTGATGGAGAACAGAACGGAGGTCAGTAATTTTTCTCAAATAAGTTGTCATGAATTTTTAATAAAATACTACTTGCTTACCAGTTCCTCCACTACCTCCCACTTGACCAGGAATATAACTGATTAAAACAAAATATCTGATAAAAATAGAAAATGTTCAAGAACCTTTGGCCAAATACTGAGAGTTTATAAAGATTGCACTTGTTATTAATCCTGATTCATTTACCCTAATTCACTTATAAAGCTCAGTTAGCAAGATAAATTAAACTTAATTCCTCATCTATTCATGAAATCCAGGTGGACTGAAAAAAGGGAGTATGTGTTTTGAGTACTTGGATGACTTTATTAGAAAAAGTATCTAAATTTTTTGATGCATGATTTGGAAAAATATGTGAATTTTTAAGTCTAATAAAAAAGAGCATTTTTAAAGTGGTTGGTAATTTTGGTTTCTTTTTAGAATGTGATCATTAAGATATTGTTGTTTTGTTGAAGCTAAATATTGATTTGGCAAAAGCCAAGTGAGGTAATTAGTTTAAGTTATCTTTAAACTAATAAAGTTATCAGATAATAGTCTTTTGTAAAAGTAACTTGAATAACATCTGGAATCATTTGACTGAAAATGTGCACAGTAGTCTCCCCTTATCCATAGAAGATACCTTCCAAGATCCCTCCACCAATGGATGCCTGAAACCACAGTACTGAATCCTACATATACTATGTTTTTTCCTAAATATACCCTCTTTTCACTTAAGGGAAACAGTTTATAGATTCTTTGGCATATCTGAACTGCCAAAATCATTACTCTTACACTTTTGGGCCATTATTAAGTAAAATAGGTGTTACTTGAACACAGGCATTGTGATACTATCACAATATATCTGAAACAAAGACAGCTGCTAAGTGACTAATGGGCGGGCAGGTAATGTATATAGTGTGGATACACCAGACAAAAGGATAATTCATGTCCTGGGCAGGACAGTGTCCTGGGGATGACTCGAGGTATCGTCATGCTACTCAGAATGGTGCACATTTTAAAACTTATGAATTTGTTCTTTCTGAAATTTTCCATTCAATATTTTCAGACTGAGGTTGACCATGGGTAACTGAAACCACGAAAAGCAAAGTCTTGAATAAGCAAGACTACTGACTGTGCTATACATTTTATCAATTTATGGTAAGTTCAATCAAAAGTAGAATCAAATATAAAGGTTGTTTCTGGTTAGTTTGCATTATAATTGCAACTTTTGATTTGTACAGACTTTAGAAGCCTTTATACATACCTATCTGATTAAACACTAATATATATGGAAAGAAGTTGTAGTTTAAATTATTTTAATGCAGTTTTTTAAAATACAACATTTATAGTAGTTCCCTCTTATCCTGGAACTATTGGATAGTACAATAAAATATTTAGAGAGTGAGAGAGAGAGAGAAAGAGAAAGAGAGAGGGAGAGAGAACCACATTCACATAACTTTTATTACAGTATATTGTTACAATTTTCTATTTTATTATTAGTTATTGTTGCTAATCTCTTACTGTGCTTAATTTAGAAATTAAACTTTATTATAGGTATGTACATATAGGAAAAAACATAGCATTTGGTACTATCCACAGTTTCAGGTATCCACTAGAGGCCCTGGAAGATACATATCTCCCACAAACAAGGGGGACTACAGTATGTGAATATTACCAAATAATGATTAAGTAATACTTATTTGAAGATATGTATACAATACTCTTATCATGAAAGATAATCTTCTTAAAATATGACAAATATTTTAAGAAATGTATATATACAACTTATAAATTATTTTGCAGGGGTAACTGAGGGGTATTTAATTTCATTTTACCTCTTTACTAGTTACCATTTACCATTTTAACTACCTATATAATGCTCAACTTTTGAGATGTTTTTACGTTACATAATTAGCCCATCATTTTTTAGTTTGGAGTATTTTTTAATCCTTAAAAAATAATTTCTTATTCTATAGTTAGTTACATTTTTACTAACAGTAAATTCTACTTTCAAAATTCAATTGAATTTTATATTCTATATTAAATATTTAATCAATTGTAATACTTTTAGTGTATGGTATAGTGAGGACATCAATATAAAGGTTTTTAAACTCATGTTTAATTTTGAAACCTAACAAATATTTTCTGTATTTCTTCTTTTTTGCCAATTCACTGTCCTTACATTAGCTCTTCTCATATCATTTCCCATTGCTAACTGCTCTCTTGCTACAAATCTGTTTATGCACACATTCATATTTCACATGGTCAGAAGTGTGAACTTTTAAAAAAAAGCAAATCAGATCATTTAATTCTTCCGAAAATATAATGCCACCACTGGCTCTCCATCAACTAAAGAATAAACATCCAAAGTGCAAATCCCTAAAGATAAAATATGAAATTCTTTACAATATGACCACTCGATTATTTTTCTGGGCTTATTATTTACTTTTGCACCCTATATAACAATTATGACATATATAATCTCATTCCAAAATGTGCAATACCATTTCATGTTTTGGGATATGATCTTCCTTCTGCTTAAAATAAATGTCTACTTCTCCCCATGTATCACTTTCTCTTCTGGTTGAAAAAGGCTTCTTGTTTTTCAAACACTAATATCAACCCTTTTGTTAAAACCAATAGCAAGTCTTATTTTAAAACCCTAAGTAGGAGGGAGAGGGAGGAGGGGGAAAATAAAAATAATAAAATGTTAAAACAACAACAACAACAACAACAAAAATAAATCCCTAAGTAGTGCCTATTCCTACTTTAAAATATGAACTAGTATTTGCTAAGCACATCATGATATGTGTACAGAATTTTGCCAAAAGATATGAAAACCTGAAGATATAATAATATTGGCAATGACATGCATGGGGCATACTGATTTCCAAAATCAGTTGACCCTTTTCTTATGAGGTATCCTTTTTGAAATTTAAGTGAACATAATATATCTCTGGCCTCCATTAAGTTGATACATTTTTTCATGAATGTAGATACTGGCTGAATTAACTGATTTTATAGAAAAAAAAAAAAAAGGTTGCTATTAACCTATACTTAAAACCTAAGTTTCTCCAAAATAAGAATTGCAATTTCTGATGAAAACTCTATACCTGAAGAAGTACTTAGGCCCACATTTCCAATACAATTTGTGTTCATATTTGATAGGCAGACAACATCCTTATATGCTTACTTTCTTCATAATGTCTTATTTGCCGGGATATTCTGAAGACATTGCAAATTCAAAAATCCGAAAACTGAAACCAGTACTATTAAATCTCTGATTACTTTCCTTCTCTTTTGTACTTGACCTCATGAATTATAACACACTCAATCTTGAAACAATGAAAGTTAGTTATAGTTGACTCATTTTCCCTCCCTCCCACTTTACACAACTAGTTAATCGCCAAATTTTGACATTTTCTCCAGCAGTATCCTAATTGATTTTCCTACTTTGAATCTTGTGCCATTACATAATTTTTCTCTAGTAACCAGAATTGCTTTCCTAACTTTATCCATCAGATTTTGTTGATCCTTCGGTGGCTGTCTGAACTAGGTCTTTCCCATGTGGGTACTCTCTGTGTCCAGTACAACACCTGTGACATAGGAATAGTTTACAAAGGGGCACTGGAGGTATATTTAGCTACCAGAAAGGTGCATGTTGTTAGGCATAGAATTGGATAACACAAACATTTTTTGAAGATCGAGAACTAGCATGGACTGAGGGGAACTCTGAAATATCTTGGCTATTAAAAAGATAAAACTCACAGTAAGCAATCATCTAAAAGTTTTATCTCATTGTTAGGTTTGGTGAGGATTTAGAATCACATTCTCAACCAGTTGCCAAGGCTATAATAATTGCATATTTATCATCAAAGACATTCTTTTTCTCTTTAATTTTCTATTCAAGTTAATTTTTATTTAGTAATGTTATTATCTCTTGCCAATAATGGTATTATTTAAAATACCCCCTTCACTACATTAAAATGGAATGCTGAAATAATACAACAGTTTGAAGATTTTTAAAATTTATAAATCATTAATATAGTCTACATTACGCAGCTATTTTTGAAAGAATGTATTTAAAAATTTTGATGGCTTTCTTTTTTAATTTTCCTGTCTTTTATTTTATTTATACCAATTAGCCATATTCATAGGCCAATCGCAGATAATATTAAGTTAAATTTGAAGTCTCCTCAGGAGCCTTATTATCTTAAAGTGCTACTTGGGAATTAATTCGAATACCCTTTGTTTCTCGCTCTAGTTCTTTTATGTTTAAAAATACGAGAATAGCTAATGGATGAAAATTATAGCTTTGCTTATGATTCCCAACCACTCAGTGTGACCTACTTTATCTCTTTTTGATCCTTAAGAATGGCAAATTTAGTTAAATTGCTCTTTTTGAAATTCACTTTAACCTTTTGACTTTTCTTTTTTGGCATGCAGATCTTGTTTATATACTTAAATATCTTCTAAAATTTAGATTCAAGATCAAGCTTACAGTATTGTATTTTGATTGTAATTATGAAAGCATACAATTTTAGAATGTGTTATAAACATAATTAAATTATCTGAAAACTTTATTCTAGATTTGTGTTATGGGTTGTCTTTTCCTTCAGATTTAAGGAAACTGCAAGCTCAGGAAAAAAAATACTATGGAAAAGTTCAGGGTTTATGATAAACTGTTTTTTGTTTTTTTTTTTTTGCCTCCAGCTATTAGATTTTGCTATGAAGATGTATCCGTAGAAGCAAAGCTCCCTGTCAATAAGAAAATCCTTAATGAGCTGACCTTTATTTTGTAGAGAGCCAGAACTGAAATCCAACAGGTTACTTTTAATTAGTTAAGATGTCATTTAAGAAAAAGCAAAAGAGTGAAACAAAGTCATAATTCTGGTAGATGTTTTGTTCAATTGGGATTTAGGAAAAGCTGACAGGAGGCAATGCTGTCAAGTTTTAATGACTTCTTGAGCCTGAGTGACAACACATTTTATTACAAATAGGTCAAGGTTAGTTTGTCACTCAGTGGCAATACAAATATATACCATAATCCCTACCACATATATCAGAATAGAATCAGGAAAACTAAAAGAATTAATGTTACAGATTTATCTTTGTTTTCTGTCAATAATTTATAAAATTGTCAGAAGTAATTGTAAACTGAAAAAATTATAAAACAAGATATTCATATACTTTTTTGTTTCTCAACTAAAGAATAGATCTGAATAAGTTTACAGTTATCACTATGTTCGTTATTTTGACAATGAATGTATTTATTAACATTTATGAAGGAAGTTTACAACTTTGGGATTTGAAATTGTTGATGAAAAAGAAAAAGCTAGTTTTTTTGTTGCTATAAGAGATGGAGATATGTTTCTCCTGGAATTTGCTACCCACTTTTCTGGCCCCATCAAATTCTCTTTGAAGACCAAGAAGTAAATAATTAAATTTGTTTTATCTTGTTGTTACACAACATTACACCTCGAGCTCATTCTTATTCAGCTTTGTTTTCTCCTAAGCAATTTTTTCTAGTTAACTATAAGAAAATAACATTAAGTAACAAAAATAAACAACTGTAATCAAATGTATGTATAAATAATACACATACTCAAATATTTATAATGTAATAATCTAAGAAAGACAAAATAAAAATAAATCAACATAGACTCCATTTAATTTTTATTTTTGTAACTATAGTGGTGTTACTTTACTTTCAGCTTCTTCATGTGGCTTTTTTTAAATTAAAAAAGGGTAAATGTTATTTAAAGACTCTAAGGAAAACACATAGATATAAAGAGATAAGTAATCTTTCACAATCAAACCACTGTAAATATTTTGTTGTAATTTTGTCCAGTGTTTATTACACATTGTCATTGGAATCTTTGAAAATTCCTGATATAGTTTGTCACACCTGGGTAAATTCAACTTTCTGTAACAATTCATAGAGTAGAGTTTGTTTTGTTTAGGTTTGAGTGTATTATAGATCAAATACTATTAAAAAATAAAATATTCAAATGGTGTCGGCTTTAGGTATGTGTTAACAAATAGTGTATCCCCATTGATTCTGCTTCTAGCTTCAGGCCAACACTGTCTGTGCTTAATTAAGAGGCACCTGGTACGTTATTCGGGTACACTGTAAAATAGATGCTTACCCTTAGGTGTCTCCTAAGAGTAATCCTAACTTCCAACCGATCCTTAGCCAGCAGGAGGTTTACTTGCTACCCTAACTAGAGGAGCTCAGTGATTCCTAGAGCTTCACCATCATAAACAGAGCTATAGCCAATGTATCTTTCATTATTTTTGCTTATCTATGTCAACACAGATTAATGACCTATTGTTGGTGGAAGTAGAATGTATCATGTTCTTTTATTGTAAAATGATCTAGTAAGTTTATGTTATAGCTAATATCAAAGGAATGATTCGTAATTTTTAATAAAGGTTAGTAAATGAATAAAAGAGGCCATGGCTCAGTTTGAAATATACATTCAGTTAGGAATGTTGTGGAGATAAAGATAGACTACACCTCATAGATGGTTGGAACAGCAAGCTTGTACAAAGAGGGATGGGATCGATGGCTACCCTCTTTAAGGACAACCTGTTTCCAGTTTACCAATTCTTTCAAAACACCAATGTGCCATGAATACTTGAAAGTGCTTTATGAATTTGATTAATTTAATCTTCCTAAAAACACTGTGGTAGTTATTATTACATTCATAAAACAAGTATACATACAATAAATGTAAATACTGTATGATTATATTTATCAGTCACTTTTCTATTCTCTCCCATTTTGTAATTGACTCCTTTCTGTACTATCTTAGGATCATCCAAACCTTAGTATTGGCTATTAGGGAGAAAGAGAGGAATCCGTAGGTATATTTTTTCTCTTATGCTTAATAGCAAAGAGTAATGAAAGGAAAACTACATAGAGACACTGGTTTTTAAGATTATCTCAGAAATTATTCTCCAGCTATTTATCTATAAGTCAAAATATGGTTGTAATTTATCTGATATTCTCTATTTGAACTTTTTTTTTTTAAATTTCTTGTGGTGTTCATGTTCTGGCCTGCAGGGAAGGAGCTGAACCTCACGCTTTTCCCTCCATTTGATTTGTGGGAGCCCTCCATTGACCAAACACAAGCCAAAGGGCATGGGAACATATGTCAGTTTCCCCAGCAGAGAGCAGAGTGAATAGCATGGAATGGATCTGGAGAATCAAATGGAAGATATCTGGCATAGGTAGCTTCTTCATTTTATCAATTAAAATGTCCAATAATGCAGGGTCAAGAGTGATATTCTTTGGCACAACCACTAAAAACCATTCCAGTTGGATATTGATCTATTAAACAAAAGATGAAATCACTATGACCAGTATTTAACCAAAGAAATTTCTCTGCATTCTTAATATATTGATGCTTCCTTCTTCTTGTATTGTTTTCAAAGCAATTTTACTGTTTCCTATACTGTACATTGAGTTAAAAACAACAACAACAACAAAAATTGTTCTGACTTCTTTTCCCTGACCCAAATTATTTAGAATAATAGTAGCTAATATTAATGGAGCTTAGGTAATTTGCACATCTTAGGGTTAGTAAGGAGCTGTCCCAGTTTGTTTCCAGAGCCCATTCTCTTAACTGCTACACTCACCATTAGAGAATATGAAGATGTTCTGAATCTGCCATTGAAAACAAATATGCTGAATATGTTTTCCTCATCTTGGTGTTTCTTCTGCTTTTGCAAGAGGAAAATGAGACTTTTGCTTCATTTTTCTGAAAGAACCCCATTGCCCCACCTTTTATAGAATTGCCAGAATCTACGACCTCTTGAAAATACACACATACACTCATTTAAAATGTAAAACAACAATTATATTCATTATAGAATATTTGCAACCCTAATGTCACAATTAAAGTTTATCTCTAATAAAGCTGCATTTCTTCATTGGTTATGATAGTCTAGATTTTGATAGTCCAGATGTCTCCAAGGGCAGATTTATATTCTTTGGAAGTAAAAACTACTCTGTAGTTTGCCTTCAAATCAAGTTAATAGTCCTCATGGTTAAAATAGCTCAACAGTCAATTCAACCAAGCATAATAAGTAGAACAGAATGTAATCAAAGACAAGGCAAAATAGCTTCTCAGTTCTTCCTTTCAATTTGGCAATATTGACAATAAGACTTTAATTTTATTTTGTTGTCCTCTAATTGATGGGCCTTTCTCAGTCATTCTAGGCCAAGCCAAGAGAGTCTAACATCATTGGAACATCACTGTTATATGATGTGGCTGTGTGTGAGGCTGTGTGTATGGTGGGGCAGGGGGTAGGGGGTGCATGTGTGTGAATGAATGTGCTTTGAGTTTCTGGTGCTATGGCCTTTGGGTTCAGTGATATACACAGACAGAAGATAATCAAGAAAGTTTACTATATTTCCACAAGTCTCATAGGGAAAGAAAAAAAAAAAACTCCTTGAATTTTATAACATATTGTAGACTCAGTTATAGTTTCAGGATTGATAGATGGACAATAAAACATACTGACATATATAAACATACATATACACACACATATATACGTTAGGTTATTTCCTGGGAAGGGCATTTAAACATATATTCTCATATTGGAAACACACTAGATGTTTTTAAAATTGGCAAACAAAATGTTTACAAATAGGTAAATGAAGACTTAACAAGTACCCACCAGAATTTATTAGAGTTTTGCACACCTATATTCAGTGCATAAATGTCAAATAATAGCTGCAATGGTTTGAAAGAAGATTCATAAAAATTAATTTAACAGAAATGATTTCTTTTAGCCTCAAGAAGATAGGGCTATGAAGTTTAATAATTGTTTCATATTGTTAAAAAAAAAATCCCACATTTTTTGAAACATAACAACAATAGATATTGCCATAGGCACTTCAAAAACTTTTTTCCCACATACTGTCTGTAATATTTTTCATCAACCGACATAGTTCATCTTATTAAATAACAGTTTTTAATTGTATAGAATCAAAATTTCTTAGATTCAGACAGCTCTCGTCGTTAAAACCTGACTGTAACATCCAAAGTGGATTAGTTTCTGACTGCAAGGAAGGCCTTACATAAATTTAAACTTGATGAACTGTCTTATTTACTAGGTAACCAATTTAACAATACAATATGCTGCATAGCAGAAATTAGTACGCTTTCTTCCCCAGAGAAGTAAATTTTACTTTAATGTGGTTAATTTTATGTGTCAATCTGGCTAGGTTATGGTGCCCATATTTTTGATCAAACACAGTCTACTATCTAAAAGTATTTGCTGTAAAGGTATTTTTTTAGATGTGATTAACATTTAAATTAGATACCCTCATGCTGAGGAGTTAAGACTTCAATATATGAATGTTGTGGGGGACACAATTTAGTCCATAGCAGCTGGTATGTCTAAGATGGCTTGTTCACATGTCTGAAACCTTACTATGAACAGTTGGAAAGCCGATCATCTGAGATACTGAGATGACAGAACTTCTATATCTCTATAGTCTTAGAAAATCTTTTACATGGCGAGTCAGAGCTCCCAAAGTGGAAAATAAGCAGCTAATAGGTCTTCTTAAGATTTGGGACTGCAACTAGCACAGTATCCCTTCCACTTCATGTTATTGTTTAAACTGATTAATAG
>NW_011888783.1:7320713-7330097 GCF_000151845.1 Pteropus vampyrus | reverse complement strand
TAATAAAGTTGAAGGACTCATGTTTCTTCATTTCAAAATTACAATAAAGATGCAATCATTAAGACAATGTGATTCTGGCATAGAATAAAAATATAGAAACATAAATACAATGAAAAAAATTGAGAGTCTAGAAATGCAACATTACACTTCATTTTTTTATTTTAATTTTTTATTTGAACCAAACTGACAACATATCTGGAAGCAAAAGCTCAAATGCTCCCTATAGTCAATTTTTTTTTTTGACAAGAATTTTTATGGTCAAATATTTTGACAAGCATTTTAAGACAATTTAATGAAAGAAAAAATAGGCTTTTCAACAAATGATGTTGGGACAACTGGATATCGATATGTAAAAAAAAATGAAGTTGACCCTTTCCTTACTCAGTATTTGAAAATAACCCATAATAGAACATAAACCTAAATATAAGAGCTAAAGCTATAAAAGTCTTAGAAGAAAACATTGGAGTAATATTCACGACATTGATTAGGTAAGCCTTCTTAGATATGACACCAAAAGCAAAAACAACAAAAGAAGACAACTGATATGTTGAACTTTATTAAATTGAAAACTTTTGCTTTAAAGGGCAACACTTTGTCACTGCCGAGGATGCCTGATTAATGAGAGTTTTTATATTTGTTTATAAGCAGATTTTCTAGTAGATTTTCTGATCTTATTAAAATTTTTTATGTAGTAATTCTAATATATAGAATAGTCTAAATAACCCATGACAGTGTTCCTGGCTTTATGGTAAGAGATTCAAAAATATTTATTTAAATCTTCACAATTGAGAAAAGCTGAATCAATAAGTTCATGGGTGTTCTCACATTATTAATACAATTGTAAACTAGATTTCCCTAGGAAGAGCTAATATTATACAGTTTGATTGTTCCGTTAATAAAATCTGAAAGACTGACATTTACCAATACTTTTTGCTGCTTCAGGCTGCTTACTGTGAACTGGTTCCCTTAAATTAATCTTTTCACTCATCACAAATCCAAACATTATTAATTTTGTAAATATAACTATTTTTCAAAGAATTTGTACATACATATGTGTATTTTATTTTATGTTATATTTACTTCTTATTATTGGTTGAATTTATCTCTCCACTCAAAAACATTTGTTGGAGGTCTAACCCTCAGTACCTCAGAATGTTAACTTTATTTGAAGATATGGGCCTTTATGGCAGTAATTAAGTTAAAATTAGGTTATAAGGTGGGCCATAACGCAATATGACTAATAACTTTATAGAAAAAGAGAACATTTGGACACAGAGACAGACACACATAGAGGGAAGATGACATAAAGAGATATAGGGAGAAAACAGCCAACCACAAGCCAAGGACAGGACTGGCATAGATTCTTTTCTTACAGATCTCAGAAGAAACCAACCCTGTCCGCGCCTTGATTACAATAGCCTCCAGAATTGTGAGACAATAAATTTCTATTGTTTAAGCACCTCAGTTTGTACTACTTTGTTACAGTAGCCCTAGAAAACTAATATACTTCCAAAAAGGGATTGATTATTTCTACTAAGTCAGTCTATGAGCTTTTAAGTAGCCAAGGCAAAGAAAGGAACAGAATAGGTTGTATATATCTAATCTTTTGTTAGAAGAAAGATAAAAATGTTGTAGAATTTTTTCAGTCATTTTATTCTAGATTGATTTTTGTAGGTCATATTAAAAATAAATGACAGTTAATAATGTATTGATAAAATCATAGTGAGAATTGCAAGCATGTTCTTATGTAAACACTTTATTATTATTGAAGTTCATTTTTTTTGTAGCTGCCAATAGTAAAGTAACTTGATTCTAGTCTTTCCTGTTCTCACTAAGATCACCTTAAAAATCTGGAGAGCATTCAAATATTTATTTGAAGACATTATAGAGTTATCATAGTACTGAAAACTTCAGACACAAAGATCCCCAGGAAAAGAAAACACAAGCCTAATCCCTACATCACTTTTCTCCTTGAGACATTTGCTGATTGGTAAGTGGCATAAAATAGAGAGTCTGAGAACTCGAGCAGAAAGAGGCAGAAGCCAATGTTTAAAAAAATGGATTCCAGAGTCTACAAAAAAGAAAGGTCCTTGGTAAATACTCCAATCTTGCACCTAAAATTCCAGAAAAGCTACATCCTAGAGTGAGATAAACAAACAATCCTAAGGAAATATCATGTTCAGTCTCAAGCCAACACAATCTCAGACTGAATGAAGGTGACCTATCCCTATCAACACTGCATACCAGAAAGTCAGATTTCATACTCATTGGATGAACTCTTAAAACAAAGCACCACACTCCAACACTGTCACTACTGAGTTCAACCAAATTTTGAAAGACAAGATGATTTCATTCCACAGAACTATTTCAGAGTATAATAAATTTAGAAAATATTTCAATTTTTATATGGCAGCTATAATATTAAGAACTAAAATGATTAAAATGTACAAAATAATGATAACAAGTTTCAGTAATAACGATAATAAAGGTATATGGAAATCAATATGAGGAAAACTTTTAAACACTGCTAAATGTACTAAAAGTCAATTAAAACAAAATAGAAAGATGTCTCTTCTTTCTAGGTAAAATCTAGAGGTCATTATAGAGGTCAGTTCTAAGGTTCTAGGCTGATAGTTATTAATTTAAAATAATCCTAACAATTAAGGGTTTGGGGGTATTTGGGGGGTTCCTATTTTTTTTTACTTCTTCAGTAGATCAAGATATGTTGATATTCGAGTTCACATGGAAAATGAATATGCGAAATTAGCCAGGAAATCCCTAAAGAGGGAACTCTGTAAAAAAGGATAATTCCCTAACAGGTATTAAAACATATATAAGCATAATTAAACCAATGTAGTTCTAGCTCACATATAGGCAAACAGATCAGTGCATAACATAAAAAGTTGATAGGTATATCCAAGTACATAGTGGTATCTAGTAAGTGACGAAAACTGGCATATAAATCATAAGAGAATAGAATTATTCTCTTTTAAAATAAAAAGTGAAGAGATGACTTAAAAAAAGTAGAGCCATACCTATTATCACACATAAGAATAAACTCCAACCAGATTAGAGATCTAAATATAAAAAAATAAAACCATACTAACACTGAAAATCAATATAGGTCTGTTTCTCTATATCTATATCATCATAAGGAAAATCAAAGTCAGATGAGAAATGAAAAAAAGTGAAATAAATCATAAAGATCAAACATTCCCTAATATATAATCATCCCTTAAAATTGGAAAACATGAGAACAAATTTGATGGAAAAAACTTTATAAAAAGGTATAAAAAATGACCTGTAAACACGTAGAAAGGTGTTCATTTTTACTTAATGTAAGAGAATAAAAAAAAAGCAAAATAAAACTAGACAACAATACAATATCTCAATGGTCAGTTGGCAAAATTCAAAAAGCCTAACAATATACATTTCTTAGAAAGGCTATCATGAAACAAACACTGTCATATATTGATGTTGGGAATATAAGATTGTACAACTCTAAAAATTACATAGGAATTTATCTCTTGACCCAACAAATCCACTTTCTAAGAATGTACCCTGAAGCTACATTTCCAACAATGTTAAAATAGATCTGCACGGGAATATTCATTGCGGCATTATTTGTAATCATAACAGTCTGAAAATTATTTAAATGCTCTTGTACAAGTTGAATAAACTGTGGTCTATCCACACAAATCTGTACTAAGTAGCTATATTTAAAAATGAGTATATATTAATAAATCGATATGTAGTAATTTCTTGGATATTTTGTCACATGAAAAAACAATGAACCAGAATAGCCATACTATGTTAGAATTTATGTAAAAAGAGGGGCATAAAAATATGCAGGCATCTGCTAATTTTTGTAAAATAAAGCCACAGGAATGGTAAATCAGAAATTTTGGAATTTTGTTACCTATAGGAATGGGTAGAAAAAGGACAGAGGAGGGAATAACAAATCTCTGAGTTGCCTCCTTGAACTGCAACTCTTGCGAGGTCCAGAAAGCAGTTTTCTCCTTCAGGCCCTCTTTGCTCTCTCAGTTCTAGGTGTGTAGTGGTTATTCCCAGCCCCAGGTGCTTTACTTTTCCTGCTTGCATTTTTACAAATCTTCTCTTCATTAAACTTTCCTCAATCACCCCTTTTGAGTAGGCCATCCGTTTAGTGATAAAAACCAGACTGATTTAAATGTCTTACGTATAAAAACATTTGACAAAGTGATCGCTTTTATACTTTTCCATCTACGTCTATATTTCTGGTCTTATCATTTCATTTGTAGAATTATGGTATGTTGAGGCTGATATCTTACTTTTCTGATTCTAGGATATTCAGTGACTGTATTGTTACTTTGATTAGGTTTTTTTTTGTCCAAGTTGTTCAAGGCTGAATTAATAATATGTCAATGAGAATCTATTTTGCACATGTAGTTTTTTTTTTTTTTTTAAGTTCGAAATTTTAGAAATCTAGGAATATTAGAAGACAAAGAAAACAAACACATGGGATGAAAATACTCTTAAGACCATTAAGAGTTCTATAGGATCTAAACTTTGGAAGACAGCAAGAATCAAGAAATAACATTATCAAAAAAAAAAGAATAAATGGTTTTAATGTTTCTATTCTTTCTAGTTCCTAACCTTAGAGTACTTGTACTTGTACATTTAATGTTCTAGGATGTTCACTGCAGTAAATTTGCCAAATATTTCTCTTAATTCACAAGCAGTTTATTTTTTGCTAAGCTGCTTGTTCTATTATGTTTTTTAGATGAAACATCTTCAATTTAATTGTATCTGTGCATTTGTAAGAAATGCCTAATTTCCCTACACAACCAATGAAGTGTAAATAAATGACCACATTAATCAGAAACACTATTCAAATCTATTTGGATGCAAACCAATGTGGTAAAAAATATAAACTTTCTTAACTCTCTCTCATATCCTAATTTCAACACACAAGTGGTATGAAATAAGCTATAAAATATCAGAACTGATAACAAATATCAGCTCAAAACTGATTACAAAATATTATAAAAAGCAGGTGCATGACTTCACTTTTAGTCTTCAAATAAGAATCCCAGGTTTCAAAGCTTGTTTTAGAGAAGGAGTTTGGCAGATTGTTAGGATAATATTATTACAGCAGTCTTTGCAAACTGCCAGTACCCTCTAGTGTACATTATCAATAAAACCTTCAAGCAAAATGAACAACATTGCCTTTCTCTTTAATGATTAGCATTTCTCTACACTCTCTTTGTTTGTTTTGATATTTCCAAGCATGCAATCGAACAATAGTTACCTGGGTGAAATAATAAGACATGCTGATTATAAATATTTCTCAGTCAGGATGCAATCCATAGGAATCTATTCCTTGGTACAGGGCTGTAATTCTTATTCATGTTCCTGTCAGTTGAAATTTATATTGATGGAAGAATTAGACCTCAAAGTGGTTCTTATTCTAAAATCCTGTCACAGTTATTGATTTAACTGACATTTAAACTATCATAGCATATCGTAAACGTACACAAATCCTTACACATCCTTGTCAAAGTAAATGAAAATGCAGGTAGAGAAAAAAAATTTTAAGTGAAGCGGAATATTATATTATGTTAGTTGCTTTTAGGAGTCATCTGGATTAACCAGAATTCCTATTATTTCTGGCATAAATCCTAGAAGCCTAATTGTGCACACTGGGAATCCTCAACATCTCCCAGATGCTACAGCTGGTACATAATAAAATATTTTCTACTTCAATATTAAGCCATTGCTCATGAGTTCACACTGGCTCTCCTGTTCATGCTAGCACAAAGAAAATAAAACAATATACAGTATATGCACATTTGAGACCAGAAAACAGAAAGACACAACCCAAGAAACCTCACTTTCATAATTTATTGTGAGTCAAAGAGCTTTAGTCTTGAGATCCTTATTTTGGAAAACAAAACTCCCAACAGTGTAAAGTTGTTTACCAGTTAATATGTGCAGCTATTTGTATTTCGCTGTAGCAATTACATTTTGTGATTATTATGTAAGGTAATATTTCAAAAGCAAATTGGTTGTCAGAGGAAATTAAGCATTTCTAAGAATGTAGATATATTATCTGAAGGAAATGACTATTTATTTCTTGCATATAAACAGATAACCATACAACAGAGTGCTTTCATACAAGAAAACTTACATACTTTTCATTTTTAGACTTATAAATGAATTTTTAAAGAAAAACTATGATAAGTTAGAAGCTATTATTTAAAAGCTCTAAGTACACAGATTGAGTAGAGAAAAATTAGAAAATGCTTTGATCATAAAACTACTTCAGTAGAGACTCTGGAATTTGTAAATAAAAAAAAACAGTTAAAATGAAATATTAAGATTATATGGTGGTCTTTCATTAAGCAACCTTCCTATACAGCATGAGATTTGAGGAGAAAAAAGAATATCAAATTTTAACAAAATTCAGAATATGTGCTCAAAGCTGAAGTTAACACATACACACACAAAACACACACACATACATGTACACACACACACACACACACACACACAAGCACTCATACATAACATGCACCAGTTAAACTCTTAATCCTTGTGCTAGCCAGATAGCACTAATGACTGAACAAGAATCAGAATAAGAGGCAATTGGAAAATGAAAAATCTCTATATAGGTTTCTCTGTAATTATGTCCCAGTGGTTTCTGGGAAGATGAGAACAAAAAAAAATAATAAACAAAAATAAATTAATCTTCATGATTAGATAAGATACTTTCTTAGAGCTTACTAAACAAGTCAGAAAAATACTATGATCAGAATAGTCATGTCATTTTGTGTAATGAATGGATGTTTTCATACCGGTTGCTTCTTATTTTGACCTCCTTATAATTTGTACTAAAAGTTACATATTTCTCAAGAATCATTTTAAGGAAATGATAACATTATGTGAATAATAAATATATAATGGGTAAATTTCTGTCAGAAGTAATTAATGATTTCCACATTTTTTATAATCACAGAACCCTGCAAAATAATTTATTCGATGGCTTGAGGAAATCTTATTTCCTAGGTCATGCTGAAGAAATGAATCCAAATAATATTTTTTTTGAAAAAAAAGTAATAATACCTTCAAATAGTTAAATTTCAATATTGAAAGAGAGATTTGAATTAATAACCTTTGTTTAATGATACTTAAATAGTATTTTTTAATTTATTGTTTTGATTTTACTGATTATTATTTGGCTCAATATAGAAAATGCATTAGGGCAAGATTTTTCTTTAAAAATATTTTCTTAAAAAATCCTTAGAACTTTGATTTCAATTTATAAAGAAATACATAATGTTCAATTTTACTCATGTTGATTTGAACCATATGAAGTCATTAATGTTCAATATTTTTGATCCTAAAAAATATCAATATATATAAACATAAAATGACTATAAAGCCATTTTATCTAGTGCTCTGGTAATATATTTATTGACTAAACTCAAAATTATAGTTGTGTATTCTAGAGATTCTATGAATTTATTACTAAAATATTTCTGTATGGGGCAAATCAGTCTTAGACCTTGTCTACTGGAAGGTAAAACTGCCTGGACTCCTGTGGTTGCTTCAGCAGAAATCATAACTTTTGCCCCTTCCCAGACACTTCACTACCACAGCTTAGTTTAGACTGAACTGGCCTTTGAGAGTCAAGAGGTGAAGCAGTATTTGGTTAGAATTCTTTCTTCCCAGTGTCAAGTAAGAGGACAGTTCAAGAGCAAAAATAAATTATTTTCAAAACAGTTATGATATGGATTATATAAACCTATGTCCTTTATCTTTTTTATTTTTATAGCTCTTCTCAAATGGCTTTAAAAATCCTGAACCAAGTCAAATTATAAACATTAAATAAGTAAAAATTTCTTATTATCATTTTACTTTATACTTTAACTCCCAAACATTCAAGATGACTACAAACATTTTTTATCCTGAGGAAAGTTTTTGAGAGCTGTTAGAACCTTACATGTTGCTTTTCATGAGCTTTAAATATTTTTAATACAGTTCTTCAAAAACATGAAAAGAATCATGATTCTAGAATATCACAGAACAAAGAGAATAAAGATATAGAATGAAGATTGTTATTAGTAATACTAAAATTAAGCAAATGTATTTTAAAAATTTGGATGAAGATATCTTAAAATCTTAATAAAAAAGAATATAAAAATTATACAGTGATATTATAATTCAACAGGCAGTAACACTATTATTAAACAGATAAATTTTTGGAGTGATTATAATGTTACTGCTAACAAAAATATTGATTCAAATCAAAGGTGGTTATCTGTAAAAGAAAATGTTTTAACATAAAATTTCCCTTAAATTTTTAGATCTTAGATCTGTAAAATACCTTATTACAAATTAAATAACCTTGGTAGACTGTTTCATGTAGGACTCACAATCAGCATGTGCAGTACATTTTGTTATCATATCAATTTACTAATAAGAAAAGATCTTCAAATTTGATATGTTCTATCTAACTACGTAAGTTATCCAACTACATAAGTCAAAAATTTATTTATGACAATCTAAACTTTAAACCAAGTTAAATGATAAAAGATAGGTTAGGGAAAGGAAAAAAAATGGCAATTAATTATTTTAGAGAAATGTCCCATAGATACATAACATATATAAATAAGAGTGTTTGTTGATTCTTTTATGATAGCACAAATATAGAAGTAAAATTAATGTCCATTAACAGGGAAATAATATATAAAGTATAATTTTATTGGTACTATGTAATATTATACGGCCATTATAATGAATTGAGCAACTCTATATTTGCTATTGTGAAATTTAAGAATTAAGGTGCAGTAAAAAGAGTGGCAAAGAGTAGACAAGTATCTATTTCCAGCAAGTATCTACAGAGCTTATAATATGTTCCAGGTGCAGTTCCACGCTTTAGTATCCCATATATTTTGAACAGAAATAAAAAAAAATTAATCTATTTATGTTCACATGTTTTAAATTCACTGAAAAGGACTTGGAGGGAAGCAAAGAGACATTACCTTTGAGAAACAAGAGAGTGAGATTGTGAGAGAGACTAAATGAAATCATGTACCTGCATTGCCTAATTTTTTTAACTTTTAATTTTCAAAATTAATTTAGTAAAATAATACCAGTGTCCCAACAACATAGTTCAAATTTTAGTTATCATGCTATATTAGGCATGTCATTGTATAAAGTATAAACTTCACTAGCAGCCCTTCAGTTCACAAATCATTATGTAAATGACAGATGCACCTCATGATCAGTGATCAATTACGTCACTTCTTTCAAGGTCTGTCAGTGGTTGGTCACCGTTATTCAGACAGCAAAGCCTGTAGTTGTGCTGATTCTCTGTCTCACAGTGATAAGCCCATGTGG
>NW_011888783.1:7313108-7320663 GCF_000151845.1 Pteropus vampyrus | reverse complement strand
AGCTGTTAGAACCTTACATGTTGCTTTTCATGAGCTTTAAATATTTTTAATACAGTTCTTCAAAAACATGAAAAGAATCATGATTCTAGAATATCACAGAACAAAGAGAATAAAGATATAGAATGAAGATTGTTATTAGTAATACTAAAATTAAGCAAACGTATTTTAAAAATTTGGATGAAGATATCTTAAAATCTTAATAAAAAAGAATATAAAAATTATACAGTGATATTATAATTCAACAGGCAGTAACACTATTATTAAACAGATAAATTTTTGGAGTGATTATAATGTTACTGCTAACAAAAATATTGATTCAAATCAAAGGTGGTTATCTGTAAAAGAAAATGTTTTAACATAAAATTTCCCTTAAATTTTTAGATCTTAGATCTGTAAAATACCTTATTACAAATTAAATAACCTTGGTAGACTGTTTCATGTAGGACTCACAATCAGCATGTGCAGTACATTTTGTTATCATATCAATTTACTAATAAGAAAAGATCTTCAAATTTGATATGTTCTATCTAACTACGTAAGTTATCCAACTACATAAGTCAAAAATTTATTTATGACAATCTAAACTTTAAACCAAGTTAAATGATAAAAGATAGGTTAGGGAAAGGAAAAAAAATGGCAATTAATTATTTTAGAGAAATGTCCCATAGATACATAACATATATAAATAAGAGTGTTTGTTGATTCTTTTATGATAGCACAAATATAGAAGTAAAATTAATGTCCATTAACAGGGAAATAATATATAAAGTATAATTTTATTGGTACTATGTAATATTATACGGCCATTATAATGAATTGAGCAACTCTATATTTGCTATTGTGAAATTTAAGAATTAAGGTGCAGTAAAAAGAGTGGCAAAGAGTAGACAAGTATCTATTTCCAGCAAGTATCTACAGAGCTTATAATATGTTCCAGGTGCAGTTCCACGCTTTAGTATCCCATATATTTTGAACAGAAATAAAAAAAAATTAATCTATTTATGTTCACATGTTTTAAATTCACTGAAAAGGACTTGGAGGGAAGCAAAGAGACATTACCTTTGAGAAACAAGAGAGTGAGATTGTGAGAGAGACTAAATGAAATCATGTACCTGCATTGCCTAATTTTTTTAACTTTTAATTTTCAAAATTAATTTAGTAAAATAATACCAGTGTCCCAACAACATAGTTCAAATTTTAGTTATCATGCTATATTAAGCATGTCATTGTATAAAGTATAAACTTCACTAGCAGCCCTTCAGTTCACAAATCATTATGTAAATGACAGATGCACCTCATGATCAGTGATCAATTACGTCACTTCTTTCAAGGTCTGTCAGTGGTTGGTCACCGTTATTCAGACAGCAAAGCCTGTAGTTGTGCTGATTCTCTGTCTCACAGTGATAAGCCCATGTGGCATTTATAAAAATTGATAATATAATGATGTAATGATTAACAAAAGTAAAAATAAAGCAAAGAATAAAAAGTGATAATACTGAAAAAAAGGATATCTGAATTGAATGTAAAGGAAAATATGGAAAAAATATAGTTATACTGATACTGTCACTATTCTAAAGACTCTATATATATGCAACCAGAGGATCATGACAAAGACAAATTTAAAGATGTAATGAGCAAAATAATTGCAATGAAAAAGATAAAGATGTCCGAGCCCAAGTAACACCTGCAAAAACCTTCACATTAATGAAACCCTTGGGGATGTTTCACAATACTGAAAGGGCCACATTTGGTCCTTGGCTGTTTTTGTATGAGCTGTAAGCCAAGACTTGTTTTTCTTTTTTATTTCTTACATTTTTAAAGAATTGCAAGAGGAGGAGGAGGAGAACAGTGCTTGTTCCCTGAGAATCCCCAAACATTTATTATCTGGCCCTTTACTGAAAAAGTTTGCAGGCTGCTGCTCTAGAATATTGGACATCAATAGTAATGCAATAGGAGAAAGACTTGCTAATACGATTTGAGACTCCTGTTATGAAAGGACTTGGATGGCAATACAAATAATCTGCACACTTCTTAAGCAGCGAGCGGCTATCGTTCCTTGAAGAGAAAGTTATGGAGGAAATTCAGGGGGCCTGCTAGATTTGCACATTTAGTGTGGCCACTTAGAATGCATCACATGCACACATACACACACACATACACACACACAGACACACACACAGACAGACGCACACACACACATACACATACAGACACAGACACACACACACACACAGACACACACACACACACAGACACACACACACACACACACACACACACACACACACACACACACACACACACACCTATGTTGCCCCTACTGCTCTTAGTGTTTTCCATGTGGTGGTCAGAAACATTAATTGAAAGTTGAGGTTCTCCTACCTCTCTGCCTAAAGTAGATGTCTGCCTCAATTTGAAAATCTTTGATTTTATAAGGTGAGTATATTGCTGAGGTGATATGTCATTTGCAAGGATATGAACACTATATTTGGCAGGTGCAATGCCAAAGACATGTAAGATCTAGAATAATAAATTGTCACTTCTCTAGGAGTATTTGTAAGCTTCAAAAATAATGGAGACAAAATCTTAAGTGGGCTACAAAAGAAGCCATACAGAAATGCAAGATTATTTTATTTTAAGAGCTACTGGATTATATAAATTGCAGGGGAAACCCTGAAGCTTAGCTGTTAGAACAAATATTATAGATTCTGGGATATACATTTTTTACAGTTCAGCTGCTCATTGTAAGAAAAAACAGGATATTATTGGCATGTTCTAACTTGTTTGCATTAGCATTTTAAAAGCCTTAAGATAATTCTCATGTTTTATATGAACAGCTTTCTCATGTAGATATATTTAACCTTTTTCTATAAAAGATAAAGAACTTAAAAATGTGATAAGTGTCTGATGTGTATAACAGAATAATTTAAATACTATCCAAAGGGGTATGCTTTAAACACTGCCGAACTACTGGTTTGCTTAAACTTTTACTCCATTCTTATTAGACTAAATGTGTAGAGTTCATGTTTTTAAATGCCGATATGTAAATGAAAGTTTGGTTCAAACTGTAAAAGGATGAGAAAAGTTAGGGAAAAAAAACAAAACATAAGAATCAGTAGAGAAGTTTTAGTTGGGAAGAAAATAGCATCCTGTGATACTATGCTGGCAATATCTACTGGACTCATACACTGCTGCATGTGATTGGATGCATGCCATATGCAGTACAGTCTGGTATATGCTGACCGAGAACCAGAAGGTTATTTCAGTGTTTTAATTAGTGTTACCCACCACTGTAGGGTTAATTTGAAATCAGATGGCCTCACTTCAGATTTCTCTTACAGTCCATATCAGTTTAGAAGCAAGTGACAAAGATGAAATTAATTTAATCGAATAAAGTATTCTTGAATCGCATAATGAAAAGTTCATGTAAAGAAAATAATAAAGATGAAAACTGTAGTTGAAGCAGACACCAGACAATGTGACTACTTGCTTTTTGGCTCACATATCCTCTCTTAGCAAAATGGTTGCAAGAGCTCCAGCTCTTACTTGCCCTTAAATTCACATATAATAAGGAAAAACATCTAACTCTGTTCCAGAAGTCCAAGACAAATCCCATAACTCTTTATTGGCTAAAATAGGAAATGAGCCCTGTGTAGATGTGACATACATATGGGCTTAGGCTGGGGTCCATGCTTCACTCCTGGGCCAGTTCTCTGTCACCTGAAATGCATTGACTTGGAGTTAAGTAGATAAGGAGAGAAAGTCTCCACATTAAACATACAGGTCTTTTCCACATGAAATGGATTTTATATTGGAGAGGCAGATGTCAAAAGGTCAATGCTGCTATCTCACTGGTAAGACTTGAAATGGGAAATTAACATCAACTCTAATTTTACTTCTCAGATTTGCCATAAGATATCTATAGTTACTAGTTTTTACTTTGAGAGAAGTATTGAGTGACAGTAATGGCTCAGGCTCTAGAGTGAAACTCATATATTATATTCTCCACTTTCTAATGATTTGACTTCAGCAAATTATTAAATCAAGGTTTGTTCTATATAACATCGGAACTTCAATAGTACCTAATAATGGGGCATTACAATAAATAAATAATAATGGAACTTTACAAAGGGAAAATATGAAAGCACTTCACATAAAAACTAGCTCATAGTTAGCATTTTGCCAATAGGAAACTAAATGTAGATGGGATAATTTAAATTTAAAGATAATAGAGGTAAGAGTTAAGAAAATATAAATAGTTTACAAAAGCATATAAAATGGAAGCATCAGGTACAAAATTCTGTTTCTAAATGTTCTCATCAAAGAGGATTAAAAAAAAACACACTAATGGCTTATTCATGTAAAAACATAATAGTAGGGAGACAAATTTCACAATCAGAACTTGGATGAACAAAAAAGAGTAAATTATTTTTTCTGTTTATGCTTATCCTTAAACTTTCATTCCATTCAATAGATGTAATCAAACTAGATTCTAGCCATTTCATAATTAACTCATCATTTCTGTGTTTCCTTGGTTATTTTGGGACTTACTAAATCAATTCAGGATTTAAACTTCATCTAATAAAGATTCAGTTTCTTCACCCTCTTTTTCTTGGAATGACATCTATGTTCACTGGGGATGGTTGCTTCCATATGTCATAGAGGCATCCATGCTCAGTTGTGATTTGTCCATGTTGAATTTCTTCCACTGTGTTGTATAATCCTCATTGTCCCTCAATTGGCCTCAATCCCTGAGAACCCAGATACTGGTCCAGCTATTACATCTGCTTAATAATCTTCAAACCTTGAATCTTTCCTGCTAGAAGTTCAAGGACATTTTTGGTTCAACTACATTCAGTCAAGTCTTCTAAAACCTTAGAACAGAGAATCTTGGCTCACTTCCCTATGCAACCCTGTGGTCCACAGGCCTGTGAGCCTTCTCGGATCCCCTCTTCTCATTCCAGGATCACCCTGGGAGTCACTGATGCTCTGTTGCTTTAGTGCTGTACTAGATGTTGGTTATTCTGCCAGGATTATAGTCACCAGCAAGAAACTGATAAGTTGTTGAATTCTGACCCATTTCAAGAATCTTCCCACTACTACATGATGGAGAATTCTGATAAAAGACCAATCAAAGCAAAATCATATAGAGAGCTTAATAAAGTCCTTTTGTTCTCTTATGATTTCTATATTTATCCACATCGTTATCCATCTATCTTTTCTTAAGTGTACTATTCTGTGATATAATTTAGTTCACTTAGCTCGTGTGAGCTGTGGTTAAGTCGTGACTAATTATCATGACCTTTTTAATTAAGAGTATTTAGACCACAAAACATATATTTGGCAATTAGAATTATTTCTTTAAAAACCACAGTAAATATTTTTAGAGTTTACTCTGTGTCCTGAGTCCAGAGAAATAGTATAAAAAGAGAAGACAGCAATATAATAATTTGTATCTGCAATTTAAAGTACCTTTTTTAATATCAAGCTCAAAAGGGAAAAAGATGTACTATACTTTAAGATTAGATATTTATCACATGTAACAGATATTCTTGGCCTAACTAGCCTAACGGAAGTCAGAACATTATCAGAAAAGGTGCCTCCAACTACTCGTTGGAACTTGAGACCGCTTTAAATTTCTTCTAAATCATTTAGCTGTTCCCAGGGATTTTCATCTCATAACACTTAACAATTTTCTTTCCTCCTCATCCAGTTCACTTTGGCTAACTCTAGATGCTTTAGAGTCTTGCAATTCAAAGTTTGATTTATGGACTGGCAGCATCAATATCATATAAAAACATTTTCATATGCAGAATGTCAAGCCCTACCCGAGACCTACTGAACCAGAATTTTCTATTTTAATTAGATCCCCAGGTGATTCATATGCATGTTAAAGTTTGCAAAGATTAGATGACAAAGGTAGACTTAACCAATTACTAATCTCATGACTGTAGGGTTAGTGAGTGGCTCTAGAACCACATGGGCTGGCTCTTGTCCATGTCCATACTGAAGCTGCTTCTGTTCAGTGTCAATAGTGCTGATGTTTGCTCCTCAGGCATTGTTCTGTCACTGTTAGAGCAACTGCAGCACCATCTCCTAACATACTTTAGACACTACTTCCATTAATGTTGTTAAATGCTGTACGTTAAAGTAATGTTTGTGTGTTTGCTTATTTTTGGTCTCTTAGCGAAGCTACTCTACCCTAGAACCATAAATCCAGAATGGCTAGTCAGAGCACAATCTGAGTGACAGAAATTGTATTTTATTTATAATTATTCTCCCTCTCAGACATTGGTCAATTGTCTCAATCCAACTTAATTGTATCATCTCTAGTCTATGGCTGATTTCTTTCTTTAGAAAACTACCTGGTTTGAAAAACACGTTCTAGTCCTACTGATGTGCCCAGTCATACCTAAACCATAAATTGACACGTTTTGCTCAGAATCTAAGTTCCTTAAATATCTTAAATATCTGAAGTTTTTTAAAAAATAGAATGAGAGTTATCCAGAGTCACCAACTGGTTATTTTCTCTTTATTTTGTTTTAAAGGAGAGAGATTATTTTCACAGATTCATGGAACATTTTAAGTTGCAGAATGATAGTGCATGCTTTTCTATAATATGGGCAAATGGTCTTTTGCTTAAGAAAATATCCTGCCGCTGTTGTATGGACAATTACATAAATAGAAAGTAATAGATATTTTATATCTCACATCAGAAAAAGAAGGTTATTACATACTTCAGTCTTTCAGAAACATAGGTTGAATCAAAATATATATTTAAATTTTTGAAAAGAATTAAGTGTCTTGTAAGGGCAGACGATGTGCTTTATAGTGACGGAAATCTTGAACAAGAAGAGAGGAAGCGATGTAAATTATAACAGAAATATTGGTCAGTTTTTTAAAGGTGTTTTTAGTGTCATTATTAAGGAAATGCAAATGTACTTGGAATGCAAATGAGCTTTACATTTTTGCTTTGGTATTAGTTTTCTAAAGACTTGGTTTATGCAGGGATATTGTCTCCATAGTCTCAATTTGTTTAGATCCTTTTTTTGTTGACACACTGCCATAGCAGCAACTAATGATAGTTATTAAAATGTGTCCAAATGCTGGAATATCTGATATAGTAATATAATTCTAAAGGATTTTTAATAATTGAACAGTCATTAACTTTCTCGGGCTCTCAGGATAGTTGCGCTAAATTTCAAATGGAAAATTACATTCTATCTACATTTCTTAGTATTTTCATTTGTTTAGCAGATTTCTTTAAAAGCAAAATAAAAACAAATGAAATAAACACAAAACACAAACTGACAATTTGTCATGTAATAGAAATGCACAGAATAATTTCTATGGTATTATCTTTGGCCCAGCAGCTGATGAATAAACCTCTGCTGAATATGCACGTCTTAATTGAAAGGCATATAAGAAGTTTACTTTGATAGTCTTCAAACATTTTTTTATTTATTCCAAATAGGAAAATTGGGGTTTTCTATGAGTAAATGTATAAACAACTATCTTTGTACATTCTTCTACTGAGACAAAGTAAAAAAGAAAC
>NW_011888783.1:7305798-7313058 GCF_000151845.1 Pteropus vampyrus | reverse complement strand
TCCAAATGCTGGAATATCTGATATAGTAATATAATTCTAAAGGATTTTTAATAATTGAACAGTCATTAACTTTCTCGGGCTCTCAGGATAGTTGCGCTAAATTTCAAATGGAAAATTACATTCTATCTACATTTCTTAGTATTTTCATTTGTTTAGCAGATTTCTTTAAAAGCAAAATAAAAACAAATGAAATAAACACAAAACACAAACTGACAATTTGTCATGTAATAGAAATGCACAGAATAATTTCTATGGTATTATCTTTGGCCCAGCAGCTGATGAATAAACCTCTGCTGAATATGCACGTCTTAATTGAAAGGCATATAAGAAGTTTACTTTGATAGTCTTCAAACATTTTTTATTTATTCCAAATAGGAAAATTGGGGTTTTCTATGAGTAAATGTATAAACAACTATCTTTGTACATTCTTCTACTGAGACAAAGTAAAAAAGAAACACAGGATGAATTAGGCATTATATAAAATCATCATTCCTCTGTACACAAAAACCTTGTCATTTAGACCCTGAAAGCATACCTTCCAGCCAACTTATTGTTCTCTGACCTCTTTCCCTGCACAGTTCATTTGTATTTTAGAATTAGCTCTATGACCAAGGAAGCAAAGGTTACTTTTACTGAGGAAATATTTGAGGTAGAGCTACTTTCTGATACTTAATCTCATGCGTTTCTTTTTACTTTTTGTTTTGAGCAAGCACTTCAATAAAAAACTAGGATTACAGGCAGATCTAAGGTTTTAATAGGAGGTAAAAAAAAGACATTCATTTTATATTTATGTCAACACAGAATTCAAATACACTGTTTTCTTGTGTTTACTCCTAGTAAGAAATGACCTTCAAATATTAAGGACAGTTAAACAGATTCCATATACACCCATAAATAGAAAAAGAAATTAAATAGATCTAGACCTAGTTATGAACGTTTTCCTGTTTTGGTAGCTGATGAAATATAAGCAAATTATAACAGTTTATTTAGAAAACCTTAAAGCATGAGGGAATATTTCTCTATTAGGAAATACTGGCTCTAATGGTTTGCACGTTATGTTGAAAAAGCAGGAAGTGGACCCACTTTTACTTTATGACAATACAATAGAGCATCTTTTTCATTGTATTTGAGGATTTATTTAAGAGATATTTCACCAAGCTGTGAGAAGTAAGATATATTATCTCCCTGTTGAAAAGATGAGAAATAGTGAAATTGGAAGGTTAAATGGTTTGCTCACTGCCTCATGCTAAGTTATTGGCAGAGGAAACATAGGAGTATAGCCTCTGGACTTTAAATCTGTTGCTTAGCTACTGATCCACAATAGCTCCCAACTGACTTGAGCTACAGAGTTTTAGAGAATTTGAAGATTCAAAAAGATCTTTCCTCCACTGAAATGAAAATTGGAACATTCTATCAACGGATTGTTCTATACACAAATAACTTGATCACTCAAATAGATTCTTGTATTTGTATATTCAATTTACTTTTGAAATTTCATATTGTCATAAATAAATTCCTAGGTGACGCTATGTTTGTAAATATTCATTAGAAAATAACTTAGCTCATCTCAAATAATCTCTTTGAAATATATGTAGGTAGAGGAAATTCTTAAAGAAATCTTCGTATTTACTTAACTCTGGTTTATAACTAGAAAAGCTACTGTGACTGTCAGACAATATATGTCATTATGCACCCCTGTTCCACTACAAAGGAAAATTGAAAATAGAGTTAACATTTTTTCCATGATATAAGTAGTAAGTATATTTTAACTTAAAATATACGAGAGGTCAGGTAAAATTCAGTTTTGATCAGAATAGTCTAACCAGAAAAATATCTGGATTTGTAGTATCTTCCTACTAAAAAATAGTTTTAATTCATTCACTGACATTTACTTTTTTAAGTCACCATCCACATCTTAAAACAAATGTCTCTGTCCCTTCCTATCTTGTACTGACAAGTAAGAGTTGGTGGCAGAGAGGAGAGAAATCTCTTCCTTTTCCATGTGTGCATCTTGCTTATACGGTTGATATTTTGTTCTCCACTTAGCATACTCTGACTGCTCCTATTGACTTCTATTCTGTTTCTCCATCTGGAAATGCACAAACCTCCAGGCTGAAGGTGGACAAGAAGAGTCTGTTAAGCTACAGACTGGGATTGCTCAGCTGTAAGGCTGAGTTACACAGGACACCGAGGTAGGAAGCTATATAGTAGCCACCCTCCCCCACACCTTATCTTCAGGAGATATGTTCTAAGATCCCCAGTGGATGCCTGAAAATGTAGATAGTACTGAACCCTATTTATACTGTTTTTTTTCTCTATACATACATACCTATGATAAAGTTTTATTTATAGATTATTACAGTAAGAGATTAACAAGAACAAATAATAAAATAGAACAGTTGTAACAATATATTGTAATAAAAATTATGTGAATACTGTTTCTCTCAAAATATCTGGAATTTTCCATTTAATATTTTGAACTGTGGTTGATTGCAGGTTAATTGAAATTTCAGAAAGCAAAATTTCAAGGAAGGGGGAACAACTGTACTTTTTCAGAGACCCTGGTTTCTTTCAGTCAGAGATAACAGCCAGCAGAACATGTAAGATAACATGAATATGCAACTATAAGATTTTTTATTGGCACTGAATTAAGTATAGTCAGTGACTGAAGAAATCATCAGTACTCAAGCCCTCTGGAGCTTGCAGATTCCAAGTAATATTTTTATATTTAAATTAAATGTTCTCCCTTGTGATCTACATCTTATTCTACTATAAGGAAACACCTCCTAGTTTCCTCCCTAGTACTATTTCTAGGATCAAAATTGGCCATATGTCTATTTCATTTGCAAGTATGTTTCTCAGTATAAAGTCACTAGTGTGATATGAAAGCCCTGTTTCCTTCCTTAGAAAGAATCTCCACTTTGGTTTAAGAGAACAAAGTCCTCTTAAGTTTCTCTCATCTCACAATGATATTTGCAAATATGTAAATATTCTGTAATTTCTCCTTTATTATATCAGTTTCTTATCATGTCTCAGTGTACTCTCTACATTTCATGAATTCACTGACTTTTATACTAATATACCCTGATGATTTTCAGTGTAAACAGTACATATTTCTCCACTTCTTTTTCCTGGCATAAATATTTTCCTGTCAACAAACCCTGTGAGAATAAATCAAGCAACTAGAAATAAGGGCCTAGTATTATACTCATACAATCAAAGCAACTGTAAGGAGAAAAATCTATGTTTAGCATCTTCTGCGTTGGGACAGGAGTTTAAGATTAAATATAGTAGTGATTCATGCCATTTCTTATTTGACTACCATAAATAGTACACTTTCTCTTTTTAAATTATCTATGTTAATTGTTTCACTGGATAGAAACATAATGATGGGTTAGGTAGAATTATAACTTAGCTAGAGAAGCCATCCTACAGTGATGCAGACAAACATCTCCATTTCTAAGGTTTAGAATCTTAATGTTTTAGTAAAATAATACAATATTGAATTTTGAGAATACACTAGACAAAAATAAGATTTAGTAAAATATTGATTGATCTACACTTTAGATGTTTAGCAAAATAACACACTGTAAATTAACAACTTAAATTGTAAGAGTATACTCAAAGTTCTAATAATACTGATGATGTAATTGCAAAATTAGATTCATTTATGCAATCTCGTGCACATTTACAATTTTTATTTTTAACTTTTTTATAAATCCAGTAGATTTTTTTTTTCATTTCAACATGTTTCTATAAATTTCTTTGAAAAGCATAAGTATTTGAAATAAATGAAATAATCAAGGCAGGTTGCCAAGATTGTGATAGCACATGGAAGCAGCTAAAATCTCATTAAAATATGTCATAAGCATGATGTTTTGTCAATCAAAAGGCAAAATGGTCAAAAGGGAAATAAAATATGTATGTGTCACGTTTTAAATGAAATCATATTCACTTGTATTGACAATGAGAGAAAAATTGTCTTTATGTACCTCTATATTTTTATAACAACTAGAGCTGGGAGTCTTTGTATAAAATGAAGACACTGTTCAGGTTTTGTTTGGTTGGTTTTAGTTCTGAGAAAGAGAAAGTTCTCAATCCTTGTCTCTATTAATATTTTTCAGAGTGTAGTCACTCTAATATACTATAATTCTTGAGAATGAAATGACCAAAAGACGGTTTATTTCTAATAGAACTACGAGTCTAGGTGTGTGAAATTAAAGATTCTAGAGAAATGAAAGCATAGTAAAATTTGTAAAATTTGCTATACATACAAGTTATCAAAACCTATAACTTAAATAGTTTGTAAAATGTTAAAAATTATATTATGATTTTACTTTAAAAATTATTTGTTCATAGGTTTACAGTATGTCTAAAAATGGCTTTAAAAATAAAAGCTCAAACAATGTTTTGGGGTTTAAATATCTTAATATAGAATCACCAATCATTTTATTTTTTTCAAAACAAATTTATTTCAGAGAATGTACTGATAGTACTAGAATGTGAACATTTTTTCCAAAGAATATTACGGTATCTTAATTATCCTTTCCAAAGACAATGTCATGACTACCTAATCACATATCTCCCTCAGTAAAATGGAAAGAAAGGAGAAACAACTGGCCTTCATTGATAAAGTCAGATACAATATGAGCCCATATCAGCTAATATGCATCAGTATAGATATGCTGGTTGAAATATTATTGAAATCATTGTGTACAAGTTGTCAGATAACTGAGACTCTGAGTGAACTGAGTCCCTCTCTTTCCTCAGACATCTCTTCAAATTTCTTTTGTTCAATTCAGCAATAAACAGGGATAAAGACTGGCAGAGAATGGGGCTCTTGCAGCCAAGGCTCTGCGGCAAGGCAAACATTATTCTGACTTTTGATTATACCACTTAGTAAATACTGTCACTCTGTATGTAGGAATTTAAAATCTGTCACAATGAAACTTTCTACATGGACAAGTTATGAAAAATCCTTCTTTTGTTTCTAATCAATTCTATTTCATCTCATAGCAATATTCCTAGGCCAAGTCTCATCTAATTGATACCAACAACTTGGAAGAGTGTGGAGTACAACAATGAGTTAGGTAGAATGTTGGAGAGGAGAAAGTTCTTAAGGAGAGCATATTGGAAGCTTTTCATTTGTAGTCTGTGGGGTATCATGTACCCTTCGACCAACTTCCCTAAGGGCCATATCTTATATGAATGCAGTATACTATCAAACTAGGAACATGGATTGTAAATGATATTGTTTTTAATTTCAGTTTCCACACATTCATGGCTAGTATGTAGACTATGATTATTTTGCTTGTTTTTGATTTTATATGCTGTGACCTTGAAATCTTACTTAGTTCCACATGATTTTTGCAGATTACTTAGGATTTTCTATGTAGATAACCATGTCACCTGTAACTGGGATGGTTTTATTTTTTTCCTTTTTAATTTGTATATCTTTTTTTTTTTCTTTCCTTATTATGCTGGCTAAGAATTCCAGCACTATGTTGAAAGTGGTGAGAGTGGGCATTCTTGTCTTGTTCCCTATCTTAAGAAAAATAATTCAATCTTTTATCATTAAGTACTGTGGTAGGGGAACAAGCTAGTTGTAAGATGAATAAACGTAAATGAACTATAGGTTTTGTAAGGATGCAATTTATCAAATTGAAGTTTTTCTCTATTCTTAGTTTGCTGGGAGCTTTAATCATTGGCGTTGTTGGATTTTGCCAAACAAAATGTTTTTTCTGTATCATTTGATAAGATCATGTGTTTTTTTTCTTTTTTATTCTATTGATACCATGGGTTACATTGGTTAGTTTTTAAATATCAAAGCAGCCTTGCATTTTTAGCACTTAATCATAGCGTATAATTATATTTAGACATTGCTGAATTTGATTTCCTAGTATTGTGTTGAGAGTTTTTATATATGTTAATGAGAGACATGGGTTTGTAGTTTCCTTTTTTTCTGTGATGTCTTTATCTGGTTCTGTTATCAGAGTAATTATGGACTTCATAAAGTGAGTCAGGGAGTATTCCTTGTCTTCTTTTTCTAGGAGACATCATATAGAATTGGTGCTAATTTTTCTTCTAAATGTTTTGTACAATTCTCTAATAAAATCATAAAGACCTGTTTTTCCAATAAAACCATCTGAGACTTTTAATTGTGGGTTAAATTTCTATTTTATATTGGATGATTTGGTAGTTTGTGATTTTTTTTGAAGAATTGGTCCATTTCATCTAATTCGTTGAATTTATGTGAGTAGAGTTGTTCATAGCTTTCTCTTATCTTTTTTTGTGGCTATGGAATCTATAGCTATATCCTTTGTTTTATTTCTGACTTTGGCAAGTTGCATGTGTCTTTTTATTTTAGTCTGTCTTTCAAGATATTTATCAATTTTAGTAATCAAGGAAACATTTTTTGTTTCAATGAGTCTTCATGGTTTTTCTCTTGAGGCATATTTAAAAATAAAATGTCTTTTGTTTAAACCTGTGTTAATGTTTAAATCTGTGTTAGTGTTGTCAACTACTAAAGGCTTCAAATTTCTTTCTTTATATTGAATGGCTTATTTTTAATGTGCTAAGTTAATTTAGCCACATGTTATTAGATTGTGCAGAAGTTTAAATATGCTGACACAGAGAATATTTCAATTAAAGTGTTGCAATTGTCAACTCTAGCTTTTAATTTATGAATAATTAGAGATAAAGTTTAACCATTACAAAAGGGGAAAGAAGTCCCAATATAAAATTTCCAATGGAAACATCTATTTTAGTTTTATTTAGTCAACCAGCTCTGCCACTGATAATATTTTTTATAACTAACAGATAAATATTTATCACATTACAATTATTGTGATAGGACTGTTGGAGATACAGAGCAACATGAGAAAAACAGACTTACTTTAGTTCACAGGCTGATCAGAGAAATATAACTGGCATTAATTTAATAAAATATATTATTTGAGTGTCTATGATATGCCAGGTTCTCTGATAATTATATAATACGATTAGAGAATAATTTATTCGAGTTAATATTCTAGTTGTTCCAAAATGTACTATTAACTTACAACAATTTGCACGAGTACAAGATCAAAAGAGCATGGACATTGTCATTTCTTGGAAAAAGTCTATTAGATTATCAGAAAAGAATCTACCAGCAGGAGATATGTGTGGGTGTGTGTATAAACAAAGAATGTATTACAAAGAATGGGTTTATGGAACTGTGGAAGATAGTCAAATAAATATGAAATCCATAGGGTAACCAGT
>NW_011888783.1:7291967-7304703 GCF_000151845.1 Pteropus vampyrus | reverse complement strand
TAGACAATTATTTATGCAACAAATATGTTTCTAGCAAAAATGCTTGCAGTAAAAATGTTTGCGGGAAAGATATATATGGCAAAACTATCTAGAATCACTTATTGAATACTTAATATGTGCTAGATAATTTTCAAAGTATTTTATGTACATCAATTATTTAATATAAAAACAACTTTATGATGTAGATATTATTATTATCTACATTTTGCAAATCAAGACTCAGAGAGGTTAAGTAAAATTACCTCTTTTTAAGTAGCATTGCCATATTTGCTATCATTATCCTGAATCATGACATGTAGAATAGATAGACATGGGAAGAGAAAAATATCCAGTAAGCAGGTATAACATGACTAAGGTCTCAAATAGCAGTCAGTTACATAAACAGAATTAAATAGAAGCATGATTATGAAAAAAAATCCATTCGGATAAATATGATAAATAAATGAGAGAAATTCATCGAAGTCACCTCAAAACAGGGAAACTGGGAAACTCTATATACAGTGTTTTATCAATATACATAAGAGATTTTCAAAAGGACACTACTAGGAAATAAGAGTTTATAGTTAGTTGAGGCAAATCTTTTAAAAAAAATTATAAAAAGATAATGGGGAATATTGTTGTAATTAAAGGACAGAGATAATGCAAACAGGCAAATAAACATGAGAAATGAGGAAGAAATTAGGAGGATAAAACACATAGTCTAATGAAGAAGGGATGACTAATTAATTTAAATAAATGTGGGAGTTTGGGTAGCCTTTCTTTAAAGTTAGCTAGCAGAAAACCAGTAGTGATATTTAAGAGGAGGAGCTCAATAGTTTAGGTTAGAATGCCAGCTACAGAAAACAAAGAAGGGGCTAGGTATAAGATTATTAAATTAATTAATTACTCATGTGAAGGTCATTCCTGTAAGAAAAGAGACATGATTGAGTTACATCTGGGGCACTACTGGGTCAATCGAATGTTCTGTCTGAAGTGTGATTTAAAGAAGGCAGAAAAAGAGGGAATTGGTAAAAAAGAGTGTATGATAGGGAGAAGTAAGGGAGCAAACCACATTAAATATTAAACATATTCACGGGTTTTGCCTCTAAATGTCAGTCTGATGCCAGATCCATAGCAAGTTCTTAAATATTAATTAATTCAGATATTATCATATTTAATCTGGCACATTTGAAGTTCAAAATAAACTAAAAATCAAGAACGTTTTATAAGAATAAGTTTAAGATACAGAGAAATTTAAAGAAAGTATTTAAAGAAAAAAAGTCATTTGGAGACAGTCCTAAGGAAATTTTAAAAAATCACTAAGCAGTGCTAAAAATGCTTGAAGTTGAAGAAAAGACACGATCCATTTTATAAATGCAGAGAACAAAGGAAATGAATTTTCCAAATATGCAGTTTTCCAAATCTGACCTCTCTCCCTTTCCAGTGTTGGGTCATTGTAGTTTGCACCCTAACACTGAAATAGTGGATTTCTGCTGTTAAATTATATTGTGACTTTCTTTTCTTAACCAATTACTATCTTTCAGCTTTAGCTGCATTGTTGTACACACAGTCCTCCAGTCCCTTGCAGTTCAGTGCCCAATCCCCCTTAATAACAAAAGGACTGCAAAAACAGATAATATATATTTTTATACACTGAAATTCTCAGACATTTAAATGTATATAGCTCCAATTTGTATTAAGTAAATGATGTTCACAGGGAAATATGAGGTAAGTTTATAATGGAAAACCTTCAAATATGCACTTTACAGAGAGAGACAAATTATTTTCAGGACAGTACCTTCCATTTTCTATATCCTTGTATTCAGTGACATTTCTTCTGATTTAGTGACAGGTTATTTGGTAGACAGCTATGTCTTTTAATTCAAGTTACCTTAACATGGAATCCTTGTACATCGATAGGCATCACTGAGCATGTATGATCAAAAACAAGGCTGGAAAAAATAACATATAAAATAAAGTAACAAAAATGGAGCTGTAATACAATAAGTCCAAGTTGTAGGACTTCATCTGAGAATAAAAAATGGAAAAAAAAAATAATGATACAAGTAGTTTATTGGTAAGTAAACTCCATCTTTCTTGCCTCATATATATGTTCATATGCTGGCAGACTTACACTAATATACTCTCTAGAAAATTTAATTTTATCTTTGATATGGAAAACTGAGATAATCTAGAAATATTCTTTTTTGTTTTTTTTTGTGAGAATTAATGCACTATTTGATAATTTTGGAGACTTTTATTATGTCACTGTGTTCACTTAGAAAATATAAGTAAAGGTACTAAACTCACAGTCTCTTTATAATAAAATTCTTTGAATAAAATTTGTTGCCATCAATTTGTTTTCTCTTTATATGCTGATTAGTTTATAAATTGTGTAATACATTCATACCTTAATTTTTATTAGTTATTACTTTTTATTATAGGAAAAACTAAAGAAGCACAGAAATAGAAGTGATGATAAAATTTAAAGCACTTAGTTTTCCTACTAAGAGTTGAAGTTAAATTTTTAACATAAAGATGGGTTTTCTAACGATATAATTTTAATATCTAATAATAGAAAAATTTTAACATAAAATATTCTGTGTTCATAGAATATAATCTTAAGTAGAAATTAACAATAATGATATCACATTTGACATTAAACTTTATAGAAATTAAAACTATAACTGTATTAAAAAAATATAAATGTGCATGTCTGTGTATTTTTTTAACTAATTTATTGAGGTATTGGTTTAAGAAGTAATTTCTCTTTCATCTTTTTGTTTCTAAATTTCTAATATAAATATTAGTTAATAATGTAAAAGTATAATACAAAATTAAAGTGAATTGACTAAAATATTTCTGAGTCTATTATAATGTATATTTGACCTTTGGCCTTTGTTAACAATTTATGTGGGCTCAGTCACAATTGATATGACATTTCATGGTAATATATATCTATGATACAGATTTATAACAGAAGTTTATTTTTAATAAATAGGCATAACTATTTCTCAGGACCCAGCAAGGCATGTCCTGTTTCACTGTAATAGGAATAGGTGACTGAGCATGTTTCAGGCTGGAAGGAAGACGCTCGTAGAAGAAAATGGGACCCAAACCCAGTTGCAGATCTTAGAAGGAAGCCAAGTCTGGCAGTGACAATGTATTATCCCCAAAATGTGCTAATTAGGGCAATATTCATATTACAGCATAAAAAGGGACAATGCTACAGAGTGGAGAAGAGTATAAAAAATAATACTAATAGAAAATGACAGAGCTGAATGCTTTGTATAAGAAGAAAAATGTAATTCATCATCTAAGAGATGTCAGTATATGGAAATATATAATTGCCAATTTGGGGCATTTTGGACATCTGTGTGGAAATAAAAGAAACCTGCAAGCAAGATTTGATACAAAAACTAGTTGCTCCTTTTTGAATGGGATGTTTTACAGAGAGTGAAACAGATATCAGACAAATTAACTAGAAGTATGCTCAGATGCAGAGACAGGATAGATGTTAGAAAAATTATCTGAAGCTTTTTACAAAAAAAAGGTGGAGTTAAAAGCCAGAGTGGAAGTAATTGTGACAAATTATGTATTAATATAATTAATATGTATAGAAACAAATAAATAAAGGAGTAACGGTTGTTAAATGTATTAATATATTTTTTAGAAATATAGATAAAATCTATACCTATATAATATTCTGTTAGGGTAACAAAAATTAAAATCTTAGGTTTAATTTCTGCAATTTAAACAATGTTTAATGCAAATAGAAACTAAAAGTGATCACAAAAAAGCACAAAGTTGAAGTAACAGAGTGCTATAACTGTTAAATATTCATATTTACTTTTTAAATTCAGAAATAAGTAAGGCCATCAGTGTTTGAAAAAAATTTAGTTCAAAATATTGCTTAAATTATTCTAAACAGGTATATATTTTCTGTTTTAAAGAATATGTGTACCTGAGTCAACATGTTTACTATATAGTTGGGAGTTTTCCAAATGGATGTCCATATAATGTACAATGTTTACTAAAGTAATAGTATGTGCTAATTTGAGAGTTGTTTGTATAGTAAAATGTCCTCACTTTGCACAATAGTGAGATAGAAAAAAAAAAAGACCTTGCAAGTGGAAACTGAGCACAGTGATTTTAATAATTAATGAGAAAATTTACAACTGTTCCATGACCTTGAAAATTTTTTGGCAAAATATAAAAATTCTCTTACTGTTACTTATAAGTGTATAGGGCAGTAAAAAATAGTACAACTGTTATTCAACTGTAATTTAAAATATTAAAATTAAAGAATTTTATTTTTAGAAAAAATACTTGCCTTCTTGTCTTATAATATGCTATGAAGTGAGCATCTTTTCTATAGATTGAGGAATTATTATCCTTCATTCTACTTTTGGATCACCTTTCAATATTTTAATCTTTGTTCCTTCAATATTGTTAAATATCTCCAAAGGATTCCTTTAATCCTTTAAAGGATTTTGCCAGAGTTACTTTCTCTGAGGAATCTGTAGTTGCAATTACTTTCTTCATTATATCTCTAAATTTGCCTTCACTAAAACCTCTGGCTCCATATATAGAATCTGGCAATATCAGCGTTTCCATTGTCAGCTATTTCTTCAATATCTGGATTTAAATTTGATTTAGACTTCTCTTTTTTTCAGCATTATCAATTGTCATTTCTTGCTGCACTCGGTTGACTAGTTACTTCATTTTAATATCCAATTTTGTAGATGCTATATGGCCTATCACTGTGAGAGGAGTCAGCAGAATGACAGGCTTTGCTCTCTGTTATGAACCGAATAAAAGATGTGCAGTGACCAATCACTGACAGACTTTGAAAGAAGTGACATAACGGTCACTGATCATGCTGTGCATCCATTATTTACATAATGATTTGTGGGCTGAAGATCTACCAATGAAATTTATACTTTATGAAACTACTTACACTAAATATAGTGTAATATCTGAAATTTGAACTGTGTTGTTGAGACATTGGTGTTACTTTATTAAAGTGTGGCAACTGAAATTTGCGTATATCAGAAATACATAAAGTGAGAATGGCTTATATTAAAAAATACAACCGCAGCAATTGTTTAGAACTCATGCCAACAATTATTTCTCAGGGAGAAATATTTTATCATCAACACTATGTAGGATTGCCAATGCATGCATTTTATTTGGATCTTTATTGTTTTTAAATTCTTTAAAGAAAATCTATTCTTTTGTTGCCTGTATCAGGGTCAGACTGCTCTCACCACTCCATCACTGGTAAGCCACATAGGTAGGGAAGATCATATTGACTGGGGGTCCGATGGAAATTAGAGCAATCTCTTAACACTTGGGCACAGAAAAAAAAAAATGACTAGATGGTGAGAGTAAGGGGCAGGATTGTAAGGCCCATTAAAGATACTTAGACCAACTATGGTAAGAAGCACCAAAGAACTACTAGAGTTGTGGGAACAACTGGACAGAAGCAATGGATGTTACAGTGTTAATCTTGTCTTTTTCACAAAACTAAACATCTCACAGAAAACTCTAGGCAAAATTCTCAGTACTTTGCTTCCTGTACATTTATTAAAATATAATCTCAACTAAATTAAATTTCTTAATATAGTATGTTGCTGTTATTACTAAGACCTAGCCAGAATTTTAAACTATACTTTTTCCAGCTGGTGTGAATTCTGTTGTTAAAAGTTTATTTGATGAGAAATTCCTTTAAGTTTTTCAAAGATCTTATTAAATCTGTAACTGTTATACTTATCATTGGATTGATTTTGCTCCAATGCCATATTCATGTATTTTCTTTCATTTTTATTTAACAAATGTTTCTCTTTCACTCTGGAGTGCAAAAAGAAGCTCAACTTTATATCTCTAGTGTTCACATCTTCTTCTTTCTTTCCCCAGAAAATCATTTTCTTATATACTGACTCTCCCTCCAGCCCTTAAAGCCCTTACTCTCTCCTTATGCATAAGCTATACCCTTACACTGCTCATCTTGAAACATGGTCCATTCTTTTACCCTATTCATTCCCGTATTTTAAGATTTCCATTCTTAAATCTCAACACTTCACAAATATAACTATTCACTGTTTCCGCCCCATAATAAAACTGCTGAATGTTTTGGATAAAATCACCCAGATGGTTGTAGTGACACTATCAGAATTCTCATCTGGTGACTAAACAATGCCTAGAAATCTTTTACTCTTATCTCATTCAAGTATTTTACATTTTTCATAATAATCGTTTAAAAATATTAGCCTCTCTGAAAACTTCTGCAACACCACAACATTCCCAGTGGATTTTAGCAAATGGCTGCCTTTTACTTCAGAGGAAATACATTATCTGATGTTTGCTAACACAACTTTCTGTCATCAAATCTGAAAAAAATTTATATATGCACCTATACACACATATACATGTATAGATATATGTTTTATTTATATGTTTTATATATAATGCATAGTTTTTAATTTCCTAATGTTATAAAAAAAATTCTATTGCACTCTAAATGCTGATCTTCTAACTATATACTCTATCTTTGCCTCTATTTCTTTCCCAAAGAAGTTTCATGATCAATTATTCTCCTTCACATTTATAACTTCAACTCCTCCCTCTCATACTAGCTTTTAAATATGGTTGTTATTTCCATATTTCAAGACATTTTGTTCTACCAATTCTCCTTTTTATTTACTGCTTCTCTCTTCTTCACAGCCTAATGTCATGCATGAGTTATTTGCACATATCTCCTGTCTTCCCACTTACCAATTACTCCAACTACTGTAACCTGAGTTTTGCCTGAATCTTCTGATCAATCTGATGACAAAGGACCAACATATCACCCAATCCTATAAGATTTTTTCCAAACCAATATTGCATTTAAAACTGTTGGCATCTATCTCTTCGAAGCACACATTGTCTTAAAATCTTCCCTTAGCATAGGATATCAAAGCCATCTCCCAAGAAATAATAATATAGTATATAGAAAAAATCAATACAAAAATGATTTTGAAAATATATATGCACAAAGATTCAAGAAGCTGAGCAAACTAAATATGATAAATTCAAAAGAAAACACAGCTAAATTTTAGTGAAATTCTTGAGAATGAAAGCAAAAAAAAAAAACCCAATATATTAAATGTCCAGGGTAAAAAAAAAAAAGACAAATTTCTTTAAAAGCCTAGGAAATATTAAAATTAGAAGCTGATTATTTTAATCTTTTCAAAAGAGATGATGAAAGCTAGAGTCAACAGAATGACAAATTTTAACAGAACAAAAAAAGCAAAAAGGGAAACAAATAAAAAGAATTTTCAATCTAGCATTTATACAAAGAAAAAAATATCTGTCAAAAACTAAAATAAAATAAATTTTCAGGCAATGAAGTTACAAGAGAATTTGTCACCAAGCAGTCATGCACTGAAAGAAATACTAAAGTGAAATATTCAGGTTGAAGAAAAATATTTAGATGGAAACATAAAAATTAATAGAGGAATTAAAAAAAAATCAAAAAGGCAAATATGTGTGAAAGTAATGAATATTGATTTTACAAATAACTAATTTTATTCTCTTCTGGAGTTTAAGATATGTAAAGCAAAATTGCATACTAAAAATGATGATAAAGAAGGATTATTTTAGAACATATTAAGACGAAGGTTCATGTTATAAACACGGAAAAAATAGTAAAATCTTGTATGCTTAACAGCTATAATCAAAAATAATATATTAATACTCCTGGCAAAAGGAAAAGAGAAACATGATACAGGTGGGTAATATAAAACCCAAATAATTAGATGATAAATTTAAAATCATATATGTTAGTAATAATGTATATGAATAAATGAATAAAATATTCCAAGTAAAATTATAAAATTTTCATCTTGCTTAAAAGAAGCCTACATAAACATTGTTTAAAAATGATAAAGGGTATTTCATAATGTTAAGCATATAATCTAACAGCAATGTATTATTCTCCTAAATCCTAAATCCAAATAATCTAGCTACAAAATATATAAAACTTGAAAAAGCCAAAAGGACAAACATACAAATCACCAATAATAAATTGAGAGAGTGCATTTGGCAATACAGAAAAAAAAAAAAAATCAGTCAATGATAAAAATATTAGCAAAAATATAGAAAAATAGTAAAACACAAATCACAAATTTGACTTAATTGACATATGTTAGATCATGTACCACAAAGGAATCCAGTTCACGATCTTTCCAAATGCTCTTAAAAGGTTTACCAAAGTATTTTGAGCCATAGAGAAATCCTCATAAACTTCAAAAACTTAAAATCACTCAGAATATATTTTCCAAGAACAATGAAATTAGGCTAAAGATCAATAACAGCAAGAGAATCACCACCTGCTATTATTTAAACAATACATTTCTAAATAATGTAAAAATATCAGTTTAGGAGGAAATGTATAGATTGAAATATTTATATTAGAAAGAATAAAAAATATATATAAACAATTTACCCTCCCACCTAGAGAAACTAGAAAAAGAAAAATCAAACTTAAAGGTAATAGAATGAAGATAATATAATCAGTAGAAGTTAATTAAATAGAAAACAATAAAATAGAGAACAACAAAATCAAATTTGGTGTTGAAACAATGTATAAATTCCTACCAAACTGATCAATAAAAAAGAAAAAAAACATGTTTCCAGTTAAGAGAATGAAAAAGGAGATATCAATATAGATCACATAGACATTAAAACAAATAACAAGTTGACATTGTAAACAACTTTATATCCATATATGTAAAAATGTGGATGAGTTTCTTCAAAACTACAACTTATCAAAGTTTTTAAAAGAAAAAATATAAATATTAAGGAAAAATTTATTTTTATTTAAAAATAATGCACACATATTGAAATTGATTTTATCAATATAGTCTTTCAAATAGTAAAAGAACAGTTAATGCCGAACTTACACAATCTTTTCTAGGGAATAGAAAACTAAGGATCACTTCATATGCTTGAATAACCTGAAAAGAACATTACAAGGGAAGAGAGTTACATAAATTTCTTGGGAAAATTAATGTGAAAATTTTATATTTACTTAAATTTGTTTATATATGTTAAAAATATTGGCAAATAGAATCTGGCAATATAGAAAAGGATTCTAAATTATAATGGGCATGAGCCTTTATTTAAGGTTTGAAAGTAAATCTATGCAATTTATGACTTTTATATATCTATATTACAATATCTATGTAGAGAAATTAGTTGTATTTCTGTATAGTAGTAAATAAACAAAAATAATATCAAGTGCAATAGCATAAACAAAATATAAAATTCCCATGAACAAATGAGCAAATGTCAAAAGTGCTACAAACTTCTACACTGAAAACTACATAAGTATTGAGAAAAATTAAGAAAAACTTAAATGTTCATGATTAATAAATGTAATGTAAATGTGACAATTCTCCTGAAATTAAGCTAAAATATTACTTATAATAGTGAGCTGATATAAAGAAAATGAATTAAAGCAACAGTGATACAATGTTCAAACAATTGTGAAAGTGCTAGGCATATGACAAATATTTAGAAACAAAGAAATTGAATGGAGGTTTAAAGCAGATTCTCGCATCAAAACATAAACAGTACTAAAAGTATCAGATTCAGAAAATATAATAGAGTGCCACAATGGTACACCACAATGGTACAAAAACAGCATTTTAATCAGGATATTTGGGTAAAATAGTCAATAATTTTGCCTATTTAGATCAGTAATATAAATTTGTACAGTATTTCTGCCTGTAAGGCCTATTTATTCTCTTACAAAGATATATTAATTTCATATTATCATATTCTTAACTATGTGCATTAATACTAATTTTTATTAACTAAACTGGCCCTTTGTTTTACATTGTCTTGGGCTTCATAATTAGACATATACTATTCATTGTTTAATATTAATAATTTAGCCTGAATTTCAGATATAATAGCTGCAATTTTGTTGACATAACTCTTTAATTTGACAAGGGTATCTTGTCAAATTCAGAATTAGTAAAATTCAGATTTTTACTCTTTAGAGCAGAGTTCATTGCATACTGAATGCGGCCTGATGTAAAGGCTCCTCTGCCATGGCTGAGACTTATAACATGTGAGTTATATCTCAATATTAAAATTCAATCACTAGAAAACTCCAAACAAGTAAACTTGGATGTCTAACAACAGGAAGATTTGGCATCTATGAAGAGCAGAATTAGAATCACTTGGTAGTCTTATTTGCAATAATCAGTTTGAATTGAAAGTTAATACTGCTGCTGGAGAATTCATGAACAGAAACAAATTCATATATTACATTGATTCATTTTTAATAGAATCTGGAATGGATTTGTTTCTTTTCCTATTCCTCACCATTTTGATTTTTAGGAGGCACAGTGTGATTAGAGATACATGAGATGCTGGGGAAGGTAATTTATTTTTCTATTTACATGTACTTATATACTGTGATAATTACCTATGAGTCTTATTTATTTTCTTATAGAGTCCACTAATATCACAGATGATTATATTCTATGAAGTATTATATTTGAGCAGTATAAATAAATAACATTTATGAAATTTTTGCTTAGATTTTCAAATACAGGGTATATCAAATACAGCATATATCAAACACATTATTTTATTAGCAATGATAGTGGGAAAATAATTTCAAACTGGTACACATATATTTTTAGGTTGATCAAAATAAATATGTTATGTCTGTAATCAAGTAGACTACTCTGTACAGTTCTCTACGGTATCCTTAAAATAACTTCTTGTTTCACTTTTTCTCACTAAGCTCTAGTTAGCTGAGTCTTGTCATTTCCTTGAACAAAGGACACCATTTCTCTTCTCAGAACCTTCATGTTTTTCCTTCTATGACTGAAACAAAGAGTTTCTCAAATCTTTGATTATTTGGATCATTCTGTGATCTAAAGTAGTCTTCATCTCTTTATTGTCCTCCATAGCTAAGACATTAAGTTTATTTTTGTTTTCCTTAATAACAACCTCTAATTATTGTTTTTAGTTATTTATTAATGTTTTCACTTTTTTATCCTCAATCATAGTGTATGCTTCATGTAGACAGGAACTTGCCTGTGATATCCTCTTTTCTGTAATTGTGGCAGAGAGACAAACCCAGTACAGAACTCATTCTCAGTTATATTTTTTGAATAAATGGCTATGTTACTATAGCTTTTAATGGTATATTTATATTTTTGATCACATTAAATCTCATGAGCTCTCATTTTATTTTCAGAAAAAGTAATTTCACTTGCTCAGATATTGAATTTTATATCAGTCTAAATTTTCCAAGTTTATCATAATGTTACTGTTATTATTCACTCTTCTTTATACATTTTGAATATGGTTTATTATGTCAGGAATTACTATTTCCCAAGTCTAAAGTATTTTAAGTAAATGGCTTTATTTATGTTTAAAATAAATGAGATATTATTTTCCCTTAAAATTGCCTGATATTATTTTAATATATTAAGCTTGTTGTGGCACGATCAAGTCTAAGACCCACGGAGCCAATTGAGATGAATTATGAGCCTTTCTTAGCCGGCCTGCGACTGACTCTCTACCACACAGGGTTCCAGGAGATCAGCCTCGAGCTCCCAAAAGAGGCAGTTTATAAAGCCTAGTCACATCCTAGTTAACATCAAACAAGCAAGCAGATTAACCACACCCTAGTTAATCATCAAACAAGCAAATAGATTACAGAATCAGAACTTGGCCTTTAGCATATCTTTGCCCAGAACCACACCCTTAACAAGCTAACATTCTATTAAAAAACACTTTAAATTTGTAACTTTTAGATGTCTTACCCTGTGTCTAAAATGTAGTAATGATAAAGAGTGATAGAATTTTATACCATGTCCAGTTATTATTTACTATGCTTCAAAGTGCTTTTTCTGTTGCTCATTAGTTTTTCACTGTTAAAAATTATGTTTCATAGGCTACTGCTCTGGTCTTTAGGAATTGAATGATTGAGGTTGAAATCAGAATTATGTGGGTTCTAATGCTACGTACTATGAAGGTTTTTTTTTAAATTCATTTTAGGCAAAATTTCTGTCATAACAAAAGTATGTGTCTTTTAAAAATATTTGTACTCGTCAATTAAATCTAACTAAATACATATTTTATATGTAATAAAGCAATATATTAAAGAATACCCAAGATACATGCTATTTACATAAATGATTACATCAAAGTCTTAAAAGTCTAAATATTTAAAGAGCTTCAGTATGATTTATTATGGCACTGAGCCACTCATTAGGAATAATTTTGAAAAGCAATTAGATTGTTTTGTGAGGATTATAATATTAATAAAATACTGTCTTTAATAAAGGATCAGTTTAGCTAAAAGCATTAATTTTAGTAGTAGAATGACTCATTGTATAGCCAATAGAAGACCCCTATTCAATAGAAATAAACCCTAAATAAATTTTAATACAAGTAATAGCTTATTTTAGCTTATTTTAATTGAAGAAACAGTACTGAATATTTTTTTCTTGTTTAATATATATGTCAATGAGTCATTAACAAAAAGATGGCTGGAAAAATCACAAAATTATTGGAGATAAAATAACATACTTTTAAATAACACATGAGTCAAATAAGAAGTTTCACAAGAAATTAAATATTTTAAACAAATAAAAATGAAAGTACAACTTATAAAAATTTGTGGAATGTAGTATAAATAGTACTTGGAGGAATGCATATATTAGAAAAGAGGAGATCTAAA
>NW_011888783.1:7284296-7291322 GCF_000151845.1 Pteropus vampyrus | reverse complement strand
TTAATTGCTTTCCTATATAAAATCAATGAAAAATTGAAATTTTAAATTAATATCATATATTAGCACTCTAAATGAAATATTTAGGAATAAATCTAACAGAAATATGTACTAAAACTATATGAGAACAACTAGAAACCTTTGATGAAAGAAATCAAAGTAGATCTAAATAAATGGAGAGATATTCCATATTCATGAATAGGGAGACTCACTATTACTGAGATGTCAGTTTATCCTAACCTGTTATATAGATTCAATGCAACCCCAATCAAAATCTTAGCTAATTACTTTTGGTTATTGAATAGCTGACTTTGAAGATTATACAGAAAAGCAAAAGAGTCAGAATAACCACAACAAAATTGAAAAAGAACACAGTTGTAAGACTGACACTACCCAATTTCAAGACTTACTATAAAGGTACAGTAATCAAGACAGTGTGGTATTAGCAAAAGAACAGATAAATAGATCATAGCAGAATAGAATCTTCAGAAATAGACCCACAAAGGAGTAAAGGCTTCAGTGAGGAAAAAATATTCTTTTCCACAAATGGTAATAGGAAACCTAGATAGCCACCTGCAGAAAGAAAAAAAGGAATCTAAATAAAGACTATATCTTTTACAAAATTAATGCAATATAGATCATATACTTAAATGTAAAACACAAAACTATAAAACTTCAAGAAGATAGGCATAGAAGAAAATCTAGGTGACCTTGGGTTTGGTGATGACATTTATTTTCAAGAATAGATTTTATTTTTGGAACATTTTAAGGTTAACAATAAAATGGCATAAAGTACAGAGAGTTCCCATATACATCCTGGTCCATACATGCACAGCCTCCACTATATCAACATCCTGTATCAGATTGGCACATTTGTTAAAATTGATGAACCTACACTGACACATTATTATCACTCAAAGTCCATTAGTGTTTGTTCTTGGTGTTATACATTCTATGGATTTGGACAAATGTGTAATAACATGTATCTACCTTATAGTATCATACAGAATAATTTCACAGCTCTAAAACTTCTCCATGGTCTGTGTATACACCCCTTCCTCTAATCTCTTGCATTGATCTTTTTACTGTGTCTGTAGTTCTGTTTTTTTCCCAGAATGTCATAGGATTGGAATATCATATAATAAATAGTCCTTTAAAATCAATTTCTTTCACTTAGTAATGTACATGTATGGTTCCTTCATGTCTTTTCATGACACAATAGCTCATTTCATTTAACACTAAATAATATTGAATTTTATGGATATACTATAGTTTATTTATACATTAACCTACTGAAAGATATTTTGTTTACACTTTTTTGCAATTATGAATAAAGCTGCTATAAACCTTTGCGTGCAGCTTTTTTTGGGTGAACATAATTTGGGTAAATATCAAGCAGTGTAATTCCTGAATTATAGAGTAAAAGTATGTTTCATTTTGTAAGAAACAGCTAAATGTCTCCCTAAGTGGCTGTACCATTTTGAATTCTCGCCAGCAATGAATGAGAGTTCCTGTTGCTCTACATCTCCACCAGCATTTGCTGTTGTATTTTGGATTTTTACCACACTTACACACTATGTAGGATAATTTGCTTTACTCAAAGTCAACTGTTGCACATGTTAATCGCATTTACAAAATATCTTCACAGCAACATTTGGACTAATGTTTGACCAAACAACTAAGCATCACAGATGAGTTAAATGACATATAAAACTAACCATGACAATAGGTGAGGAATGTACAGGAACTCCTTTTAGTATCTGCAATTTTTCTGCAAGTCTAAATCATTCCAGAATAAAAAGCGTTTTTTAAAAGAATAAATGTAACATGTATCTCCATATAATAAAGAAATGAAAACATCTTAGTTTTGATTATCTGAATAATAAAAATTAACACATGAAATAATTACCTTGGGTACATTTTGAGGTAATTTAATTAGTTTCTTGGTCATTTCTCTCTCTCCAATATAAAATGACTGCCTTTTTTTAGAAGAATATATTTTTAAATATATGGTCTTTTATTTTTATTCTTATCAGAAAATTACTTGCATTCTTCAAAAATACATTTAATAATTAATGAATTTGAAATTGTGGGTACTGTCAGTTGACTTTTTCCTGTTAACCATACTATTAATCCTAAAAAATACCAATACATGTAAATTTTAAAAATTCCTCTTCCATTTCTTGAGATACAAATATTCATGAGACTATGATATAAAATTTATTTTTCCCTTGGTTTTAATTCCATTTTCCAAAAATTGCTTTTGTAGACTCTCCTTCTCTTCCAATTGTCCTCTTCTATTTTTACCTTAGTTCCCTACCCTTCACCTCCCATCAAAGAAGCAAAGAATAAAGGAGATTAAATTCAGAAAAAAAAAATCTGTTATTTTATTTTTCTAACTCTGAAACTAAACTTTAAAAAATCTATGACTTGTTTCATATCCTTGTTTATGCTCCACTTCCAACTGACTTTTATCAGTTCAAGTACAGAAAGAGAAGCTAACTAAATGGCCTGTGTTAAGTTGCTATATTCAGTGTTAAGAACAATAGACAAAATTTGTTTTTCCACCTTAGAATTAAGATTTTTCAAAGACTTTTCAAAACGAATAATAAATAAATATATCATCTCCAAATTAGAATTAGTAGTGCATTTTAACAGGGGCAATTTTAAACTTTTTTTTTTTTTAATTTAAAAATGAATTGGAGGTGTCTTGGAGTAATTACCAGATATTTTGGACTGTACAAACAATACTCACTCTTCATTTTTTAAGATCAAGTGCAATGTGAAGAGATAACTGAAACTGGAAAGGGCAAACTTCGGTGAGTAAATATAAAAGTTACAGTTTACAATCACATAATAACACTTACTGCTTTGTTATATGCTACTAATTATTGGAATTTTCATTAAGTACATATAATGTGAAGGATACTAGTAGGTGGTAAAATTAATTTATTCTAGAATAATAAAATATTTTAAAACAAACACAGCTAATTTTAATAAGGCGAAGGCATTTATATCCACCTCCTTAGGGAAGATGACAGAAAAGCAACTACAGAGAGTGTATACTATGGAAATTTATGCAAATCTCTTGAATTTTTGAAGAGCATACTATTAATTTTAGGCAATGAAGAGACAGATAAAAGTTAAAATCTCAGTGATTTGTGCATTGGGAGTTGTACACCTTCTTGGTTACATTAATTGAGGACTAGATGAGGCAGCAATTGTGCAGATGTCACCATGAATGCTGCGCGATATGCACAGCTGTCAGCAGCAGCAATGCCACTATTGTGCTTAATCTCTATATGTATGTGACAGCTTCAGTAATAGTGTGAGGCAGACAAGCAATAAAATCTACTCTTGTCTTAGAAAATTTAAATGGTTCCAAAACACCTACAAGAAGCCCATAAATGTGTTTCTACACCTGCAACATGGGATTATAGCAAAGTAAAAAGAAGTTGCTGATTAGAAAAACAAAAGATTAATTCTCATACTTAAAAAGTAATTTTATGCTAAAGTAGGTAGTTGGTATTTAAAAGTCGTATCACATGTATGCTTGAGATAATTAATTATGCTATAAGAATAATGTGTAATAGGATAGCTTGGAACATTTATCACACAGAGAATTTTGTGAGAAACTCTAATTTAAAAACTAGTAGTATGCATCATTTCCTTTCAAGGGCTTGAAATCATTCAATGACAAAAAATTCCTGTTTGTGCTCCTGTTTTCCTTGCTATGTCTTAGAAGGTCAGTAGGAGAATTGCTATTTTTAAAGTTACAATTTGTATACATTTTTGAACTTTAGAATTGATATAATTCCTGAGTGGTCATTTAAATATCAATTTTCAATGGTTATAACAAAAGTTGACATTGAAATGCTGCATTTATCAAAGAATAAATGACAAAGAAAACTTGACAACATAATTATGAAACATTTCTGATTTTGTTACAAAATTTTTAATATTTAAACTCATGCCTTTCATCAAGTTTTAAGGATAATATGAAAATTTCATGAGTATATAATAGGAAGGGCTATCAAGTAAATTAATTTCTTGCAAGAAAAAATATTGATATTTGTTCACTCAGTAAATATATAATTAAATTTCTTTTTCAAAGTTTACAGTGGACTTCTATTGATTGATTTGTGTCATCTTTTCTAATTTTTATTGTCCAGGCTGTTTCATATTTGTAAGATATATGAATGTGTGTGTGTGGGGGGGGAGGTGGTTAGTAATGCCATCCGTGACTGTGGATAAAAATTAAATTCCTTGGTCAATACTACCTACAAACTTCAAGTTTACTGTTTATTGTTTAAACAAGTTAAATTTTTGAAAAATCACTCATTCTGAGTAAGAACATATATCTAACATAGAATAAATAATTCTGTTCAAATCCACCACTGGTTTTGTGACCAGCATTATGGCAGAATTGGATAGATTATTTTGATGGTCTCATGAAATTTTTTCATACGATGCAACAAATGCTTATTGATTGCCTTCCCTTTTGAACTTTAATAGACTGAATATACAGAGTCAAACAAAAATATTACATCACTGTTTTGTCTGATTCAGCCAGTCATACTATTTTAATGTGATAGGTAGATGATAGATAGAGAGATGGATAGATGGATAGATAGCTAGGTAGACAGACAGACAGACAGACGATACATTTTTAATCAGTAAATATATGTTGCAAGAATTAATGAATTTATATAAGATTCATTTCAGGATAATAATGAGAGGTCAAATATAAACACTCATAATTTCTTCAATATTGATATTTTAGTCTTTTTATTTTGTTATATTTGTATGTTGCTTAGTATAAATTATTGTAAATGTAAACTAGCTGTGAGATTTGAATACTTACACAGCTTGAGAATTATACATCTGTTATGTATCTTAATTTAATGTGATTTGAAGAAGAAATTGTTACAATACAATTTTTTCCTAATTCACAGTACTCGTAAACTTTTTAAAGAAACATTTTAAGGTGCTGTTAAAAGATAATAGTATTTATAACTATCAGCTCAAGAGAAATAAACATTGTGAATTCATAAAAGCTCAAAAGAAAATAAGTCATGGAATGGACCTAAAATCAAGTTTCTCTGATTTACTTTTGCCTTTTTTATTGGATTGCTTTGTTTCATGGACGTTCTAATATTGTTATCTAAACAAGGATGATAAATTGGAGTTAAATATCCTAAAATACGGAGTCTAGAGGAAGTGCTTTCCACGAAAAAGAAACTGTCAGTGGTTTGCAAAATGTTGAACTGAGCATTCTCTATTTTTCTACCAAATTTAAAACAGAAAAATAAAAAGAAAAATAAACCTCTTAACATCAGGATCATTGTCTGTCAGGAGATCTTACAAACTGAAATTTATTATTTTGTTAAATTACCACAACTCAGAATTTTGTTGTTTTAGCTTGCACATTCAGAAGCCTGGCATGGTAAGACCTGTCAGCACAGACTCAAAAAACTAAAATTCATGAGATTGCTTGATTAATTGACATGTTAATCTTTTTATATTCTATTAAAAGCTATCAGAATATTCTTCTCGCCAGTCAGTGCAATCATTTTCTGTAGCTAGATTACATTAAAAGCTGATTTATTATTCCTAAAGTTTTATGTGGCATAGAGTAAAAGTAAAGCAAGCTAAGTAGATCAAGGTTTGACGGTATCCATACAAATACACTCTTCTTTAGTTTAGACTATTGGAGCAGCATACTTTGAAGACTATTGCTAAGACCTCATTTTCCCCTGGCCAGGGTTTTGATGGATACTCTTAAAGTTCCTCTGGGTGAAGCCACTTTTGAAATTGTCTTTTATAGCTGATTAAAACACTGTTTCTATAGCTACACAACTATATTCAATCAGCCTATCATCAGCAAGCTGTGACTTTATGGTGGCTTTCCAGGTCTCCTTATACCTTTTGGAAAGTTCTCAATGCAACTTGCAAGTACTTGTATTTATGTATTTATGTATTTATGCATTTCCTATATATCCCATGTCATTTTCTGAAGTTGGATGTCCAATGTTCATTAATTTAGTTATGTGAAAGCAAAGGTAATGAGCATATTGGAACATTTAATATAGAATTTTCCATCAAATATAAATTTTCGAACATACAACTCCAGGAAGCTTAGAGAGTCCCAAACAAGATGAACCCAAAGAGGCTCACAACAAGACACATCATAATTAAAATGCCAAAGGTTAAAGACAAAGAGAAAATCTTAAAAGCAGCAAGAAAAAAGCAATTAGATACCTACTAGGAAGCTCCCATAAAATGGCCAGTTGATTTCGCAATAGGAACTTTGAAGGCCAGAATGAATTGTCAGGAAATATTCAAAGTAATGAAAAGCAAGGATCTATCTCAAGTAACCAAAATTACTCTACCCAGAAAAGCTATCATTTAGAATCAAAGGACAGATAAAGAGCTTCCTAGACAAGAAAAAGGTAAGGAGTTCATCAACACCAAGCCAGTATTACAGGAAATGTTGGAGGAACTTCTTTAAGAATAAGAAAAAAAAAATATGTATCAAAAATATGAAAAATAAAATGACAATAACTGCATATCAACAATTACTTCAAATGGAAAAGAATTAAACGCTTTGATCAAAAGACATGGGAAGCTGAATGAATAAGAAAACAAGACCCTAACATATGCTGCCCACCAGAGACTGACTTCAGATACACACAGACTAAAAGAGATAGAAAAAAATATTTCATAAAAAATGGAAATGAAAAAAAATCTGGATAGCAATACTTATATCAGACAAAGTAGATTTTAAAACAAAGGCTATAACAACAGACAAAGAAGGACCCAGTAATCCCACTTCTAGGAATTTATCTGAAGTAATCCAAAATACTACTTTGAAGGGACATGTGCATCCATATGTTCATTGCAGCATTATTTATAATAGTCAAGATATTGAGACAAACTGAATGTCCATCAATAGCTGAATGGCTAAAGAAGAGGTGATATACATATACCTTGGAATATTACTCAGCCATAATAAAACAAACAAACAAA
>NW_011888783.1:7275871-7277992 GCF_000151845.1 Pteropus vampyrus | reverse complement strand
GTTTTCTGTCACACCCTGGGTCGTTTCCCCTTGTTTTCCCAGCTTCTCTGTACTTCTGCTTATTCCTTCCTATAAAAGAAAATATATTATTTTTTTCTGTTTGATTTTGAGATACTTCCTGAATTTGAAAGATTCCCCGTGTTGCAATATATATATATATTTTTCCAATTGAATTCTCTTTATCTAAGTCTGAACTTGTTTTTATTTGACACAACCAATTGTTCTGGAAAAGCTGCTTTCCCTTGCAATAGAGTGAAGCATTTCAGGGCACTCAGAAGAACACACTTCCTGCTCTCACAGAGGATATTAACAAAGAGATGGTAGCATAACAGGATGGAGCATCACATTTTCAAATCCAGCTAAGTGAAAAATACCTTTGAATTTTAAAGAAGTTGCTTGTCTAGGCCCCACCTCCAGATTGTTGGAAGGAGAGGAGCAGGAGCAAAAGACCAGCCCACACTGTCCAGCTCCCCAGCACGAGTACTTATTCTCAAAGTCTGGCCTTTGTTATGGGGTGGTGAGTGAGGGAAATAAGGATAGGATGGGGAAAATTAGGGCTAAATAAATATAAAATTGAAGTTATAAAGTAAATTGAACTGAACTTTATAAATACTCTAAGACACAATAGATCTCTGGGTCAGCCTAAGATATTCCTGGGAGATATAAAATGGATATTCAATACACTATGGTTGAATATAGAGTTGAAGAACATTATAATTATTATTTGTTTATACTCTACAAACAAATAATGATGTAAGACTGTTAATAGTTATATTAAACTAAGATGGTTTAAAAAAAATGGAAGACTGTATGATTCATCGTGGCTTAATCAAGAATAAGCATGTAGTTTACTTCTGGACTCTCAATTCTGTTTCACTGGTCTGTGTGTCTGATTTTCTGCCAATACCATGCCATTTTGATTATTATTGCTTTATAATATAATTTGAAATAGGGCAGAATGATACCTTCAGGCTTGTTCTTTTTTCTCAGGATGGCTTTGGAGATTTAGGGTCTTTTGTGTGTCCGTACAAATCTGATGATTTTTTGTTCATCAAAATGCCAATGGGATTTTGATGGGAATTGCATTAAATCTGTATTAAATCAGGGAATAAGGTGATTTTAACTATGTTGATTCTTCCAATCCAAGAACACAGAATATCTTTCCATTTCTTAGGTCTTCAATTTCTTTTAATAGGGTCTTGTAGTTTTCATTATATAGGTCCTTCACATGTTTCATTAGGTTTATTCCTAGGTATTTTATTCTTTTTGTTGCAATTGCAAAAATGTTTTTTTCATTTCTTTTTCTGACAATTCATTATTAGAGTATAGAAACACTATGGGTTTTTGAACATTGATTTTGTATCAAGAAACTTTACTGCATTTGTGTACTGTTTCTAGTAGTGTTCTTGTAGAGTATTTATGGTTTTCTCTATAGACAAACATGTCGTCTGCAAATAGTGACAGTTTGACCTCATTTCCTATTTGAATGCCTTTTATTTCTTTCTCTTGCATGACTGCATTCACTAGGAGTCTCAATGTTATATTGAATAACAGCAATAGTGGACAGTCTTGATTTGTTACTGATCTTAGAGGAACACTTTTTAGTTTTTCACTGTTAACTATAAGGTTAGCTGAGGGTTTGTTGTATATGGCCTTTATTATGTTGAGGTCCTGTCCTTCTATACCTATTTTATTAAGTGTTAAGCCCATTTATAAGGGCAAATAATTTTCTATAAAGGAGCCAAAAACATACAGTGGAGAAAGTAAACTCTTCAATAAATGGTACTGGGAAAACGGGAAAGCTACTTGCAAAAGAATGAAACTAGACTGTTGTCTATCACCATACACCGCAATTAACTCAAAATGGATTAAGACCTGAATATATGACCTGAAACAATATATTGCACAGAAGAAAACATAAGAACTAAACTCATGGATCTTGAACATAAAGATTTTTATGTTCAAAGGATTTTATTATGAATTTGATCTCGAAAGCAAGGGAAATAAAAGCAAAAGTAAATGAATGGGGCTACATCAAACTAAAAAGATTCTGCACAGCAAAAGAAACTGTTAACAGGGCAAAGAGAGAACCATCCAAATGGGAAAACATATTTCGAGCAA
>NW_011888783.1:7273576-7275821 GCF_000151845.1 Pteropus vampyrus | reverse complement strand
CCAAAATACTACTTTGAAGGGACATGTGCATCCATATGTTCATTGCAGCATTATTTATAATAGTCAAGATATTGAGACAAACTGAATGTCCATCAATAGCTGAATGGCTAAAGAAGAGGTGATATACATATACCTTGGAATATTACTCAGCCATAATAAAACAAACAAACAAACAAATAAATAAATGAAACCTTGCCATCTGCAACAACATAGGTAGACCTAGAGGGTATTTTGCTGAGTAAAGTCAGACAGAGAAAGACAAATGCCATATGATTTCACTTATATGTGGAATCTAAAGAAGAAAAATAAACAGAATGGAAATAAGCTCATAGATACAGAGAACATTCTGAGAGTTGCTAGAGGAGGGGGGATAGGGAGTAGGTGAAAAAGAAGAAGAGATTAAGAAGTACAGCTGACAGTTACGAAATAGTCATGGGGATGTGAAGTACAGCATAAAGAATATAGTCAATAATATTATAATAACTATGTACAGTGTCAGATGGGTACTAGATTATCAGAGTGATAACTTCATAAGTTATATGAATGTCTAATCATTGTGTTGTATACCTAAAACTAATATGATATTGTATGCAACTATAGTTGAAAAATAAAAAATATTTACATATATATGTATATATATAAATCTTTAGGCTGAAATTTCTTGATAACTATTTACGAAGTAAAATAGTAGGTCTGTACTCTAGTTCTGTTATTCAGAGGCAGAAAAACTATATTTTCGCAAAATAGTCTTATCATCACTACTACTTATCTTTTGGTTATTGACCTCTACTATATATTCATAAGTAATGTATATAATCCCAGTTTCCTTTGTTTAAATAATATTGGATTTAAACTAACATAATCCAAAAATAAAATATATATATTTAAAAATTTTTGATATTTACCTCACTAAATAATTAAAAGCAATTTAATTGATACCCCTGAACAATATTTCTGCTTCCTCTTCTGCTATCCTCTAACAGTTGTTTTCTGCTTTAGGATCTTTTTGTAAATCCTCTACCCCCAAATTAGGAGTTTATTCTTTCTCACCCATTTTTTTCACTGTCATTTATCACCATAAAATTAGAACCACCCAACAAGCAAAAATTCTGTTGCCTGATATCACTTTCTCCAATCTGTTCATTTCTGTGAGATAAAGTTAACAAAGGGGCAGTTGGTTCTCAAAAGTTACTGTAAGTTACGAATATTTAAAATTTCTCAAATTGCTTTGAGTAATTCTTCTTTTAATTGTTCTTCCCAAATTGAAAACTCTAATTCTGAAGAAAACAAAAATAAGTATGTATTTCTAAATCTAAACAGTTCTGTAAGGATAGCATAATTTTATTTGTGAACTAATTTTAACTTTGGGGACATGTCTCAAAATGAACACGACCATAGAGTAAAGCACTAGATTTTAGATATTACTTCCCCAAATCAAACAAAGATTATAAAAATTTAGAATAATTTCCAAGACAGTCAACTTTAAATCTAAGATACAAAATGTGTTATATTCTTTTGCTACTTGGATTTATCAAAATAATGGGTTTAATTTCAAATTTTAGACTGTAAGCACAGACTAAAGCTGCCAAGTTTTAACATTTGTATAGTATGCACTGAAATCCATTCAGTCATCATTTGCTTTGAAAAGCAGAGTAATATTTTGGTTTCAAAGTAAAATATAGATAAATTTGACACTTCAGTTTAGTATTGAGTAAAGCTTACCATTCTTGAAAAAAATTGAAGAACAAAGAATAATATATAAGAGTTAAATGATGCTACAAAGTTTTGAAATATGTAGTTTTTGTTGTACCATTTTTTTTCTTTTTTTCATATTTGAATTGAGAGATAGAATTATTTTTTCACTGCCATATCTATGACTTAAAAATTAAGTACATAAAACCCAATTATTTTAAGATATATTGGAATTTCAAATTAGCAAAAACATAACAATTCTATGACATCTATTTGCTAGAGTGTTCTTACTAACATTTTGATACAAATCCTATTAAACAATTTTAAAATGTTAAATATTTATCAAGTATTCTGTAATTTTTAAAATAATTTATCATTCTTTTTTCCTTTAATATAGTATAATTTTATATCTTTTATATTTTGGACATATGGATGGGCAGAACTATATTTTGATGAGACAGAGGAAGAGCATTTCGTCTTATCATCCAGGAGAAATCATGTATTTTTTATGTAATTGTTTTTTCCCCAGAGTCTTCAAGTGACTCCAATGAAC
>NW_011888783.1:7265259-7269051 GCF_000151845.1 Pteropus vampyrus | reverse complement strand
TCCTTCACATGTTTCATTAGGTTTATTCCTAGGTATTTTATTCTTTTTGTTGCAATTGCAAAAATGTTTTTTTCATTTCTTTTTCTGACAATTCATTATTAGAGTATAGAAACACTATGGGTTTTTGAACATTGATTTTGTATCAAGAAACTTTACTGCATTTGTGTACTGTTTCTAGTAGTGTTCTTGTAGAGTATTTATGGTTTTCTCTATAGACAAACATGTCGTCTGCAAATAGTGACAGTTTGACCTCATTTCCTATTTGAATGCCTTTTATTTCTTTCTCTTGCATGACTGCATTCACTAGGAGTCTCAATGTTATATTGAATAACAGCGATAGTGGACAGTCTTGATTTGTTACTGATCTTAGAGGAACACTTTTTAGTTTTTCACTGTTAACTATAAGGTTAGCTGAGGGTTTGTTGTATATGGCCTTTATTATGTTGAGGTCCTGTCCTTCTATACCTATTTTATTAAGTGTTAAGCCCATTTATAAGGGCAAATAATTTTCTATAAAGGAGCCAAAAACATACAGTGGAGAAAGTAAACTCTTCAATAAATGGTACTGGGAAAACGGGAAAGCTACTTGCAAAAGAATGAAACTAGACTGTTGTCTATCACCATACACCGCAATTAACTCAAAATGGATTAAGACCTGAATATATGACCTGAAACAATATATTGCACAGAAGAAAACATAAGAACTAAACTCATGGATCTTGAACATAAAGATTTTTATGTTCAAAGGATTTTATTATGAATTTGATCTCAAAAGCAAGGGAAATAAAAGCAAAAGTAAATGAATGGGGCTACATCAAACTAAAAAGATTCTGCACAGCAAAAGAAACTGTTAACAGGGCAAAGAGAGAACCATCCAAATGGGAAAACATATTTCGAGCAATGTCTCCTATAAGGGCCTAATATTCAAAATATACAAAGAACTCATACAACTCAATACCAACAAAAAACAAACAATCCAATTAAAAAATGGGCAGAGGACCTCAACAGTCAATTCTCCAGAGAAAACATACAAATGGCCAACAAACACATTAAAAGATGCTCAACTTCACTGGCTATTAGGAAAATGCAAATCAAAACCACAATGAAATACCATCTCACATGTGTTAGAATGACTATTATCAACAGAACAAGTAACAACAAGTGTTGGAGAGGATGTGGAGAAAAAGGAACTTTCATACACTGCTGGTGGGACTGGGAATTGGTACAACCACTATGGAAAACATGGAGTTTTCTTGAAAAACTAAAAATTGATCTACCATAAAATCCAGCAATTCCTCTACTGAGGATTTACCAAAAGACTTGAAAACATTTATCCGAAAAGATATGTGCATACCAATGTTCATAGCAGCATTATTCACAGTGGCCAGGACATAGAAGCAACCGAAGTGTTCTACATGATTAGATATAGATGACTGGATAAAGAAGATGTGATACATTTATACAGTGGAATATTACTCAGCTATAAGAAGAGATGGAATACTGTCATTTGTGACAACATGGATGGACCTCAAGATAATCATGCTAAGCGAAATAAGCCAGACAGAAAAAGTTGAAAATCACATAATATCATCTATATGTGGGATATAAACCTAAAAGCAACAAACAAACATGACAAACAAACAGAGATTCATTGACATGGACAGTAGACTAGTGGTTACCAGATTGGAGGTGTAGGGGTGGAGGAAAGTAGATGAGGTAAAAAGAATCAAATATGTGGTGACAGAAAGAAATCTAACTATGGGCAATGAACACACAATGCGATATATGTATGACTAATGTTGAATTGTACACTTGAAACTTGTTGGATTTTGTTAATCAATGTCACCATAATAAATTTTAAAAAAAGAATAACATTTAGTTATCCTATTAACAAGAAGTCTGCAGGAAGATATTGCAAGGTTGGATCAGAGGCTGAAATTTGTTATCAAAGCCAACTCTTTCCTTCTTTCCACTTTGCCATTCATGGCATGGTGTCCATATCTTCTCTACCTGTCTTAATATGGCTATGAAACTTACAAATAATGTCTTACATACTACTGTGCAAAGGAATGAAAGAGGAAGAATAGCTTAATTGGTGAGAGAGTGCTTCTTCCCAGGTATCTTTATATTTTTATCTGGAGGAAAATTTTTACCAAAGTTTCCCTCACATGCACAAAGACTTTTTGCTTCTTATTGCTCTAGATCTCATGACGGAAGCAAGGGATGATTAGAGAGTGAGAATTGAGAATTTTTAGCTTCTAATTTTGGAGGCAGTCTTTTCCAGCTTAGGAAAGGCAGGTAGGTAATACTGTTAAGTAATAAATTAATAGTGTTTGCAAAACTCAATCTAACCTATTCATAAATTAAGTGAGATGTGTAGTGGCATCAATTTTCAGTAGGTTTCACATAAAACAATTTGTCTATATCTGTACCTATTAATTTAAATAAATGATTTTATCTGGATAAGGTATTTTTTAATGATAATTGGTTATAATTTTCTTTGCAATCTTGGTACTATGCAGTAGCCATTACTACCCATCTAGTTTGGATCAGTTAAGGTTTATTGTTAGTTTTTTACATGTGTTTGTGTGTGTGTGTTTGGGTTGTTTTTTGTTTGTTTGTTTGTTTGTTTGGGGCAGTAATCAAAGCAAGAAATAATCGCTGCTTGGACTAGAGTTTAAAAATTGTTGTTAGAGATAGTGAGTGCTTAAATAGATATTTATAAGGTAAGTTTTGGAGAATGATTGGATATTAAGTGTGAAGGATTGGTCAGAAGTAAATACCTACATCCTAACTTAGGTCACTGGAAACACAATTTTAAAAATTCAGATTTCAGAGAAAAGGGGATATATTTAGTTTTAACATCATTAATTTGAGGTATGTGTGATATTCTAAAAGTGATCTCTGTGAGAATTTTTTTTTAAAATTTAAAATCATTTTTATTTGGTGGGATAGTCAGGCAGTCTCAGAAAGTCACAGAAGTTAGCACAGTGTGCTAGGATCAGATTCTACCTAATTGTCTAAAGTAGTCAAAAGCCTATGAGCCAGTAAGCTAGTAGAGAAAATAAAGATGTAGAAATCCTAATAAATGGAGAATCTGTTCAGGGATATTTGAGTTTTAATTTGCTGAAATTATTCCTAGAAACAGTTGAACAATTATTTCTCTTATATAGAATATGAAGAAGAAAATAGGTTTTGAACAGTCTGTGTTAGAGTCTGTCAAATAGAGGTCAAAACAAGGGGTTAGAAAGCTTCTGCTCTAGCTCCAGCTCCATTCTTCTCGAGCAGAGTGATCTTAAACCCAAGTTACTTGTCCTCTCCGAGTTTCATTTTCCTTATTTCTTTATTCTTTTTAAAATTTTCAGAAATAATTGGCAAGACAACTCCCAATTAAAAGGTAGATTCAAAAAAAAAAAGTATGGTTCATGTATAAAATGGAATATTACTCAGCCATTAAAAAAATGAAATCCTACCATTTGCAATGACACTGATGGACCTAGAGGTTATTATGCTGAGTGAACTAAGTCAGATAGAGAAAGATAAATACCATATGATTTCACTTATATGAGGAATCTAAGGAACAAAAAGAACAAACTAATCAAAAACATTCACAAACGTAGAGGACAATCTGGTGACAGTCAGACAGGAAGGGAGTTGGGGGACTGGGAGAATGGAGTAAGGGTCTAAAGAAGTACAAATTAGCAGTTGATAGATGGTCTCGGGGATGAGAGCACAGCCTAGGGAATGCAGTTAGCATTAAGGTAATGGTTAGATGAAGAGAAAGCAATTAGG
>NW_011888783.1:7262801-7265209 GCF_000151845.1 Pteropus vampyrus | reverse complement strand
AGAGGGAAAATGATGTGAAGACACAAAGGGAGAAGACAGCCATCTATAAGCCAAGGAGAGAAGCCTGAAACAGATGCTTCCCTAGGCCCTCAAAAGGAACCAACATTGCCAATATCTTGATTTTGGACTTCTGGCCTCCAGAACTGTGAGATAATAATTTTCCACTGTTTAAGCCATCCAGGTTCTGGTACTTTGTTACAACAGCCCTGGCAAACTAACGCAGAGGGTTAATAAAACATGGATAAAGAACAGTAAATTAGAAGATTGTCTTTAAATGATTTATGAAGATATCCAATACTTTCTATACCCTTCTCACCCCCCCTAAAAAAGGCCAAGTTTTGTTGCCAGGTGTGTGGACAATTGCTCCAAATTTTTCATTTTATTTAATTTATGAATATGCAGCATAATTAATGTTTTCTAATTTATATAATGGCAACAGAGTTTAATATGATGTTCTCTGAGAGAGATGGAAGATTCTGGGTAATAGTTAAAAACTCTACCACTTGTTGAAACAAGAATAATGAACTAAAAATTCATAAATAAACTATTTTTTCTCACAAATTAGTTGTATATAATTATACTCACCTATCTACTTCATTGATTGTCATAACAATAATGCAAAATGATATATTTTTCAGAAGTGTGTAAAAAATAAATTTGTAAGAAATATTGATGATTAATATTTTTAAACTATTTTACAAATATAAAACAGAAAAATATAACTTGGCATATTAACAAAATATAGACTACTAGTAATATCTGCAATCATTAAGATATTATCAAAAAGAGACAAGTTTAAATGGCAAAGTTTTAGTGTTAGTCTCATATTAATTCAATTTAAATGGCTACAAACAGAAAACAAAAGTTATTTAAATTCTGTACACAAAGCAGATAGCATCTGTCAAGGTAATAGACCCTTTAGCCTCCTGCTGGGCAAACCCAGCTAGTAGACATTTTAAAATTGACTGAATTTGAGAAGAAGCAATTTTTCATACAAAAGCTGGCAGTTAAGGAGGAAAACGTTTTTATCCTAATTGGATTGGATTTGGCCACTGGGATCTTTTCTATTCACCACAATAAATTTAGAAACCTTTTGTAAATTTATACCACTCAGGATTTTCCTAGGTACCTGATAAGTTGCCTAACTCAGATGCTGGTGCTGAGTCTGCTCTTTACTTCTCCAATAGTTTTCTGCACTCTTTCCCTTGCGGGTTTCTGAAGAACATAAGGAGAGATCTGGATTTGTTTAGCAGCTGGTTGTTTCCTGTTAATGGCTGATGAATGGGTACCCCTAGAAGATACTATTTGCTTTGCTTCTGTCTTAACTCATCCTGTTTGAGGATATTTTATTGCTTGAACCAGTCAGGAATATAATATATGCTCAGAGAGTTATAATTAGCATCTATTATAATGTTATGCCAATTGCTTATTCTTGGTTAACATTTCTTAAAGCAACTGGAATAATGTGTTGCAAACATTGATTTTGTTTTAGCAATTAAACATTATAATCAATGTTTGTGATTAAATTAGTACTAGTACCTAAACTAGTATTCATTGTTAAGCTTGCAATGAAAATGATAATACTTGGATATATACTTGATTAGTAGTTACTAATTGATTTTCCCTTAAAGTACAAACACACTCATGCACAAACTCACACACAGACATGCACACAATCAACATGCACAAACACATATTATTCCCATTAGTTAAATTTTCTAGTTAAAATTATTAGCATAGAATGCATTTAATGCTGATTTTCTATTTGTTGCTAATTATATGTTTAATTTTCAATATCTAATATATCTTTAAAAATAATGCTAAAATAAATTATTTGAAAAATCCATATCTAATAACAAGTATATTTTTTATGTAATTTTGAATTATATTTTCTATTAATTTGAATTGAAAACTAAAACCTGAATCATGGAGGGAAAAAACCTATACATACACCAAAAAGATTAAAAAATTGGAAGCCAGATCTCTTGAATGGGGTTACATAACAAGCAGTTACACATGCTCTGTTATCTAGAAATTTCATTCCCATCTCCACACAGTACCGTGAAGTTGTATACCTAGAATTCTAGAGAAGGATGGACTAGAACTATTAGAATTCTCCAAAGAGTAGGGTGTCAAAAAAGATGTACAAAGATAAAACAAAATAACGAAGACAAAACAACAAAAAAATTAATAATACAAATTGGAGAAACTGACACAAAAGAAACCGTAGTATGTCATTCCTGAGTTAAATGTCTGCCTGCTTATGAAGCAAAATTATTGACTAGCCACATGTCTATTTGATAAAGGAAATGGAAATTTAGAGAGAGAAAGCAGGGTCAAAGAAAGGGCTACAATGAATTTGAGTCTCTTCCCAGCATCTGCTTTGGCAAGACTGTGTTTCCAGTTAA
>NW_011888783.1:7258434-7262751 GCF_000151845.1 Pteropus vampyrus | reverse complement strand
TTGTCCTCTCCGAGTTTCATTTTCCTTATTTCTTTATTCTTTTTAAAATTTTCAGAAATAATTGGCAAGACAACTCCCAATTAAAAGGTAGATTCAAAAAAAAAAAGTATGGTTCATGTATAAAATGGAATATTACTCAGCCATTAAAAAAATGAAATCCTACCATTTGCAATGACACTGATGGACCTAGAGGTTATTATGCTGAGTGAACTAAGTCAGATAGAGAAAGATAAATACCATATGATTTCACTTATATGAGGAATCTAAGGAACAAAAAGAACAAACTAATCAAAAACATTCACAAACGTAGAGGACAATCTGGTGACAGTCAGACAGGAAGGGAGTTGGGGGACTGGGAGAATGGAGTAAGGGTCTAAAGAAGTACAAATTAGCAGTTGATAGATGGTCTCGGGGATGAGAGCACAGCCTAGGGAATGCAGTTAGCATTAAGGTAATGGTTAGATGAAGAGAAAGCAATTAGGAGGATTGTTTTATAAACTATATAAATGTCTAACGAATGTACTGTATACTTGAAATTAATAAAATAAAATTTAAAAAAGGTAGTTTCTAAACTGAATCACTTAAAGAAATACCCCTTAGACATAGAAAAGGGAAATATATAACTATGGATATACATATTTAGAAAGCAATTAAAATATTTACAAGTCTGCAGAAGAAATAACAGGAAACAAGAATAATTTCATAAAAATCTTCTCCCTTACCCTGGTCTTTTCGACATCATTTACAAGTCTGGCACCTACTTCTTAAATATCTTTCCCTTATATACTGCTCTCGACTTTATTAAATGCACAGTTTTAGACAATTCAATATTTAATCATCTAACTCTCTCTTCTGTGAAAACTATTTCTTTTGCAATCATTGTTGTATTTTACAATGTAAATCCTTCCAGTGTAATTATTTTATTTACCCATCTTGATTTCTCTGATCTATATGGAAAGCCCCATAAAGGCTGAGATAAAAACAACAACAAAACAACATTACCAACAATAACAACCAAAGTTCCTGAATTCTCATAGATATATTATCTATATCTGCACTGCATGGTGGGTATTATGACAGTGAGGAGGCTAGGTAGAAAACAGGGACTGGTGGTCATGATTGCATGGAGAAGGACAGAAGTCTTAAATGTAAATTTCAACAGTAGCAAAAATGAACTTTAAGGATACCTACAAGTCTACCATTTTAAACCATATTCCTAATAGTATGCTAAACAATATGTATTTATGGAGATGATTGATTGAATTCCAGATTCTGTCCAAGCAAAAATAGATAATTGATTTTACATACCATTTTTTCTTATCTCAATTGTAGGTTTATTGTGTTCATTATGTCAGATTTATTTAAAGACTGTCCTGATTTCTTCTAATTACCAGGATATTCAATGAATATTTTGTGGTTGCTCAAAATATTAAGTCTATGAGTTTTTTCTTAATTTGGCAGTAGCAAAATAGAGATATGCATATAAACGGATGTTTGAGATGTTAAAAATCTAGTGTTAGTAAAATAAAGACAAACCCCTGCGATGTGTGTGTGCGTGCGTGTGTGTGTGTGTGTGTGTGTGTATGTGTATATGTATGTGTGTGAAAGGTATGCATACATTGTTTAGTGTTTCTTTGGAGCACACTGCCATTTCAAAAGCTAAAAATACTTTAAAGTGAGCTCCCAAAATGGAGATGTGTCTAAGTTGAAAACAATAGGCTGTGATATTCAAGCTATGGCTGACAATGAATAAATAAAAATTATGTTTAAAAAATACTATTAATATGTTCTTTTGTGACTAGATCTTAATATAAACTACTTAAAATATATGTCAAGACCAAATTCCAATTAGTCTGTTGTTATGTTTTTAGAATTGTTTAGTCAAATAGTTAGGAATCAAAACAAGGGGTTAGGAAGAAAAAAAAATCAATAAAATGAAACCATTGTAAAGGATTCTAAAACGAAAGAGGATCACAATCAAAAAGGAAATCTTGAAAGATAGTTCAATATGCATGCGTCTACCCTCACATACAAAGATACTCAATCATATAATTTCTCCACTATTCTGTTAATATAATCAGTTATTATCATTGCTTTTCAAAGGGTAAACCAATACTGCATTCCTGAGATAGTTCAGCTTTAGTCATTATGTACTATCCTTTATATATTACTAGATTCTGCTTAGTACTATTTTAAGGACTTTCACACATATTGTATGAATGATGTGTGTCTGTTGTATACTTTTCATCTTGTATTTTAGTCTATTTTTAGAATCAGGTTAATACTGATTTCATATGACTTCATAAAATGAGTTGAGAAGAGCTCTAAATTCTAGTTTTCTATTTCATTTTCTTTTAATTTGGTAAAGTGTGTCTTTCTAGGAATGTGATTATTTCATTAAATCTTTCATATTTATTGCCATAAACTTATTAATAGTATACTTTTATCTCTTAATATCCATAGAGTCTGTAATGAGTTCAAGCCTCTTATTTCTGAAATTGATAATTTATTTTTTTCTCTGATTTTTAATCAGATTGGCTAGAAATCTGTCAATCACTGAATATTTCAAAGATCCAGCTTTAGATTTCATTAATTTTCTATATTATTTGCTTTCCATTTCAATAGTTTCTGTTCTTAATTTTATTATTTTTCTTTCTTCTTGAATGTGACTTGTCCTTCATTTTTTACCTTCTTAAGTTGGAACCCTAGCTTATTGCTTTTATACCTTAATTATTTCCTAATATAAACTTTTAAAACTATGAAATCCCACATATGTTAGTATGCCATATTTCAATATAACTCATTTCAAAGTATTTTTAATAGTTTCTGTTAATTTTCTTCTTTGATGCATGCTTTACTTAGAAGTAAACTGTTTAATTAAAAAATATTTGCAAATTTTCCAAAAGTCTTTTTATCATTGTTTTCTAATTTAAATTTATGAACAGAGAACATACTCTGCGTAGTTTTAATTCATCTAAATGTTTTTGATACAGTGTTTGTTATTTCCATGTGTATTCTGCTTTTGTTGAAAAGAATGCCTACTCTACTGTTATTGGTTAATATAGACAATATAAATAATTATATTATATAAATATCAATTAATTCAAGATAATTGGTAGTGTCATTTATATGTTTTATACACTTACTGAATTTTTGGCCTTTAAAAACCTGAGCGAAGTGATGAACTCCCTAACTCATATTGTGCATTTATGATTTTATTCTTTTAGTTTTGTCATGTTTCCTTCATATAATCTATGCTCTGGTAGTATGTGAAACACATTTATGATCATTATGTCTTTTTTAAGATTTGAAATATTAATTACTATAAAATATATCTGTTAATATATTTTAATGTGTCTTTCCTGCAGTCTATTTTATCTGTTGATAATATCATTACTCCAGTTTTCTTATAATTAAAATTAACAGTGTATTACTTTCTTATCATATTATTTATAGGTAAATATATACTTCTCTTATTTTCTATCCAGTTTGACAATCTGTATTAAAGTATTTAGAACATTTTAATGTAACTTTTGATATAGTTTGGTTTAATTTTACCATTATTTATTTTCTATTTTCCAATCTCTAATTCTTCCTGTTTTACCTTTTTCTAACTTCTTTTCAGTAAAATAAAAAATGAAAATATTGCCCACATCATACTCAATGGTAAAAAGATGAAAGCCTTTCCTCTAAGATCAGGAACAAGATAAGGGTTGCTCACTCTCACCATTTCTATCCAACATAGTATTGGACATCTTAGCCAGAGAAATTAAGCATAGATAGATAGGTAGATAGATGATAGATAGATGACAGATAGATGATAGATAGATGATAGATAGATAGATAGATAGATAGATAGATAGATAGATAGATAGATGATAAATGGCAACCTAATCAGTAAGGGAGAAGTTAAATTAGTTCTTTGTAATCCTACAGAAAAGCCTAATGACTATATCAATTAACCATAATCAGTTGTGTTCCTATACATTAACAATAAACTATTTGAAAAAGAAATAAAGAAAAAAATACCATTAACAATAGCGTTGAAAACAATAAAATACTCAGGAATAAATTTAACCAAGGAGATGAAAGATTTGGATGCTGAAAACTATATGACATTGACAAAAGAAATTGAAGAATACACAAATAAATGAAAAGATATCTCATGTTCACGAATTGGAAGAATATTGTTAAAACGCCACAAAAATTAACTCAAAATGGATTAAGGACTTAAATTTAAGACCTGAAACCATAAAATTTCTTGAAGAAAACATAGATATATGTTCCTTGGCATTAGTCTTGCACTGATTTTTTTTT
>NW_011888783.1:7250065-7258384 GCF_000151845.1 Pteropus vampyrus | reverse complement strand
AAAAAGAAATAAAGAAAAAAATACCATTAACAATAGCGTTGAAAACAATAAAATACTCAGGAATAAATTTAACCAAGGAGATGAAAGATTTGGATACTGAAAACTATATGACATTGACAAAAGAAATTGAAGAATACACAAATAAATGGAAAGATATCTCATGTTCATGAATTGGAAGAATATTGTTAAAACGCCACAAAAATTAACTCAAAATGGATTAAGGACTTAAATGTAAGACCTGAAACCATAAAATTTCTTGAAGAAAACATAGATATATGTTCCTTGGCATTAGTCTTGCACTGATTTTTTTTTGGATATGACACAAATGGTAATGAAAGCAAAATATACAAGTGAGATGACTTAACACCAAAAGGCTTCTGCACAGAAAAGGAAGCAATCGACCAAATAAAAAGGCAATTTATGGAATGGGAGAAAATATTTGAAAGCCATATATCTGATAAAGAGTTAATAACCAAAATCCATGAAGAACTCATATAACTCAATAATAAAAGTATAAATAACCTGATTTAAAAATGGCCAAAAGACCCAAATAGACATTTTTCCAAAGAAAACATACAAATATATTTTATTATAAAAAAGAAAAAAGATTTTTAAAACTGTTGCTATAAATGTATTATAGACACACAGGTAAGTAGATAAATAGTTGGATGTAAATGATTTTTTGAGCATAGAGAAAGTAATAGGAAAAACAAAATATATCTAGTTAGTTCATATTTGTTATCTCACCACTATGTCAGTGGATAATGATATTAATATCTTTATCTTGTTCCACTGCATTTAGAAAGATTGCATTGCTCTTTACAAAAATAGATTAATTTTACTAAAGACATCAACTTTAACATAGAAATTAAAATTTAAAAGTTATTGTATGCCTCTTAATTAGTTGTCATTTTAAAATATAATTGCATTGTTAGATTTTTCACTAAGATTTTTATTGCTCAAATGAGAATTAATTTACTTTGCAATTTTCAGTTCACTTATTTTGTTATTGCTACAGAGAAACCAACAATCAGTGAATTATAATTCTTATTGCATAAAGTCACAAAATTAGCTTATATAAAAATTATAAGAAAAGTGCTCTTAAATTAGAAAACAGTTTCATTATGAATCTTAGATATGTGCTCTAAACAATTAACTTCTTAAACTCTTTTTACGTAGAGGAATTTTGAGTACATGGGCAATCTATTAGTAAGTTCTCTTATAAACTCTCAGTTAACTAACTAGTTGCCTAAAATTTTCAATTATTTGGATATTTAATTTTAGGCATAATTTCATTTTATTGGCAAAACAGAATAAAACATTTCAAATCAATTTGATAAAGTTTTACTATTATTTAAAGTTTTAGAAGCTTATAAATGTTACACATATAATTCTCTCAAATTTCAAAGCAAGCATCACATATTCTTATTTAACTTTTAATTTTCTATGCTACACATGAATTCCATACATGCTTTCTGGTGAGAACAAATGAAGAAACTGAAAGCAGCATCCTTCTGATGTAGTTTTGTTCCTCTGAAACTTACTATTCAATTCTATTACTAAAATTTTGGTGTTATTAAAGAGAGAAAAAAAACCTTGAAATAAAAAGAGGTACACAAAGTATAGTTTTATACAAACTTTTTCTTCTTTAAAATTGTAAATCCTATTCTGGGGAGTCTTTCAGCACTAATGACCTAAAGGACATATGGACTATGCTCAAAGTCACTCGTTGTAAATACTTATCAGTTACAGTCTTTTCTTTAAAGTCCTTTGAAGCTTATTGTCTTCACAATCAGTAAAAATTTTGCTTGCTCATCTGTTTATCTGCCTGCACTACTAACCCCACACCAAAATTATAATTGCTGCATAAATTAATAAGTGCAAGTTATTGTACAAAATTCTCAAAACTCTGTAATTGCATACACTGGAGAAAGTTATCACAAAATATATTTGAATTTTGCTGAATATATTTCTTAAAATAGCTTGATCTGATATTAAGATTTATTTATGGTGTTATTGTTTATTTTGTCATTAGGACAAAATAGCTATGTCTCAGTAACATTAGAGAAATTATGAATCAACTCTTGGTATATATGTATTATAGATACATAGATTAGTAGATAAAATATCAGATATTAGCCTCTACATTTTAATAACATGAGAAAGGAAACACATATCATGTACATTATCATAGCATACATTAACATATTAGATAAATTTGATATAATTAGTATTTCTAAAACCCTGCAAGAATTATTAAGATACAAATTATAGTTACTCATAAAAATTATACAATGACTCTAATTAGTATGACCATATCCTCAGAAGAAATCATGAGTTACCCATAACTTCACAACCCATTGGTGGGTTTTTTTTGGCTTTTTTGAGCTATAAATGATACATAACATTTAATAAGCTTACAGTGTATAATGTATTCATTTGATACATTTATAAATTATAAAGTGATTATAACATTTAAGATCTTTAGCAACATTTAAGTATATAATACAGTATTATTAGCTATAATCACCATGTCCCATGCTGTACATTAGATCTTTAAATATATTAAGCTTTTAGCTGAAAGTTTGTTCTCTTTGACCAGTATCTCCCATTTCTCCCACCCATCCCTGGCCCTAGTAACCACCACTCTATGTCCTTGTTTGACTTTTTTAGTTTTCACATATAACTGATATAATACTATATTTGTCTTTCTCTGACTTATTTTTGTTAACATAACGTCCTAAAGGCAGAACCCACTGACTTTTATTCTATTAACTTCCCTATTCAAGACCATATAATAATTATTCACTTAGCACAATTAAAAGTATTTTAGCACTCTCATTTATCATATCAGATAAATTTATTCCTTAAATAAACTGTTTTCTTTTCCTTGGCCTTGCAAGATAATCTTAAATTTAAAACTAAACAATCACAATTATTTTATAATTTGTCTTTTGAATATTGTTTGCTATCACCCTTGGTGCTGCCAACTTGTGACAATTCAGTGAGCATTGGTTTGTCTCTTTTTTCTTTCTCCCTTCGCTTTCTTGCATTTTGATTAGTTAGAAGGTAAAAGTTTTCACTCTGTGCTACTGCGTTTTTACATTTTTCTATGTTCTATTTCTATTGTTTCTTAATATCTACTCTCAGTTTGCCAATTCTCAATTGAGTGTCTTATGAAATCCACAGTTCTTGATATTGTTATGTTTTCCTATTTTGGATATGCTATTTATTATATACATGTGACATATATCATATATTATATGCAGAGATTATATTTAAATATGTTATATAGTTATATATCTATGTATCAATTTCTCAGGATTCCTTGTTAATTCATTATATCCTCTTAATTCTTATTAACTAGACAATAATTTCATGTTATTCCCTGTCAATTTTTTAAAAAATTGATTTTTAGAGGAAGGTGGTTCATACAGGGGATTTGAACTTAGGCTGTAACTCTGTATTAACTCTTACTTCTGATTAAAAAATCTCAGGAATGAGTTACTACTTCCTCTTAGTGATAAGATAACTTTTGTCTTCTTATGGATGAAAAAGGGGCTTCTTCTGTTTTACCTTTTCTCTTAAGGTGTTGTTCATTGTATTCTCTGCTTTATAAATTGTGGACTTCTATATTACTTTTTCAAGTTGGCCTTAGGCTTGCATGCAGTTTTATTCTTTCTGCTTTCTTTACAAGAGTCTATGAAATAAAAGATCAGGTGAAAGATGATCAACAAATACCCCTAATGGCAAAATAAATTTATATTGCTCAGTTTATATCTAGTTCGTTTCTCTTTGGTTTTGCTTTCTTGTAGATTTTGACCTCATAATTTCTTAAAACCGTGTCCTGTCTTTGGTACTTTAAAAATAGTTGTTCCCTTTATAGTCAAGTTTTAATCAACCAATCAATCAATCAATTGATTTGAAAGAGACTGTCGAGGTATGTAGCTAGTCTTTGACCAACAATGGATGTTGCATAAATTTATTTGAAAAAAAAAAAAAGTTTAATTTTATGTAAAGCAAGAGGTAAGAATTATACTTCAGGTCACAGAACCCCAAATATCTCTATCAGCAATGCATGGTGCAGAGAATGAGATGATAATATCTTGAAAATATTTGTGGATTTTAATATTTTTTTCTTGAAAATATAAACATACTGACACTTAAGTTTTGTGTTTTTAAATATTAAAATGTTTTTATCAGATATTAATAAATTTAACTATGTTTATTTTGTTGTAAAGATAGCCAGTCTCACTTTACTTTTTCTCTTCACTTTTATATAATTTTTTGTTATTTTTCATGTATCAGACAAAAGAATAATGAAATCACATACAGAACATTTTGTATTTTTTCCTTTTTTAGTTAAGTAGCATTATCTGGTAAGAAATATTTATTTATTTCTTCAGGGTTCCAAGCTTATTTATTCTTTAACATTTCTACTTTTTAAAATTTAGAAATGAGAAAACAATTAAATGGTAATTATTTTATTAATAATAAATAAAAATAATTTAATTAACATGTAATGAGAGTATTGCCATTATAGAGATAATAATACTGATAAACATGCATAAAAGAAAATAAATGAGATAATAGATAAATGAACTAACTTAAAATATCATATAAGCTCTCATATTTTAATTTTTATAGTAATACAATCATGAATATAAAGTAAAGAATCATAAAGTGGATAATGTTGGAGGTAGTTCAAGGGAATGTTTTGTTTAATTGGTAGTGTAGAATTATGAGTGGCAAAGATGTCATTGCTTAAACTATTTAAATTGATTACTCACTTCCGTGGTATATTGTCTGAAATTGACCTTGGAAACTCACTCTTGGTTGTCTGGACGATAAATTAACTGGTACAAGGGCTTCTGTCTTCTTGTGAAGAAATTTTTCGTTTGAACTGTTTTTCATATACATCAAATCATCCAGGTGCTTGGGTACCAGAAGTTTTTTGGACAACTACCATAAACAGTTGGCATCTAAATGCATATTACCTGGTACCCAAGTAGTCTGCTTCTCTCCCTACTGGTAATATGGTTCTCATGAATGCCCTGTATGAATGAATATATGAATGCCCTATAGAAGGCAGAGGAGGAGAACTCAGAATCTGTACCACTAGAACACATGTCCTCTCGCTGCATATGCCCCCAGGACACTTCTCTGTGGGAAACTGGGAGGACTGAGGGATCTCTGATTTTGCACATGGTATCAATGCTTAGACCACTATATCTGAGTTGTGACTAACATTTATCCACTATGTGTATCCTTCATTTTTGTTCTAGGTACCTATTATGACCATATTATACCATCATTGATTAAAATAGTAAAAGTGAAGAAAGATCAATTAAAGTACTAGTAAATATTTATATCAAAGAGGGACTAATTTTTTCTCCCTGAAACTTGTCTTCACATCATCATAATGGTAGGAGACTATTTTGTAACATGATAAATTTTATCCATGCACCACTTATTTTGTCTATAAAGATGCCAAGAATCCTAATTTGTTTTATTTTGGTTGTCCCTTTTCTACTGATGGGCAAATTGCTTTGACATTGAGTATATACAATTTCAGTTATCATGAATATGCCAGGTAGTAAGTCTGTATTATAGACAGTAAATATGATTGGAAATGTGAAATGAGGTTTAAAATTCTCCAAAACACAAAATAATTCTCTTTATTCTATGTATTCTAACCCTCTTTTTATCCCCAGAAATATACAGATAAAATCATTCCTGTTTTGCAAATATAACTATGGTTTCATTTTACTGTTTTGAAGAACTAGTATTTATCAAGAATAGAAGCACTACTGATAAAGATAGAAATCTAGAGAGGAGAAGTCTACTTAAAGATGTAATATATGTATAAAAGTTATAGAAAAAAATTTTTTTCATGTGGCATTCTACTGTAGCCTATCCAAGTTTTCTTTTCTTTTCTTCTTTAACTGTTGACATAACTTTTGGGTAAATTGCTAGTGGTTAAGAGTCTGAGAGTACATATTAATTAGTTGGGCTCATACAATTTATAACTATTTGAGGTGTGCATATCCCTCTGACTCCACAGGAACTATTATTGCTTTAAGGGCTGGAGCTTACACGAGGCAGCCAAGAGTGTAACAGAAACAGCAGGGGCCAACTCTGAAGCTGCTGAGTCCATCTGTCATAGCAAGGATTTTAGCATTTACTTTAAAATCAAATTTCCATTCCAAAATGTAATTTCTCCAACCACTAAGTCTTGCAACATTACATATTTTTACTCTGTTACTATTTCTAGAGCAACTAGTCATGACTAGCTCTGCATTAAATTTTGACTGAAGATGAGTGTATCTATTAAATCTGTGGGTACATTAAACTTTATGTTATTTAAGAAGATAGGGAAATATGATGTTTTAGGAAATTAAATAAATGAGTAATTGTCATACACATTCCACATAATATGAATAATATATGTCTCCCAGGAAGTTTATAAATTTATATAGGTAATTTTTGATGTTCAGAGAGAATATCAGTGATGAATTTTATGCTTAAAATCATTCTTAATAATAGTAACACCATTTATATTTAAATGACCATTAATAGCAATTTTTAATTGATCAGAAAATAGCTAATATTATTTCTGAACATTTGCAAGCATGTGTATAGCATATGTCTACACACATTAGTATTCATCATATATATACATACACATATATATGATGCACATATATGTATTATATGTGTTATTCATGTGTGTACATACATACACAAAAATGGACTACAGATATGGACTATATCCATAATTGTATATACTTATGTGTCCCTATATACATATGCATGCATATATATATATAATTTCCTATATACGTGCATTTTGTGATATTTTATAAAATTTGTAGTAGTTACTATATGTCAGTCATTTTGCTTTAGTTATGAAAATGATTTCAACTGATGATTATTCCTCTCTCATATATCTATCCACTGTCCTTTAACTCACTCCAGAAATAAGATATGGGATAAAGAACTTAAAGTGACTGAAATTGTAGTTGATATATGATTGAAAAGATCAAGCACGTAATGGGATTATATATTCGGTCGAGGCCTCTTAGTTGAAGATAGTTATGTTTTATATTTTTTTCCCACTTTATCGCACAACAATATATTATTTCCACTAAGAATAAAATAAAAAGTGATGCAATCATTTGATAGAATATTTGTTCACTGTGACAGGTAAATAGTCTATGAAGAGAAAATTAATGTTGATTTCACCATAGAAAAACAGTTTGTTGAACATCAATCAGCTCTCATAAAGAGCTAAGAAAATAGTCACTGCTTTTCAAGTCATCAAATGCTTTCAATAAATGTCTAAAACTACAAGATAATTAAAATGTCAACTGCCACTTTTATTAAGCATTTTTGTAGATTTAAAAAGAGAAATAAGTCATAGCATATTTCCTCTTCTAGATCTATGCACTAGTGTTCAAAATCAGGAGTGATTAAGTCGCCTCAGAGCTGCATCTCTATGTCCAGGTAGCCCACATACCTATATGGGAGCAGACTTGGGCCCTCTCTTCTCTGATATCCCAGAAGCGCTCAATGTTAACCAGCAGCTTTGCTGAACTAGCAACAAATTTGTCAGAATCAGAATTTGCTGTATACCTTATCAAAGCATAGGCAAAATTACAACTCCCAAACTACACGGGACCTGATTCTAAACTAGCTTTTTAACATGAGAGAAAATAAATGCTGACAGGCCTATGTAAAGTTTCCTTTCTATTCATTGGCACATCTTTTTTCATGCAATCCAGATTTCCTTCCATATGACACATATTACATTCTATCTAAGGGTACACGGATCTTGCCTAGAATAGAAATCTGTTCATTATTTTTGAAATTGAGGTATAGTTAACATAAAGTAAAATGCACCAGAGTTATTTTCTATAAAGTCTGACAATTGATTACACCTGTGTACCCACCATCCTCGTAGTTGAATAAAATTCTTAGTAGTATTGTCAGTGTGGTCTTATAGAAAATGCCTAACAATAAAATTTCTGAAAATGCTTATAAAATATAAGTTGTAATCTATATTTTTATAATGATTCTGTCTGATAGCATCAATTAATTCATGCGACATGCATTTTTTGGAAGTCTTACTCTGTGCTAAACATTAAAAAAAACAAAAGTGAATAAGAAATAGGCATTTTATTGAGTATCTAAGTAAAGATAGCAAATATACCCACACTTAAAATTGTCTTTTTTATTTGCTACAGAAACACTTAGAAGAAAGATCTGATGGCTTATCAGAGAAGTTGGTGATTCTGTTCATTTTTGAATGATTGATCA
>NW_011888783.1:7245557-7250015 GCF_000151845.1 Pteropus vampyrus | reverse complement strand
ATCTTGCCTAGAATAGAAATCTGTTCATTATTTTTGAAATTGAGGTATAGTTAACATAAAGTAAAATGCACCAGAGTTATTTTCTATAAAGTCTGACAATTGATTACACCTGTGTACCCACCACCCTCGTAGTTGAATAAAATTCTTAGTAGTATTGTCAGTGTGGTCTTATAGAAAATGCCTAACAATAAAATTTCTGAAAATGCTTATAAAATATAAGTTGTAATCTATATTTTTATAATGATTTTGTCTGATAGCATCAATTAATTCATGCGACATGCATTTTTTGGAAGTCTTACTCTGTGCTAAACATTAAAAAAACAAAAGTGAATAAGAAATAGGCATTTTATTGAGTATCTAAGTAAAGATAGCAAATATACCCACACTTAAAATTGTCTTTTTTATTTGCTACAGAAACACTTAGAAGAAAGATCTGATGGCTTATCAGAGAAGTTGGTGATTCTGTTCATTTTTGAATGATTGATCACAATTTTACCTGATAAGTCTTTTGAAAGCCCCATGTTTTCACAGGCTGCTATAAATTGGCATGTACCGGTATTTTTATTTTTTTCTACTTTCTGAAACTGTTTTAAATTGATTATCTGTTCTGTGAAAGTTTAGTAAAACTTAGATTGAGGTTAGTGACTTTCATCATCCATTTACTGGAAATTCATTTGCATAAATTACCTCAAAATGTTCACAATTTTTTTTTTAATTTCTACTGTTTTTCAGTATTTTGTTTATAATGTTTTGTTTTTTCTCTGCTTTTTAAATTATCAGTCTCTCTAGTGTTTATTAATTTTATTAGTCTTTTCAATGAATAAGCTCTTGGTTTTGTGTCCTTGTTCCTGTCTTTGTTTTATTTCCTTCAATATATTCAGATATAACTGATTATTTTTTCCTAGATTCTTGTGTTGAAAACGTTCATCATTCACTTATATTTTGGACCTCAAGCACAAAGAATTGCAATAATCATATTTTTGGATTCATGACACATTCTCATCAATGGTCCATACATGAACTCTATAAAATAAAGCTATGAGAATCCAGTTTGAACTCATCCACATGCTAAAGGTAGAAATGAAAACTCTCATATTAATGATTGTTGTTAAAGTGTAGAAAAAAAATCTTATTGTTTGTGAGGATGTAAACTTAGTGTGTATATATTAAAGGGCAATTTAAAAATGTGTAAAATTTGAAAAAAATGCAATTATTACAACATCAATTTTATTTGTAAATGTAAATCCTTGACAAATTCTCACAAGGCAAAAAGCAAGATATGCATAAGAATATTCACATCAGCATTGTTGTTATTGCAAAAGAACAAAAACAAATATTGGAGTCTCAAAATTTTTTATCCATATCCTTCAACTGCTTATTTATTATTTTTATAGCTCTTAACTGCAATAGGTGAATTCTTCAATTTTAATTCTTCCAAGCTATACATCATCCCATATGCTGCATTTGTAATTTCAGAGACCATTTTTTTTTTAAGCCTCATAATTGGCTCTTTTACTCTTTAAATATATTCAACATATTAGTTTTAAAAACTTTAGATCCAGCAATCTCACTCCTGGTTACATATTCAAAGGAAATGAAATCAGGATCTCAAAGAGATATCTGTACTCTCATGTTCATTGCAACATTATTCACAATAGCCAAGATATAGAAATAACCTAAATGTATCTTAACAGTTGAATGAATAAAGAAGACATGGATGTAGATACAATGAGATATTATTTAGCCACAAGAAAGAAGGAAATCCTGCCATCTGCAACAACATAAATGAAATTTGAGGGCATTATGCTAAGTGAAATAAATCAGACAAAGACAAATACTGCATAATATCACTTATGTGTGGAATCTAAAAATGTCTAACTCATACACAGAGAATAGAATGGTGGTTACTACAAGGTGTGAGCTGGGGGAAATAAGGAGTTGGTCAGAGGGTACAAATTTTCAGTATAAAATGAATAAATTTGGGCAATCTAATATACAGTAGGGTGATTATGGTTAACACTATTGTACCATATACTTGAAAGTTGCTAAGTAGGTCTTAAATGTTTTCACCACAAAAAAAGAAATAATAATTATGTGAGGTGATGGAGTAATCATTTCACAATATATGTGTCTTAAGCTAATATATACTTAAACTTATATAATGTTATATATCCATTACATCATAAAAATAAAAATAAAATGTCTTTTCAGATGTTATGCAAAATTTTTATACAAGTACTTCCTGTTCTAATTACTGATATTATTGGCTCAGTAGTTGATTATTAGATATGTTCCTACATTTTATATATTTGGTTTGCTTATTATTTTGAGTAAAAGTTCTCAATTTTTCTCTCCCTCTTCTTCTTCTATTCACTCACTATTTTTCACTCATTTTGTCATTGCTTCCACCTGTTCTATTGGTCTGTGGTCCAAAATTATGCCCTTTTAATAGTTAAGAATTACTCTTCCCACGAGTTGTTAAGGGCATGGAGAAATAATCAAAGAGGCAGTGAGTGTAGGTACTTTTGTTTAATTTCTAGTAATGAGGTTGAATTTTTTGTCTATGCCTTCTGAGGCCAACAATTTTGAATTAAGATGTAATCTCAGGAGATATTGATAATAGTAAAAAGTTAAAAAAAAAGAAAAAAGACTTTTTAATGAGTGAGAGAACCTCATTTATGCTCCTAGTATCATCAATGAAACTTGCTCAGGTTTTCCATCTAAAAATAAACATTTATAATTCTCTTTACCCTAAATAAACCTTACTTCTGGCCATGATTGCCTGCTTCCTATACAAAGCTTAGCTAGTTTATTACATCCATTCTGGTTTAATATTTTATAGTTCTTTTATGTTTAAAATCTACAGGCAAGAAAATAAAGTAGTAGTTACTACAGAAGAAGTGATGAAGTTAAGAGCAATATAAGAGCTAAAACCAGAAAATTTTAATTGAGTATAGTAATATATGCCCTTAGAATCTAGAATTACTCTTAAATCTGATTTAAGTAATAAATATAGTATTAAGGGACAAAATATAGTATTAAAGACATATATGATCATTAGAACTCTTGTGGGATTAAATGGTGAGTTAAACAGTCTATAGAGAGAATTATTAACTATTAAGCATTATAAAAATAAAAAGTGCAACAGAAGAGTAAATAGTACATATTTATGTATATTGATATACATTTAAATATATTTATGCACATATATTATAAAGTAAGATTTCTCAGATAAAATATACTTTTTATAATCAAAAGGCTAACTCTAATTTAGAGCAAGATACCACATTTCTTGAACTATAACACCTTTACTACCTGAGATATGACTCCCTTGACAGAATGACTTCAACTGGTGTCATTAATAACTTCCTTACATATACAAGGTCCCCAATCCCCATGTCATGTTCTATTTAGTAATCTCTAAAGCTAAGCCTTACTTATGTCCATTTTTAGAAGGTAAATTTTGCAGCATGTTGAACTAATATCTCACTTCAAAATATGTTCTTTTCTAGAAACATTTATGCTTTTAACTAACCTCAGTGCTCTTGGCTGACACCCCTGCTGATTTTGCTAAAGCAAAGAACTTACTAGTACTCTGGAATAATCCTAGTTACCTTTTACATGTGGAAAATATGGCACTTTGCACTAAATTTATTATTAATGTGGAAAATGGTGTCAGTTAATTCTTAGAATAGAACAGTGGTATTTTGTTAGTGAAGGTTACTTCTATTTATTTTAGTATTTTTAATCAAGAATAAAATTTCGCAGGCAACTATATTCCAGGTCTACTATAATATAGAATTAAACTAATATATATGTATATATCATTATATTTCTACTCATCATCAGTTTGAATACTTCTTGTAATAGAGAGCTTACCAACTCAAGAAGAGGTATATTTGTTGTTGTTACTTTGAGATGTTTTTAAGAAAACAATTTCTTTTGACATCATACTTCCATGAATAAGTCATATTTATTGAATGTGTAATAATGCATCAAAGCAATTACAATAAAAGTTTTGAATAATTTTAAACTTTGAAGCTATGTCTCATTCTTTGTTTTATTTAAGATAATTGAAAATAAATATTTAACTAGTTTGAACATTGAAAAAGATGGAATAACAATTAGATATGGATTTTTTCTTATAAATAAAGGAGTCTTTGAGGAAGATCTAGTCCAATTGTTCCAAGAAGTACATATATAAAAGAATTGTCCTTTTCTATATTCTTTGTAAAATATCCTAACTCTTTATTATATTCTATATTTATCTTTCTTGTATCTCTCATGATGGATTTTAAACTCTTGATTTCACTGTATCTTTCTACTTCTCACGTTTCTTTTCTATAGTATTATTATATCTATTGTATTCCTTCACATGTAACCCAGAGACTTTTTTTCTCATACCATTCTCTAGATAGATAGATGATAGATAGATAGATAGATGATAGATAGATCCAT
>NW_011888783.1:7243317-7245377 GCF_000151845.1 Pteropus vampyrus | reverse complement strand
TTTTTTTTACTTCATCTTAAGGCTACCTCAGCTAATAGGCATATACTTCTATCATATCCAAAAGATAAGAAATAATATTTCTAGTATTTCTGTGAAAATAGTGAGATTTCCTCACTCTCATTGAGCTGAATTGGGTCACTTGCCCTTAATTGAAGTGATTATTATGGCCAGAATGTTGAAGTTATTTTCTTCTCCCAATTGGGACTAACCAATGTAGCTCTGAGGAAGTTCAACACCAATCCTCACTCTCAGCTGAATACACACTCTGAATTCTATACAATGGAAAAGAATTGACTTTTGGAAATAGAAACCAATAACATTTTGATGGAAATAAATGCTGGGGAAGGACTCAGAAAACATCCATATTTTATGGCCTCTTAATTCAGACCTTTTTTTTCTACTGTACTATTTCCAATCAAGTTCTTCAATTTTAATAAGAAATCTGGTTTGCTTTGCTCTGAAACATGTGTTTCTACATTTACTCTACCACATATGCTTAGTTCATCTACAACGTATAGTGATATCCAGCTTTTCTATGAAATCATGGAGAAAAAATGTGAAGGTGCTACACTTAACATCAGTTTGGTCCTGGGACCTTGGCATTGGCAGTTTCATGTCTAAGCCCAGTCATCACTGGTCAATGAAACCTTCCCTGATCAATTATCAGGCCTTCTAGATGCTCATAATTACTTTTTTTTTTTTTTAGCATATAACATTAAACTAAATTTTTGCAATTATATTTTATTAAACATCTCTCATTCTAATCTCCTACTAGGTACACTCAAATATAAGTCCTAAATGATCAAAAATCTATTTTTCTTGTTCCCTGATATATAGCTGAGACCTAGGGAAATGTTTGACACAGAATTGTTAGAAGAAACATCATTTTCACTTTTGAAATGAGTATTAAATTGACTTCTTTTAAAAATTGAGTCACAAGGATAGTTTCAAGAGTACCTTGAACTGTACTATTTTCTTTTCAGTTTGAACTGAAATAGATAAGGATTCTATAAAGAATCTAACCTCATAAATTTCATAGTAGTAGGTATTGTTCAACCACATGAGACTCGTTAGCTGATATCCTTTTTCACCTAATGGCTCTTTATATCTGAACTTTCTTGTAATTTCATCTCTCTTGAGGTTACCAGAAGGCTTCGGACTAGGATATTAAGCTAATCTCAACCCAAACCTCATGATTTTAGGTGGAAGTATACAACTAAGTAATAAAATATTGAGGTAGAAAGAAAGAAGCTTAACCTTACTGTTAGATGATTGTATTTTTTTCTGGCTCAGGGAAGTAGCTGTGTTTTTTGTTTTAAAGTTAAAGATAAAAAGAATGTTAAAGTAACCACTTACATATCAAAATTGATGATTTTTATTCTCAATCTCAAAGTATCTGTCATCTATTAGAAATGATTTAATTAAAGAAAGATACCAAGTAAACAACATGATTCTAAAATGACAAATTTTGTGATAGTGTCCCTAATATATAAAGCATTACAATTGTATGTTTGTTTTACAAATGCCAGGAAGAAAGTGAATAAATTTTAAATGAGTGAATAGGTAAAATGAGAAAAGAGACCTAATACTGAAAAAGTTCAGGAAAATTAGCTTACAATAAGGATTAACAAAATATTTTTGAGGCCTTATTGCTAAATAAATATTAGAAGATCACTTTTTGTTTCTGATTCTAATGGGTAAATTTATTGGGTAAACAATTGAAATTATAATCAGTTCTATGTAACTGTTAAAAAAAATAATCTCTTAAATCTATATTTGTAGGATAATCATAAGTAGAAATCCACCCATTTTCTTCCTTTTGACTCTACCAATGCCATTTATTTAAAAATAAAGTATAACCAGGATAGATTCTGATTTATATTAAAATAATTAAACCTATCGTGAAATGATATTCACAAATGATATAACACACTTATAATTACACATGTGTGTATGAATGGGTTTGCAAGTATATGATTACTTGGTTGTACTATAAGACAAATAGATTTTTGCTCTATGAACAATGACAGTGAATGTGCTAGTTATAAACACAGACCAAT
>NW_011888783.1:7236899-7242622 GCF_000151845.1 Pteropus vampyrus | reverse complement strand
AGATGTCAGAGAGGGTCAGAATGGTTAATTAAGACATCAAATGAACTTATTTAGGACTACCATGCCATTACTTATTTTATCTATGATTCCTAGCATATTTTCTACTACGCATGTGTGTATGTGAAATAAAATTTTATATGCTACTGTACATCAAATGTTATGTCTTTTGTTTTTTTTTCCTCCTAATGCTTTTGGTAAGGATTTTCCTATATTATTAAATTTATTTCAGGATTATATATTTTTAACACTTACTTCTACATGGTATAATGATTTTACTGCATTCTGTTTTTTCTCCTATTTCTATTTTTTCAATAAAAACATTATATTAAGTATGTTTTCACTTAAAACATTATCAAATTTCCAATTGCCAAGAATTGATCTCTAACAAGTTTACTACTGCTTTAAAGGGTCAAAACAGTTTATGCTCTTGTTATATTATGTCAAATTATTTTCAGCTTACATTACATCTGTTTATACTATTAATAACAATGCACTAATATGTCTATGTTGCGAACTTCATTCATTCAAATGACTTCACTCATTTAAAACAAATTAATATGCCCTTTAGACATGATACCACTCTCAGGGAAAGATGTATATAAATTTGCCAATTTTATGGCAATGATAAATAAATAAATTTTCCCATAAATATAAATTGAAATTTGAAAAATCATTTTATAAGGTTTCAAGATGTTTTCTCTTGCTTTATTTGCTTTGATCTGTTTATGTATCTTGCAAACAATCTGATTTTTAACATTAGCTTTCTTTATTACTACAGTGCCCTCCCACCATAAAAAAATGACTTCATTTTCTATCCTAAAATCCCCCTTCAGGTTTTCATACTGATCTTAACTTAATATTATTATTTCTACCTAAGATTAGTGCAATAGTGTGGGGGCATAGCTTTGGCAATTTTTCTGCAGTGAGCTTCAGTGCTGAGTAGAAAAATAAACACATTTTGGAAACATATTAATCAGATCCAGAATATGATTCTACCAATATTCGCATAAACACACACACACACACACACACACACACAGAGTAAAAATCTAAGGTATAAGACACATTAAAGTAAACAGAATATGTAAAAGGTAAAATAAAATCTGGATTTAAATGATAAAATTTATGATATTGAGTAACAAAATTAAAAATACTATAGAAAGAACCATTTCCAGGCAAAAATTTATTAATTCATTTTTCCTTGATGAAGCTTTGTAAAAATGCATTATGTTGATTAATGGATGGTTTTAGCTAGTTGAGTACGGTTCACTGAATAATACACAAATATAACATTTTACAAATTGGTCTTAATAGTCGTAATACCATATTTAATGAGCACTTAATGGCATGACAATCTTAGGGCAGTGATCTCCATGACATTATGAGTGTAATTCCTAGTGGCATTAGTGATGATAAAAATTTGAAATAAAAAATGAGATAAACTGAAGTTTATCCAGCTTCTGATTTATTTTGCTATGTGTTGTAAGAACCAGAGAGTTGATAAAGCTTACCATATTTTACATCTTAGTAAGGCTGTTAGTTACATAGAAACTGCACAAAAGATGCCATTATATCTAAACTGCATTAGTGCTCCCAATTCTAACAGACACATTTTCCAGACTAAGTATTGCATTAATCAATAAATTTTTTCTCTTACTTTTTTATTGCATATGTAAGATCACATATGTAATTATGTACATCTTAATTTCATTTTTGCACTTCCCACTTGACCATGTGATACTTTGAGATTCAATCTAATTAAAAACCATGTGGTCCATGGAAAGTGGTGGATTCACATTGACATATTTATTTCTTTAAAATAGGCAAACTCCTTACTGATGTCAAAACAACTAAAATATCCCTTCTAATCTTGTCTTTATAGAACTTATTGTATCCTCTTATAATTAATATTTTTTACCTATAAGATGCACAGTCAAAAAATACTCAATATTTTATTTAAAGATAATGTGTGAGTGTGTGTATGTATTTGGCTGCCAAAGATAAACCTTTCTTATGCTACTGTGGATGCAGTGTATATTTTGATTAATACAAATATATTTTAAATAAAGCTTCAACTATAAGTTGTTATTTATGACCTTATTGAGCCCACAGTGTCTATTTATATATCCAACTCAGTGTAATAATTTTGTATGCAGCTTTAATGCCTACATATTCTATGTACTGAGAAGTATACAGTGAGTTTACTTGGTGGATTTATAATACCTCCCATTCTCTGGAAGAGGGAGATGACTGACTTTAGAATTATGAATTTATTTGGACACTACAATTTGTTGTTCAATATACTTAGTAGAAAAGTGTTTTTTTTGAGATTTTTTTTAATTGTTTTTTAGTGAATGTCAAAACATTCTTTTAATTCTTTCAAAAATTTAATAAAATCTTTGGTGCTTAGCAAACAAATACAGTATTGATTAGGCCATTTACTGAAATGACTTAACTTTATGGTGTTGCTTCATCAGGAATAATGTTTATCAGACTGTTTGCTTGAAGCAAAGTTTCCTAAACTTTTCCAAAGTTTCGTATAGGGTTCTTCATTTTTACTTTCCTGATGAATGTTTCATATAAAATTCTATTCTCATAAGACTACCCTATTATGATCTAAGTCTCCACAAAATAAAATTGAATCCTTTTTCTTATGGTGGTTTATTAAATTGATCTGCATTTAAATAAAATATAAACCATAAGACTGAAAGATATTCTTTATTATTTTAATGCCAAAGCCATCTCAATCTAACTTAAATTTTAGTACCATTTCATGAAAAATGATTTATCTCTGCTGAATTATTTCTTTTAGTATTAATATGGCATTAATATGAAAAGTATTTTAACAGCAGTAACATTAATAAGATTAGTTTTAACAGGATAATTTCAGTTTCATTAATGCATAGTCAACTAGATTAGTCACAATACAGAGCCATAAAAAAGGAGTGTTTTTCCTGAAAAAAAAAAAATGCACAGGAAAAACTGCATAGGGTAATGCTGCTAAAGAAATTGAACTCCATCAGAAAAAACTGCCATGTGAAAAAAACCACATTTTAATATTTAATATTTACAAAATAAGACATTGATAACTAAAATAGATATAATATGTACAGAATAAAAAGCAAAATGTTTTACCAATGTGGATCTGATAATAATAGAAATACATAAATATATATTTAACTTTATTTAAATTTGTTCTATATGTTTATACATATAATTTAGTATATTATCTTTTATTTTTTATTGTTTCTAGTATCTTCGTCAAAATTAATTACTGTTTCCTATGAAGCTATTTTAAGTTAAAAGTAATTTATAAATAAATAGTAAATTGAATCGTGGGAGAAGGGGATGATAGAGCCAGATGCTTTTGTCTTATGATTCTTTTAAAGAAAATGATTTGTTGCTTCCTTGGCCTTCTGCAGAGCAATTGGTTTCAAGCACTGAAAATACTGAAATAATTAATTAAACATGTGATTTTATGATTAGCAACTGAACTACTTAAATTATGAGGACATATTATTTTGATGATAAAATTATTCATTTAACAAACATTTGACTTTTAAAGTGTATTATTGTAAGAAGTCAATCATTCATTTAATAGCTGGTACCACACTTAAGAAGAGTAGATGCTCTGCCATGAAGAATTGCCAAGCTGTTTAAAATAACATTCACCTAAAGAAGATGGAGCAATCTTAATGAACAGATACAAAACAAATAAGTAAATCACTGTTTCTAATAAAAATTTAACAATAATGAAAAAGTAATATAACGAATTACCACCTCCACATTCTCATCTGACACAGAAACAAACCAGGGCACAGGCCTAATCATTTTCTCCCACAGACTGCCCAGGACAAATAGCTCCTTTCTTTTTTTTTGCTGCCTGTGTCAAGTAACAAAACAAATCATCAACAACTACAACAAAGAAAAAGACATAAATAATCCAAGACTGGCAGTGCAATTTCACCACATTTATGTTTTACAAAACTGTTTTCCTAATGTTTAAACCTGAAACAGCCAGTCAAGATTTACTCTGTTCCCCTTTGTGCTATAAGTAAGCCATGTTCTGAGGCAAGAGAAAATGAGAGTAAACACAGTTCCTTTACAATGCTACATTTGGTCACTGATAGAGGCGAGATTTCTGGAAATGATTAATAGAGAGACTCAACACAATATTTGAAACCTGCTTCCTTCATGGCATGAATTTTCAGTCATATTTTGAAGAGAAGAAATACTTTCAGGTAAAATTTTCAGGTAGATGATTAAAATGTAAGCCAGGACAAAGTATTTGTACAGACCATTATTTAAATGTGCCATGTATTTTCATATCTCCATATTTTTGTGTATGATGTCACCTATGCTGAAATTGAACTTCCTCTTATTTACCTGAGGAAAAAAAATCCATTCTTCAAGGGCCAAGTTATATGGGTAATAAGATAATATTGTAACATAGTAGCCATCATTCTTCTTTCCTTGCACACCTGTAATACTGCCATTTAGCCATTTAGATAGATGTGAGTAGTTCACTGACTCTAGGAGTTGACTCAGTGAAACTAATTCTGTAGTGCAGGTTTTATAATAAGTAATATATTGTAAAATTTCTGAGTCTGTTTTTTCCTTTTCCAAAGGACATACTAACACTTAAGAGGAAGAGAGCATTAGGAAGGGAGCAGTAGAGTGAGCTACCGGTTTGAGTGTTGTACCCCATTCATCACTAGGATTACCATGAGGAAGGGGGAAGGGAGAAGAAACACGCAGATAACCTGAAAGATCTGTGAAAGGTGCCACTTTTGTTGTGTCCTATCTTAAACTCTGGCTGGCAGGAGTCTCAGCATGCTTTGAACTTCCAGCATAAGCAGGACAGAGATCAAAGAGAAGCTGCATGGAAGGGTCAACCAGCTCTACTAAGTTTTCTGCAAACCCAAAGAATGCATGAGTACATGAGAGAACTCAACACTGTAAGAAAGCAGAACCAGAGGACTTTTTCCAATCTAAATAATTTAATATACTAGTAAATGCAACGCAAAGGGGACACAGTTGTCCCAGCAGATGCCCTCTTGGAGGGAGAATAGTTACCACAGATTTTATGATAAAATGTAAATCTTATTTGATGCCATATAATGACTTTTGGTGGGATTCTGCTTATTCATCACATCTTTCCCATGTATGCCTTGAAACTAATAAGTATCTCCAACATAAATGCAAATCCAAAAAACTAGAGAGGGGAAAACTTTAAATTAATTCAAGAAGTAATGAAGTAACTTAGTTTATTAAAAAAATTATCAAGTTAAAATAGTCACACTGGGAATACTGGATGGTATATTGGGATTTTAGAAAGGAATTAACTACAGTTATTTAAAAAATATTTTCATATACATGATATATGGCATATTGTTATACTCATTACACATGTCATCTCAAAATGAAGCCTTGGATGTTCCTCTTAGTCAATTGTTCCTTTCGCTTTACTATAGGACTTTGTTCACAGCTATTTTCCAGCACTCGACAAAGACTTCCATATACTAGAGTCATTTACGTTTTTATTAGTTTCCTAATACAATTTTCAGATGTGTGTAGAAAATGCCTCTTCAAATATGATGGATTTCTTAGTTCATAGCAGAGGGCTTAGTATCTAGAAGATGCACCATATATGTAAATTTTATTGAATTCAACCTGATTGAACTAAATTGAAATCATGGAGAAAGAGTTCTAAATGCAATGAG
>NW_011888783.1:7226628-7236849 GCF_000151845.1 Pteropus vampyrus | reverse complement strand
AGATAGATGTGAGTAGTTCACTGACTCTAGGAGTTGACTCAGTGAAACTAATTCTGTAGTGCAGGTTTTATAATAAGTAATATATTGTAAAATTTCTGAGTCTGTTTTTTCCTTTTCCAAAGGACATACTAACACTTAAGAGGAAGAGAGCATTAGGAAGGGAGCAGTAGAGTGAGCTACCGGTTTGAGTGTTGTACCCCATTCATCACTAGGATTACCATGAGGAAGGGGGAAGGGAGATGAAACACGCAGATAACCTGAAAGATCTGTGAAAGGTGCCACTTTTGTTGTGTCCTATCTTAAACTCTGGCTGGCAGGAGTCTCAGCATGCTTTGAACTTCCAGCATAAGCAGGACAGAGATCAAAGAGAAGCTGCATGGAAGGGTCAACCAGCTCTACTAAGTTTTCTGCAAACCCAAAGAATGCATGAGTACATGAGAGAACTCAACACTGTAAGAAAGCAGAACCAGAGGACTTTTTCCAATCTAAATAATTTAATATACTAGTAAATGCAACGCAAAGGGGACACAGTTGTCCCAGCAGATGCCCTCTTGGAGGGAGAATAGTTACCACAGATTTTATGATAAAATGTAAATCTTATTTGATGCCATATAATGACTTTTGGTGGGATTCTGCTTATTCATCACATCTTTCCCATGTATGCCTTGAAACTAATAAGTATCTCCAACATAAATGCAAATCCAAAAAACTAGAGAGGGGAAAACTTTAAATTAATTCAAGAAGTAATGAAGTAACTTAGTTTATTAAAAAAATTATCAAGTTAAAATAGTCACACTGGGAATACTGGATGGTATATTGGGATTTTAGAAAGGAATTAACTACAGTTATTTAAAAAATATTTTCATATACATGATATATGGCATATTGTTATACTCATTACACATGTCATCTCAAAATGAAGCCTTGGATGTTCCTCTTAGTCAATTGTTCCTTTCGCTTTACTATAGGACTTTGTTCACAGCTATTTTCCAGCACTCGACAAAGACTTCCATATACTAGAGTCATTTACGTTTTTATTAGTTTCCTAATACAATTTTCAGATGTGTGTAGAAAATGCCTCTTCAAATATGATGGATTTCTTAGTTCATAGCAGAGGGCTTAGTATCTAGAAGATGCACCATATATGTAAATTTTATTGAATTCAACCTGATTGAACTAAATTGAAATCATGGAGAAAGAGTTCTAAATGCAATGAGTAGCAAATACATTTGTGAAGATTAAGTGTTAGGGCTGATTTCGCAGTAAAAAGCATAAAAGATATTTATAATATCAGATGGAAATAAGAAGTTACCACAAAAGAGATACAGAAGCACAGAGGGAAGAATATTAAACTACAAATGAAAATAATTGCTTCCTGGGCCTATTTATGAAAACAATAGCTCTATGATCATAAACAAATTAAAAATATTTTACTATTTTAAAATGGTAACTATCCATCTTATAAATCTAATAGAATTCCTAATGTAAAAATTAATATATGTGAACATATTTCCTGAAACATAAAGGACATTAAAATATAAAGTGCCATTATTGTTGCATTTATTAATATAATGTATAATTATGAATGGTCGTAATAATATATTGAAAGAGATATTTGTTCAACAAGTATAATATGCAAGTCATCATTGTAGGTGATAAATATTTAAGAGGGAAAGAAACTTGCAAGTATCTTTTCCTTCATGACTTTTTATTTAGTAAATTATGTAATACAGCATTCTTGCCATTTTTGAGTGAAGAGATGAAAAATTTCAACATTAGCTCAACAACAGTTTAATCTTATATATCTATTAAGGGATATTCCTTAGAGATATTGCTATAATAATGAATGACCAGAAAGGAGGTTCAATATTAGTTATTTAAAATATCTTCTTGAAAGAAAGACTTCTCTGTAGACTAACTCACCTTGAAGTTTTTCAATTCTAAATTATTAAAAATTTTATATGACCTTTCTCTAAAGGACAGTTCATACCCTTTGCTAAGAAGGAATCAATTCTAACCTAGGCAAACATTGTCTTCATGGTGCTATTTGATCATGTTACATGCAAAAGATTATGTTTATTAAATATACAAAGGAATTCAGGTCTGTGGAAAGTGAAAAGTGGTGAAAGCAAGTCATACTAAAGAAAAAAAATTAAAAAAGTAAAGTAGCTAATGAATGCTGAAGTGCAAATACAACTGAAAGATTATTTAAGATAGCCAAATATTGCAAGATAGATTTTGATATGTAGATGGAACTCAGTATTTGATGAGTAAATGGAAGGAAAATTGAAGGTTTAAGTTAGTTTGTATGCTATTAGTCAAGTGTTGTACTTAAAGGAGATGGTATATAAATAATAAAAAGTAAAATAGTAAATTGACCTATTCATTCATCCCCAAAACATATGCCCAGCATTACTCTAGGACTTTATAATAAAAGGAGAAAATATATGTTTCTTGGCTTCAAGGACCCACATGTTGACTTCAATAACTGCGATAGAAAGACATATTTTGTGCTCAGCCTGAAGATATCTGCAAAGTAGTTTTATCTCCTCATCTCTATCATTAAGAAGCAAGGGTCAAGAGAAAAATGAAGTTCTGTTGGTGTACCGAGCCCTCGAGAAGGAGCCTGTGCCCTCCATCCTGCCCCCGTCCCTGTCCCTCATCCCACCTTCCAAAAGAAAGAGTTTCCAGGCTCTGTGCCCGTCCTGCCTGCCAGGCCCCCATGCAAAGACAGTCTCCGCTCCACGCCATCCCATGGCAGCGTCAGCAGCCTGAACAGCACCGGCAGTTTGTCTCTCAAGCACAGCATCAAGCAAACACAAGTACGGTGCCCTCTGTGTGAGTCGCCGCTTCTCAGAGCAGCTGTTTTGTGTGTAGAGCCCCAGTGAAATGTTTCTCGAGAGCAAGTAATTTGTGACCCCAAAAAGGCAACATTTGTGATTAAAAATATTTGTGACAGGTAAAAAAAAAAAAAAAAAAAAAAAAAGGCTTTTTTTATGGCAGTCATTTTATTCTCCTACATTTTGATAAACCCCAGAAAAATCTATGGAGCCCCTCTATTAGTACTTAAAACTGCCCTGGAAAAAGTCCATTTCAATCTCTGTTATGCAACAAGATGACTGACTTGACTGTGGTGCTCTATCCCCTCTCCTTAGAAGTAAGAAACAATGAGCTAGAGGGAAGGAAGGCCTAAATCCTACTTTATATTCTGACATCGCACATCTAAAAATAGATGATTGTTTCAAGATGTGGAAAACAAGAATTGAGGCTGTTGGCACACTGGAAATTAGGAATCAAGATGAATCTTGATATCTCTAAATTTTCTCTATCTACTCTTGGACTTGGCACGTACCTTTGAATGCACTATTTCTAACATATTAAATTGGCCAAAAAATGAGTATTCTAATTCTGGGAGGTAAAGTTTAGAGTATAAAGCAAGATGGCTAAAACTCATTCCCTATGACCCACCAGTTCAATATTCAAGATTTCAGTCTAAGGAAATAGTCAGATAGGTGCAAACTAATATATTTATAAAAATGTTTATCACAGCATGATTTGTTATAATGAAAAATTAGAAACTTCCTAAAAGTGGCAAATCAAATTAATTATGGTATATCATAAGATTAATGAAAATAAACCCTGATATAAATATATTTAGAGGTATAGGAAATTCCTCATTGTGGTACATTAGATAGAAATCCATATAAAATGGTAAAGCAAAGAGTTAAATGAGGTCCAGAAACATCAGTCTGCTGCAGTCCTACAGTTATCAGATAGAGAATTATAACAATGGCATCCTGACATTAAGCTTTACCTATATGGTTCACAACACAAAAACTAGCATTTTTCAGTGGTAAGTAGTGTACCAAATGATTGGAATCTCTATTTTACAAACTTTAAAAAACTATAAGTCACCATCATCACAATTTTGAAAAATTTTTGATAAGAAAATAGCATGTGAGTTTTATGCTATATCTGAATTCTAGATGTGATATTTTGATGCCAGGTTTTTTTTTAACTTTTTTCTAACATTTAGAAGTTGAAAGATTTCACATAAAAATCTGACAGCCATACATAACTTAGAAATCAAAAATTTCTTATAAATAATACGATCATGGGACATGACTAAATGATGTCCACATATATCTACCCCTCACAACAATTTTGATTTCCTTCTAAATAAAAAAGTGTTAAAAATTTCATTAGTTTTAATTTTAAAAAATTAAGTGTTTAATCTCAAATCAAGATATGTAAACAATTTCCATAGATAGAGAAAAAAGCATACCATTGGAAATGAAAACAAGTGTATGAAAATAATAAACAATAATTTAAATATATATGGTTATACATACAATTTAATGTAATAAAAATTTATTATATCCTCTAAAAAATGAGAAGAAGGTGGTGGTTGGTAGAGGAGCATTATGAATGAGTGATACTTTGGAAAGGCAATCTTTCTGTAGCATTTCCTCAGTAATATTTCAAAACTTTGGGGGTTCCCCATTACCTTTCATTAAAGTTGTACTTTAAAAGTTATGACACAGAAAATCACCCTTTAAATAAAACAAAATGCTAAGGCAAATGTGCTTCTAGCCACATGGGAAAAGCAAATGGGCTAAAAACATAAAAGATGGATATGTACAGCTTGGATATGTTCACAAATCAATAAGTAGTGCAGTTCAAATTTAGTCCCTATGTATAGTCTGATTAGAAAATATTATTGAGTCTACAGCCATGCTACCCTGAACAAGCTGATCCTGTCTTGATCTCGGAAGCTAAGCAGGGTCGGGCCTGGTTAGTACTTGGATGGGGGATCCCCTAGGAAGACCAGGTGCTATAGGTGTAAGAAAAATAAAATAAATAAAAAATAAAGTATTGTAAGCTGACAAGGTCCTTGCAATTTGTGAGGTCAACCAAGAGTTGCCTCGCCTAAAAAAAAAAAAAAAGAAAAGAAAAAGAATATATTGTTGAATGAAATAGTAAAGATATCTTTGCCTAAAACTATAATGTCAAAATATATTTATTTAGTATTTCTACATGAAGTAAATTATACAAAGAAAAGTAATCTTTATCTGGAAGGTGGTATAACTTTTCACGAGCTATCATAGTACAGAGTTATATAACCCAGCTGTCTGCATGTGAGTCAATCTATAGGATATAACCTTTGAGGAGAGTAGCTTGTTTGGCCTGCAGGCCATCTAAGAAGTTAGAAAAAAGTCAAATTTTCAGGATATTTCTTGGAATCTCTGAGAGCATGGACACATTCATTTTAGAAATTTGGTCATGCCATGCACAAGGTAATTTCTAGGCATGTTGAGAGGTAATTTTCCACTAAATCATTCATATCTTCCACAAAAGGAAAAGCTCCTCATTAGTTACCTATAGCTCCATACTCTCCCCACAGGCTATCAATTGATCAAATACATAATTAGAGAAAAAAGATAAAGAGAATTTTAAAAATAAGTTTTTAAAAACTTATTTATTTTAATATAAAATATGTGAAAGTGCTTTCTAAGAACACAACAAGCAGTCATGTATAAGAAAAAAAATTGTCATAAAAATTATGAAAAAATTCTTCCTAAAAAAATCTACCTACATATTTTAGACTTTAATAACTGGCATATAAATATTAACATATTCAGGAAAAGATTAGAAAGAATCATTTTAAAAATATAATTCTTAACATTTTTGAAATATGTGATTAAATCTCACTTGTATTAGAAGAAATAACATTTTAATCTATTTTTTAATAGGCAAGACAACATCAACACTATATAGGGAGCCTAAGGGATATAGGCTGAGTTTTGATCAAATGTAAATTAATAAATTTAAACATATATGATTAGAGAATAAATATAATCTAGACTATGAAAGGAAACATTAATACATTATTTAAAAATTAGTGTTGGAAAATTTATATTAGTTTTCAAAACATTGTCAAGTAATATTTTTTGGGAATAAATCACTACTGTAATTTCTTCAAAGAGAAGAAAATATCTGATTAGAACTGGCAAATATTTGAAAAAGCACACCAATAAATGTACATCAAAAATACTGCATGGAACATAAGAGTCATCGGAGTTGCTATTGAATTTTCCAAAAATTAAATTCAAAATGTACATAAATTCCTTTGGAACACCTGAGTTTTTCCATTACGTAACATGTTGGGAAAAATAACACCTGACAAACTCCAAAGAAAAGTACAACTATTCTTTAGCTTGTTAAGGCACATGATATGATTAGTCCAAGTAAATATAAATATTTATTGAACATATCATATGCAAAATACTACATTTAACATGCAAATTATCTCAGGAAACCTAGTCATATATTAAGAAAGACAAAACCCATATAAAATAGCTAAAGTGAAAACATCATAGGGTCAAAAATAAATATCTTCATAATACCAACCAAGTCTTGGATCAGATCAAAGAGCTACTAAAGACATCTTTTTGCTGGAACTCTGCTCTTTCTAGATTGTTATTGTTGAAATGATAATTATAATGAGATATTGACATGGTGATTGAAAGATGCCAACAGATTCAAACAACAGTTACAGTTTCCTCCACATAAGTGGCCAAAGGGAGCAGAAGACATAGTCATAGCAGCATTGAGGGTTATTTGGTTAAACTAACCTAACCTTCAGCTTCCAGTATTATCAACTATAGGAGTAAGAGCCTCATATCTTTCATAGGGAATTTTAATATACTCCCAGCCTTTGGTTCTGTTCACATAGTCTTAAATAATTCACAAACACCATAGCACATACTATGTGGTATTAAACTCTGAGACTGATTGGATCAAAGATTTATTTCCTAAATTCAATTTCTTAGTCATAGCATATAGCTATCACACACTGGTAAATTCACCTGGACACACTCTAACTCATATTAATAGTAGCTGGGTTATCATGTAAGTTTACAATTACCACACTTATACCAATCTCAGATCTTCAAAGTGAAAAAACAGACAAACAATAACATTTCAGGCTAAAATTGTCATATTAGCAAATGATTCTAAACCTTCCAAGATAATAGAAAGAGAAAAAAATAACTTACTAACAACCATAATCAAAAGGGCAAAATACAAGCTAAATGTAAGTAAATGCAAAGTAATTCATTGAGAAATATTTTAAAAGTCACAAATAAAACAATAGCTTATAAAATTTATTTATACCCAAGAAAAGAACATAGGAAACCATATAAATCGTTTCATGACAATTTTGACTTAAAAAAACTAAGAAAACTCTGATACTGACATACAAAATAATATACATCTTTAAAGATAATATCTAACATTTTATGATGTCACTTTACAATTTAAAATACCCTTTCATAGATTGTAACACATTTAATTCTCAAAACTAGCTTATCACCCTTATTTTAGGATTTATCATCCCTATGTAAGAACACCTAAATCAAGGAAGTTAGGTAGCTTTTTCGACCTGTGCTGATATGCAGTGAACAACGAACTACAAAACATTAATTCTTACCTACTCTGAACATCCTTTCCACCCCCATTTCATTTTATCACACAACTAGTGAAACAGTGAAGCCTTCTCTCCACTTTAAACTCTTTTTCTCCACCTCAAAAATGCCATGGGAAATATTTCAAACTGGACAGTTTAAGACTGAACAAAAATATAATCAAAATTTCAAATTCAAACTGAAAACTACCTTGCATATGCGTCCTCTGGAAAGATGAAACTTGACTGATCTCTTCCTCATGATTCCTTCTTTCAAATGACTCTTTTTTCACCTGAAGCAAATAGGTACTGGAATCAAGAGGGTAATTAGGTATAACTGGGAATTTTTGTGCCAGTTGGATACCAGCAAAACAATAGAACAGATCTCATTATGCAGGAAAATGTATGGAAGAAAAATGAGCACTGCTGTATAAAACAGTCTGTAGAGAAAAGAGACACTACCTTATTTTTGAATATGATTAGAGTGAAATTCATTTGTTGAGCAGGAAGTAATGGCAACCATTAATGTAATAGAAAATACAGAGGAATTTAAATATCAGCAAGTGGAAAACTGATTGAATTGCAACTTGTTTAAGCATGCGAAAATAAAGGGGGAAAAGTAAAAGAGAAAGAGCAACATAAATAAGAGCTAAAGTAAATTAGAAAAAGTTGAATTACATATCGAAGTTGTTAGGCTAAGTGAGAGTAGTAAAGGAGATTAAATACAACAGAATTTTCAAGTTGAGTTAAAAAGAGAAAACAGAAACGTAGTTTTACTAAAATCACAATGCAAAGTGACAAAGTAGTTGAAAATAAAAATTTGGAAAGCTATCCATGTCAAACAAAAATGATAAACGATCACGTGTTAGAGCAAGGATCGATGTACTAAGATACCTAGTATAGCAAATAATATTATGTAATGACTAAGATCTAATTTATTAAGATTAACAAGAGTGATAAACCTCAAACTATAAAATTCCTGCAAACATATACACATATTGGTATTTTAATATGTAACACTGAAACTCTTAGAAGTAAAGAATTTAAGTGAAGAATGTCAATAAACCTCCTAATTGATATTATTCTGCCCATTGAACATATACAAAAGTTGATCTCGTACTTCATTTTTATAAATAATATTTAGGTAAAGATAAAAGAGAAAAAGAATGAAAACATACAGATATCAATAGAGATTGAGGTTTAACCATATTAACTTTTTATTAAGGCTTAATATAAAAAACATATAAATTTTTATATTTTTTAATAAACTGCTCAATTATGTTTTAATCAATATGCACACATGCAAAACTATACAGATCAGATATAGAACATTTCCAATATCTTAGAAGGCTCCATCGAGTTGCTTTCCAGTAAGTAAATATCCTCTCTTTTGACTTCCATCACCATGAATTTTGCTTGTTGTAAAATTTAATTTCAGCATATTCAAGGAATCATACTGTATGGAATCAGGTATATCTGGATTCTTTGACTCAATACGTCATATGTGAGCTTTATTCACATTCTTGAGTACTTTAGTGGATTGTTTTTCATTGCTGTGACTTATTGCATTGTATTTGTATGCTACAATTTAGTTAGCCTTTCTCTTGTTAGTGGGTTTTGAGTTGTGTCCAGTTTTTGCCAACTATGAATAAGATGCAATGAGTATGTATTATCATAGTTATGTGCATGCAGTTCTCCTGAGTTTATACCATAGCAGTGGGGTGCATGAGTCATAGATGTAGAAATATGTTAAACTTTAGTAGATTCTAACAAAGAGATGTCTAGAATGGTTGTAAAAATTTACTTATCATCAGCAATGTACGAGAATTCTACTTGTTTAGTATTTTGCCATTACTTTGCATTCTTAATCTTAATTTTAACTCTATTGACATGTTTGCCGTTATTTCATGGCAGCTTTAATTTGCATTTACATGAAAATAATTAATTTGAACATATTTTTCATTAACTAATTGTCCACTTGGATACCATTTTTTATGAACTGCCTTTTCAAATATTTCGTTCATTTTTTTAGTTAGTTGTTTTTTGTTTGTTTGTTTGTTTTTACTTTTTAGACCTGTGCTAATATGCAGTGAACAATGAACTACAAAACATTAGGTCTTACCTGCTCCAAGCATTAGGTATGATAAATGAACCATGTGTACTTGAAAATAATGTATTTAGGAAGTTAAGTGTAGGTTAAATTGATAATACAGTTGTTCAATTTTCTACATTTTTACTGAATTATGTTTGCTGCTTCTATTACTTAATTAGACACATGAAAATCTCCAAATATGAAAATAATTTATCTAGTTCTCCTTTTAGTTTTGTCTATTTTTGCTTTTATATTTTGAAGGACTATTATGCATTTGTTTCCATATTTCATCATTCTGAAATGTTTTCCTTAATCTCCAGTAATATTCTTGCATTAAATTCTACTTTATTTTATATTACTATAACCACCTTCACTATTTTTACTTATTATTTTAATTACAGATTTTCTTCTATTCATTTACTTTCAGCCCATCTGTTACTTTGTTTTTAAAGTGTATCTCTTTTTTAAAAGTGTACAGTTGGGTTTGTAATTTTGTGTATTTTTACCATTCTGGCAATCTTTATATTTTGATTCATGAGATCATCCCATCTTTATTTACTATAATGACTGATATAGTTGAGTTTAAATCCACAATCTCATTATATTTTATTGTCCCGACTATTTTTGCTTTTCTTTTCCCTTTATTTTATATGGAGAGGCAAAA
>NW_011888783.1:7163315-7226578 GCF_000151845.1 Pteropus vampyrus | reverse complement strand
TATTAACTTTTTATTAAGGCTTAATATAAAAAACATATAAATTTTTATATTTTTTAATAAACTGCTCAATTATGTTTTAATCAATATGCACACATGCAAAACTATACAGATCAGATATAGAACATTTCCAATATCTTAGAAGGCTCCATCGAGTTGCTTTCCAGTAAGTAAATATCCTCTCTTTTGACTTCCATCACCATGAATTTTGCTTGTTGTAAAATTTAATTTCAGCATATTCAAGGAATCATACTGTATGGAATCAGGTATATCTGGATTCTTTGACTCAATACGTCATATGTGAGCTTTATTCACATTCTTGAGTACTTTAGTGGATTGTTTTTCATTGCTGTGACTTATTGCATTGTATTTGTATGCTACAATTTAGTTAGCCTTTCTCTTGTTAGTGGGTTTTGAGTTGTGTCCAGTTTTTGCCAACTATGAATAAGATGCAATGAGTATGTATTATCATAGTTATGTGCATGCAGTTCTCCTGAGTTTATACCATAGCAGTGGGGTGCATGAGTCATAGATGTAGAAATATGTTAAACTTTAGTAGATTCTAACAAAGAGATGTCTAGAATGGTTGTAAAAATTTACTTATCATCAGCAATGTACGAGAATTCTACTTGTTTAGTATTTTGCCATTACTTTGCATTCTTAATCTTAATTTTAACTCTATTGACATGTTTGCCGTTATTTCATGGCAGCTTTAATTTGCATTTACATGAAAATAATTAATTTGAACATATTTTTCATTAACTAATTGTCCACTTGGATACCATTTTTTATGAACTGCCTTTTCAAATATTTCGTTCATTTTTTTAGTTAGTTGTTTTTTGTTTGTTTGTTTGTTTTTACTTTTTAGACCTGTGCTAATATGCAGTGAACAATGAACTACAAAACATTAGGTCTTACCTGCTCCAAGCATTAGGTATGATAAATGAACCATGTGTACTTGAAAATAATGTATTTAGGAAGTTAAGTGTAGGTTAAATTGATAATACAGTTGTTCAATTTTCTACATTTTTACTGAATTATGTTTGCTGCTTCTATTACTTAATTAGACACATGAAAATCTCCAAATATGAAAATAATTTATCTAGTTCTCCTTTTAGTTTTGTCTATTTTTGCTTTTATATTTTGAAGGACTATTATGCATTTGTTTCCATATTTCATCATTCTGAAATGTTTTCCTTAATCTCCAGTAATATTCTTGCATTAAATTCTACTTTATTTTATATTACTATAACCACCTTCACTATTTTTACTTATTATTTTAATTACAGATTTTCTTCTATTCATTTACTTTCAGCCCATCTGTTACTTTGTTTTTAAAGTGTATCTCTTTTTTAAAAGTGTACAGTTGGGTTTGTAATTTTGTGTATTTTTACCATTCTGGCAATCTTTATATTTTGATTCATGAGATCATCCCATCTTTATTTACTATAATGACTGATATAGTTGAGTTTAAATCCACAATCTCATTATATTTTATTGTCCCGACTATTTTTGCTTTTCTTTTCCCTTTATTTTATATGGAGAGGCAAAAGACCCAGAGAGCCAAAAATACTGAAAGAAAACAAAACTGACTCTACCAATTTCAAGACTTGCTATAAAGCTTCAGTAATCATGACAGTGTGGTATTGGTGAAAGAGACAAGTAGATCAATGGGACAGAATAGAGAACTCAGAAGTAGACCCCCATAAATATAGTGAACTCATCTCTGAAAGAAGCAAAGGCAATACAATGGAGCAGAGTCTCTTCAACAAATGGTGCTGCAATAATTGGACATCCATATGCAAAAAATAAATCTAAACACAAACCTTATACCTTTCACAAAAAATAACTCAAAATGCATCATACCCTTAAATGTAAAGTGCAAGATTATAAAAATTCTACAAGATAACTTTGTAGAAAACCTAAATGACCATGGGTATGGTAATGCCTTTTTAGATACAACATCAAAAAAATGATCCATGAAAGAAATCATTGATAACCTGGACTTAGTAAAATTAAAAATTTTGCTCTGTGAAAGACAATATCAAGAGAATTTAAAGATAAGTCACAGATTTTGTTCATGTCACACAAGTCACAGAAAATATTTGCAAAAGATATCTCATAAGGGACTGTTATTTAAATATGCAAAGAACTCTTAAAACTCAACAATAAGAAAACACTTAAATTTTAAAAATGGACCAAAGAACTTAAAAAGACAACTCACCAAAGAGTACATATACAGATGACAAATACGGATATAAAAAGATATTCTATATCATGTTATCAGGGAAGTACAAATTAAAAGAAAAATGAGATATCACCACATACCTATTAAAATGGCCAAAATCCAGAACACCAACAGAACCAAATATTGATGAGAATGTGGACCAACAAGAATGCTCATTCATTGCTGGTGAGAATGAAAAATGGTACAGCCACTTTGGAAGACAGTTTGGCATTTTCTTAGAAACTAAACATATTCTACCATGTGATCCAGAAATTGCACTACTTGATATTTACCCAAAGAAGCTGAAAACTTATGTACACATGGAAGCCTGCACATGGAAAGCTGGGGTCTGAATGTTTGTGTCCCAACAAAATTCATATGTTGAAACCCTAGCCCCTAAAGGTGATGGTATTAATAGGTGGGGCCTCTGGGAGGTGTTTAGATCACCTTCTTTTATAACAGCACTAATCTCATTGAGGGTGGAGCCCTCAATCAGATTAGTGCTGTTATAAAAGAAGTTCCACTAGCTCCTTTTTCCATTTGTATATGTCATTATACATTTATCCAAATTTATCCAAAATTTTTAATACAGCAAAAGAAACTGCTTCTTCCTTAACTTAAATACATCTTTATGTTGTTAAAGAAATATGGAAGCCTAGTATGACACTAAGTGAATACTAAGGTATTCTATGAATTTGGGTTAATTATGATGTGTCGATGTTTGTCTACCTAGGTAAAAAATGTATCATTCTGGCGGGTGATACTGATAATGGAAGATGCTATGCATATCTAGAGAAAGGGATATACGAGAAATCTCTGTAACCTTTCTCTCAATTTTGCCATAATACTAAAACTGCTTTAAAAACATGAATTCATAAATAATTTAAATTAATGATGTCTAATAAACTCTAAAGTTACAATGAGTAGCTGTGACGTATTGGAGTAAACATTAACAATTTCCATACAATGAAAGCACTTTTTAACACCGACTTCATTTACTACAAACTGCCCTCTGTGTTATCATTTTTATATATTTTATATATTTTATAGAATTAAAATATATATTTTATATATTTTATATATTTTATATATTTTAATTCTATATTTGTTATAACCCTTTAAGACATTTTATTATTGTTTCTTTAGTTAATAGTTTTTTTAAATAAATAGCCACATAATATCTTTTACATGACTCCTATTATTTTACAAATTTCTATGTTTCCATATCAGATCATTTTCTTCTGAGATTCCTTTCTTTCATCTAGAAGAATTATATTAGTGTGTCTCAAATTTATGTATCTACTGGTAATAAAATCTCTCAATATTTTATTTTTCTAAAATCATATTTTGCCTTTATATTTATAGGATACTTTTCAGTAAAAATAGAATTTAGGTTGGTGGTTTCTTTTCATTTTCTTTCCTTTTAAAAAATGCATATCAACCCTTTGATGATGTCATTCCATTGTCCGGCTTTTACAGTTTCTGTTGAAAACTCATCTGTCAGTCTTATCGGTCTTTTCCTGGAGTCAATGTATCTTTTATCCATGGCTGCCAGTTTGTTTCTGATTTTTACATAGTTCTGCTTCTCTCCATATAATCCTATATCTTAATATTCATACAATGGTATATTACTCAGTAATTAAAAGGAGTGTTACTGACACTGACATATGTAAAACATTGATTGTTTTTTAATTGAGATTTTGATTGAAAGAAACTTATACAAAAATATACATTTTATGATTTTATTTATGTGAAGTTCTAGAATAGATAAAACTAACCATGGTGAAAAGTGAATCAATGATTAACAGAAAAGGAGTGATGATAAAGTTCTATTTTTTCATTATGATATTGAGTTACATTCTACGCATTTGTTAAATCTCATTAAAAGGTACACTTAAAATTGGTTCATTTCACTGTATGTAAAATTTAGTTCATCAAAAATATAGAAGATTATTTAGTTCTAATTTTAATCAAATGTGCAATAACATGTTTAGGAGTAAACTATGTTGATATCTATAAGCTCCTTCAAAATGAATAAAATAGAATATGAATTGATAGATGGTTATATTTATAGGTAAATGAAGGTAGTGTAATATATCACAATTGGTGCAGTTCAGAACTAGTAATATTTGTCAAAAATGATTCTAAAAGTAATTATTTCTTCATATCACCATCATATTCAAATTTCTTATATCCTAAAAAATTATATCATAAAAAATATCAGTACATTCGCCAAGTTGCAATACAAAATACTTTGCTAGTTTAGTTTATTCTATGAGATGATCTTCCATAAATTCCAAGTAAACACTGAATATTTCAAATCATGATATTACTAGAAAGTGTATCTGAATTACCTTTTTTTCTATTAATTCACCAAATATTGTCAAATAAATAACTTTGATGCAACTTTTTATTATAGTCTTAAAACATGATTCTTTAGCCATTGCAACCCCTAATGCTATTTAAAAGATGTCAAAACAAACCCATTAATGTTTAAATATGAAATATTAAACATACGCTTCTCTAAACATTTAATGATTAAACATTAAATAATAAAGGTAATATTTTAATGAATTTAATACTGTCCATGAAAGGAACAAATGCAACTTGTTTTTATATATCATGTAAGATTTAAGGAAATATAAAAATCATAATCTTCAAAAGAGATAGTGTCTACAGATTGTTTTGATATGCTCTACAGTAACAATTATCAATGAAGAAGGTATTAATATATTATATATGTGTGATTTTATTTAAAAATATCAAACTAATTTGTTTGAAAGTATATTTTGAAATTTGTCTTCCATCAAAAGAATATCTAAAAATGTATATAAATGCTGTAATTAATTTGTTTTATCAAGATTAATTTAAACTTAAATAATCATTCACAGGATAACTTGTTAGCCTGGCTACTGACAAAAAGAAAAGAAATTAATATAATTTTTGCAAATACAGCTTCACTTGCTTCACTTTGGAAAAAAAAAGAATATTCCTTGCTTGATGAAATTGATATAAATATCCTTTTCCATCCTTGTCAACATATTTCCATGAGACCAGTTTCTCTACAGTGAGTTATTACTGTGTACTGAGAAAGAAATTATAGGTTAACAGTAATTTTCTATATTATCATCAATATATACACTTTCAATAAACACATGTATCAATATTTAAAATTTTAATACAGTGAAAGTGCTTATTCCTTCTTAACCTAAATACATCTTTATGTTGTTAAAGAAATATGAAAGCCTAGTATGACACTAAGTTTTTTACTTGAACAAATGAAAAGATAGAATAACCACTAACTAAGAGGAGACCAAGGCAGGAAAAGTAGGTTTTTTGTTTGTTTTTTATTTCGGGGTAGAGATCAGAAGCTCAGGTTTGGCTATGTGCCAAGGTCATGATCTCTAATACACACAGAGATGAACATGCTGGTTAGACAGTTAACAGGAGTGAAGAGAAGTACGGGTTGGAGACACACATTTCAGTGTTGTCACCTTGTGAAAGTAATTTAAAGTCATGAAAATGGAAAAGTTCCCCAAGAGAGTGCACATAGCTAAAAAAGAAAAGAAACAGAAATTGAGACTATAAGAGATGTAGAAATAAGGAGGAACCAGCAAATGAGGAATAAAGAATTTTGTGAGATAGTAGAGAAACCTATGAGAGTATGATGTCTTGGAAACCAAAGGAAGGCTTGTACTTTAAAAAGAGGGAGTGATTTACTGTGACAAATACTGATTTAAATTTAAAAATCTGACAGTTAAACAATAGATTTAGCAAAAGTAACCTCACTGGAGACTTTGGCAAGAGCAATTTTAATGAAGTAGTGGAAGCAAAAATAAAAAAAAAAGTTTTGACTGAGTTAGGAAGAATGAAATGAGAAAAATTGGAGACTGCCTGATTGCTCTTTCAAGAATCTTATTTGTAAATAAAAGGATAGAAGTGGTGTTATTTATATAGAGTGAACTAGGTCCAAGTGAAAGAATAACATAATTATATATGCTCAGTTGTTATTTGGCTTGTAAAATATTCCAAATTCTAATAAACAAACATTAAAATATGTCTTGATAAGTAATTAAAATTTCAAAATACAGTTTCTAATCTAATATCTATTTTTCCTAGTTGATGCTGATAAAATAGTCAAAGGATAAAATTGGAATAATTTAAAATGACTAAAGTAAGAGAACTCTAGATCTGCCCACATTTAAAGAGATGACAATTTTTAACAGACTACAAATATATGTTTAATTAGCTAGAGAAAAACTGCTAAGTTCCACTAGCACAAAAGTTTCTGCCTCCCAATGAAAATATATTTGTTGTACATAATAATCACGATTTCTATTATGTAGCTGCAGATTTTTATTTTATAGTCAAATATGTTTTCTCAAAAGATAATATAGTTAAAATGTGTGTATATAGCATATATATGCAAATAAAAAGTTCTATAATACACAACCAAATAATCATATAATGCATATAGTGTCACATGAATTAACAAATTTTAACTCTCATCACTTTATTTATGTATAGAAACTACTATATTACTTTTATGAACCAAATATATTTTCCTCAAAGTAGGTCTATATTGAGTAAATGTTTGTCATGGTTTAACACAAAAATCACAATGCTGACCATTAAAAGGCGATATCTGTACTAAGTAAAATGGTTGCATTTACAAACTCCCCTTTGCACCTTCATTTGACCTACTTCTGTTTAGGAGCTTTAAAGTGTCTTAAAATGATGAGTTCTTACTTGGATAGCTGCCAAAGTGATAAATTAAAACCATGTAAGAAATTATTCTCTCAAAATTTTTGCAGCTGAAAAATTTTAAATGATTATATACTACGCAATTTCGAGATTTCCAAAAATTTGTCAGTGTAAAAATTCTATTGAGGACCTCAGAAAACATTTATTAATATTTATAAACCCTTAAGAGGACTGTATGATTGCCTCTTATTACAGAGACTAGGAACAAATGTCTGTGTAGCTGTAACTGTAGTATAATTAGAGATATGCTATCTAGCTGTATTGGGCTATTGCACTGATACACAACATAAAAAGAGATAAAAAATTTAGAAAATGCATCTGAAACTTTGGTTTCAGAATTATAGTTCTAAATATAACTTGAGTTTGTAATAAATATCTGTGAAATTTTATTTCTTGGGTTATATGAGATTAAAAATCAGATATATCAGACATATGGTTGCTTTCTCCTGTAGTTTACTTTTCCTCCTTTTTCTCCTATAGTGTTTCCAAATCAATAAATGGCACGACTAAGTTATTCAAGTTGAAAACCTAGAAGACATTCTTGATTCATCCCACTGCCAACTTCCTTTGGCAAGCCACATCGTTTCTCACCTGGATTATAGGGGAAATTCTCCTGATTTGGGATCTGTTCTTCCATTCTCAATACCTGCAATCTGTTCTCCTCACACTAACCAAAATGATAACATAAAATTACAAATCTCACTATTTAAAACTTTTCACCTATAAAAATTCAATATACATATTATGACCTACAGGACCTTACATTATTTGCTTCTGCTGACTCTCCTTCCATATTTTAAGCACTCATCCCACTGATTCTTGTGCTGTAATCATACCAGTCTTCCTTCCATTAGTCTGTGAGCTGAACTAGTTCCTCTTCAGGACCTTTCATTTTATGTTCCCTCTGCTTGAAATGCGCTGTCCTCATATTTTCTGTTTGCGACCCAGGTCACAGTACAATGTCAGTACTCCAGAGAGTTGTTCCTAACCAAAAGCCGTTCTTTAACTACACTCAAACCTGACTCAATATATATCAGAGTCCCCTTGTATATATTTTTTTTCTTGTCCTTTAAAACAGGCCTTGGCACATCATAGGCACAGAATGTGTATCCTATAAGTCAGAGAATATGATTCACTAGCAAATGTAAGTCTTATTTTATGCATTTCCAAATTAGTAGAAAATTGTGGAAAGGAAAAAAGAATGCTGTAAAGGAAAAGACATAGACTCTCCTATCAAACACTGGATTTCAAATCTCATCTCTTCCACTTACTGTATGGGAAAAATATTTAACACTATTGGATTTGTCTTGCAAAAAAATAGAAATCAAGAGCTTCCTAAAATAGTATTTAATAAATGAAATAAAATTGTACTTTATATATGTGGCACTACTTAAATCTTAATAAGTGTTAATTTATTCTCCTCTTTTATGTGTACATATGCTTAAAAATAACTTCTTGAGATATCTGTATTGTCTCAGGCAAGAGAAATTATTAGGTCAAAAGCACATTCAGGGGAAATAAATATATACTTAACTGTAGTGTAGAATAAAGAAGAATTGAAAAGTTTTGCCTAAAAATGTTGTCATTAGACAGTCATAGATATTAATCTTACAGTACAAATAAACACAATTTAGAAGCCTTAAAACCCTTCATTCACTTCTATCTTTCTTAAATAGAAGTCATAAAAGCTATCTGTTTACTATATATATGTGTGCTTATAGGTTAAGAACAATTTAATGTACAACACATAACAAGAGATATGAAAACGAATAACTTTCTCATTATCTAAATGGAGACCAAACAACTTGCTAATTTCCTTTTGAACTCCAATTGTTTCCAAAGATACTTATATCACAACAGTTCTAGTTTTTAAATTACAGAAAGAAATTTGATCTCTAACACTAGACTTCGAATCTTCTTTCTCAGAGGGCATATTCTTTGTGCTCTGTATTGAACAATTAATGTCATTAGAGAATAGAGAATTAATAGCTCTCATTAAAAACATCTGGAGAACTTCAGTGCTACCATAACCACCGCAGAGTTGTGCTGCCTAAGTGGAAATCAAGGTTATATTCTATATTCTTGCTTTTAAATTGCTTTCAATAACTTTATGATTATCCAAGTGAATTATATCACACAAAGATTCAATTTAAGTTGCCATTCAGGGTAGTGTAAAACACTAGATTATTAATAAGTTTAATAGATAATAAAATTTATCTTGACATAACATTAATTAGTATAGAGAAAGCAAAACTGTTTTTATTTTCTGCTATTAGAATAACAGAATGTTACATTTTTATTATTGCCATTATTCCTCAGGATATCAGAAGAAGGTAACAGACTTTTTCACTAACCACACAGTTGATACAGAACTACAGAGCCTTCAAATTGTTATTTTTCATACAGAATCACATAGTGGTGAGCTAATTCAGTAAGACAAAAGAAATAATACTTACATTATAATTCATTTAAATTGATTTTCAATTCTTAAATGGTTAATCAAAACTGTATTACAGAAAACAAAGTATGTGAAAGGACATTTAAACAATACATTTTTAATTCAATACCAACTAATTTGTGTATTTTATATTCTGCCTTAATTCTAAAACTGCACAAAAATAGAGTTCAACTAGATAAAATATTTGATATGTTTTAATCAGTCATTGGATAAACCGGAAATCTGAAGGAGGCATATAGAAAAATTACATGCTGTGAAAGTAGTGAAGGTATAGTTCTTCCAACCTGGTAACCTGAGAGTTACAAACTATTAGCAAGTGTAGTAGCATCTTCTTTACACTGTAGCAAATTTATTTTGTTGTTTTCTACTAAAAATTCTAAGTTTTTGGCCATCGTTTTTCTTCGGAATTTTAATTATTTTTCAACCATTTCATATAGTTCCTTTATTTGCTTTCAACCTAAATTAAACTACATTGGACAATTTTTCTAGAAAATATCACTATTTTTTATTTGTATTTCACATATTTCATTATTCCAAGGATGAACATAATTTTATAAATTATTATAGGTTAAAAATTATTTTCAAATACTAAATCCATTGATCCATTTCTATATGCCACCTGTCAAATAATTTTTATTTATGTCAACTTTTGCCTCTGGCCATGATTACATACATTACTGGTTTGAAGAAGTGTTTTTTTTTTAACATTTATATATTTGGTATTTCATTAAACAAAATGGTTGATTAACAACAAAATAAGCATATGAAAAAATATATATGCCCTAAAATAGCTTACTATCTTTTGAGACAGATAGAATTTACATATGTTAAAGTATTAGACAATTATGAACAGGTGACATCACTGATTCTGTTTATCAGTTTACCACCGAAGACTTCAATGTGAGTTGACATTTTGAAGAAAGTCTTTATAAATAGTAATGTACATTCTATCAATGTTATTATTTTCCCAAAGACCATATATTTCTTCTAAAATGCATACTTATTTCCATAAGTTGTACTGTAATCATATTACCTTAAGCAGTATTCAAGCAACAAACCTAAGATATCAGTTTTAATGAGTCAGCACACTGGTTTCTTTCATAGATTTATTGTTAAGATATCCTTCTGATTGTTTAGTTTTCTTCCTTAAGTAATTCAGTCACAGAGATTGAGATTGTGTAAAATATTACTCTTGCCATTAGTGTTTGTATATTTTACCTGTGAATTATTAAATATAACATACCAAATGTCAAATGGCAGTATAGAATAGTGGTAAACAATAGGGATTGTTGGTATCATAGTACTTGAATTGATTCTCAGTTGTGAATTGTAATAACTGTACGATTTCAATCATAATATCTTAATTGTCCTTCAGCTTTCTCTTCTATAAATTGAGGCGGTACCATTACTTTCCCCATGATATTGTTGTGACATTAAACAAATGAATGTAAGTAAAAAATTAGAAAGAGTATCCAGACATATTTGGAACATTAAGCATTAATATTATCAATTTAGTGGCATTGACTTCAAACAGTAGAAAGTTTTTTCCTAGATTATACACATCCAAACACATCATATTATTTAAAGAGAAAGAAATATTACTTTCTTCTATAAAGCAAGATATTATGTGATTAATACAGAAATATAATCCATTACCTCAGCCATGTTAACTGTTAAGAGAATGTTTCCTAAAATATGCTCTGCTAAATGCTAGTTATTTAAGATGTTCCAGAAAAAGAGTTCTGTACTCAAATAAATTATGAAAATATTCCACATACATTATTCATTTGAAGAATAATCATTTACTATATAGTAAATTCTGAGTAAAAACTAGTCAAAAAATTTTAAACTCAACCAGTCACAAAATTATATCATTATATCACTATAGCACTAATTCTTGTGTGAGTGTGTGTGTGTGTGTGTGTGGTGTGTGTGAGAGAGAGAGAGAGAGAGAGAGAGAGAGAGAGAGAGAGAGACATTTATAAACATACTGTAGAACTAGTGTTCTACGGAACACAGTTTGGGAAATTTTGCTCTGAGTCCACAGATATGCCTCTACACAGGATCAAATGGTAACTATGAGATATTGAGTCATGAAAAACACTCAATATTGTGAGAGTTTTATAAGTATCCCAAACTTTGACTGCTTATTAAAACTCTCCAAACATCTTAGGTCTGCAAAAATTTCCTAGAAACCTAACCTCTTAAATAGTAGCTTTATTATTAGATTTCTGGTGATTGCTGCTTCCCTTCAGGCTAGAAACACATTTAGAGCAATCTTCTAATGATTTCACTTCTTTTTTGGAACTTAGGAAATGCAGACTTATATAAAATATAAGAAACTTTAAAGTTATAAAAGTTAACAAGTTTTGTGAAACCTCACATTGCAGAAGAAGTTCGAGTATAATTATTAATTTAAAACAACTTTCTCACTTTTAAACTGTGATTTCTAGGGATTATTAAAAGCAGAAATGACCAAAGCTAGTTTTTGTAGAGTCAGTATATTCTTAATCTATGGGAGTTTTGAATTGTTGTTCTCTTCTTCTATTGATTTAGCTGTGGAAGAATATACTTAAACAATTTATATTGCTTCACAAGCATAACATGATAATGAAAGTCAAAGAAAAATAATATGTTCACTAATTAATTTTAAATTCAGCATGCAGATAGCATAAAATTGATTCAATTATTGTTTTTTCTATAAATGAATTTATGTTGGGTTTACTCTTTCTAGATTTTAAAAATATTCCCTTCATATTTAACATAGAAGAGCTAGAGGAACTCTATCATTGTAATGTACTAGAAGTGTATTATCTCAAAATTATTTTTCATTTTATTAAAATGACTTTTAAAAATCTACCTAAAATGTAAAACTACTAAAACTTAAGCAGTTTTATGATTATTTTAGCTTATTCATAGGAATAAAGTAGATACAGAAAAGCAGCAAAAAAGAAATTTCTACTGAAATTAGAGAGCGTTATGCTTTACAGGCTTATGAGATATTTCGAGCTGGTATTCTTTACTATGAAATATCCATGTATGATAGGGTAGAGGAGAGAGAAAAGAATGGACATAACTTTTATTTTTGATTGGTACCATGATAACATGGTCACAATATCTAGGTTTGGTTGATGTTTAAAATTGACTATTTCTCTCCTAAAACACATTCAATGGTACTCTGGAGGACCCACACACACTCAGGGTCTGTCGGCTAAATTTACTTTGATCTTAATAACTCTATTAGATTGGCTATTTACTTTTTCATAATTTTCCCAACTTTCCAATGTTCACAATTCAGTTTTAGTCTCATTTCATCTTATTCCTTGTCCAGATGGACAGAATAATGGAAGAAAACCTATACTGGCTTTCTTGCCATGCACGACTTGTAACTTCACATTTAGGACCACCATGTAGCAGAATTGAAGGGCAAATATGCTTTCCAAAAAAGAGGGAAAGAGAGAAGCTGAGAAAATGAACACCATCACTTTACAATTTTGCTTTGAGGCATTTATTCAAGCTGCAGATAAATAGGAGAGATCCTGATAAAAATCACAGCCTTCTAGTTATTTTTCTTCATATTATTGAGTTGTTAAGATTTTATATAATCTGGTTACAAGTCTTTCATCAGACATATATATTGAAAATATTTCTCCTAGTCTGTGGCTTGCTTTTAATTTTCTTTATAGTGTTTTTGTTTTTTTTTTTTTAATTGTGTTTTTAGAAAAGTAGAAGGTTTTAGTTTTGTTGAAATCCAACTTATCTTTTATTTCATATAGGTTTTGCTTTTGGGACTTCATCTAAATAAATAAAAAGTTATATCATATTTATGAAAAAGAAAGCAAAATTTTTATAGATATTAGTTCTTCTCAAATTTACCTGTAAATTTAATGCACTCTCAATCAAAATTTTAGCAAAATGTTTTTGGAGGAAATTAGCAAGATAATTAAAAATGTGTTAGGCAATACAAAGGCAAAAATAGCTGGTCACTCTTGAGGGAGAAATAAAAAATGTGATTGTGTTAGACATCAAGAACTATGAAATCAGAATAGTGATCTAGCAATAAATATAACAAATAAAATAATGCATCACAATAAAGAGTGCAGAAGCAGACACAAACTCACTTGATCTCAATCACCACTCCAATCTTTCACTGAAATTCAATGAAGAAAGAATGGTTTGTTTAATTAATGGTGTTTGCTTAATTGGATATTCATGTGGAAAAAATAATTACCACTTACAAATACACTAAAATAATAGTAGATGGACCATACAATAGCAATAAAACTTTTATAATGTAAGTAGGAAAATGTCTCTATGGCCTTAAGGAACCAAATAATTACTTAAATGAGACACAAAAAGCATTAACAGTAAAGAAAATGTGATAAAGTTGTCTTCATTAAAATTAAAAATGTGTTTAACAAAAGAAAATATTAAGAGTATAGTCAAGCCAAGAACTTGAATATATTTACAGTCTGTATGTCAAACAGAAGACTCTTACCAAAATACATACATAGCTCTTAAGAGTTAAACAGGCATTTCAAAACAAGAGTATATTGAGCCAATAAGCACAAAAATCAATCATCAAAGAATGAAACTCCAGACCATGAGACACCATTATGTACCCATCATAATGACCAAAATCTAAAAAAGAAAAGACCGAACCAAATATAAACTAAATATATGTGAAGTTGTGAAGTCAGTAGCACTCACATGGTGGAAATGTAAATTAGCATCATCTGTTAAAGATAGTTGAATACATTTTAATAGTAACTATATAGGAAAGATAAAATTAAAAATGTGTTCTTGCATGTAGAATAATTTATTTCAAAAACTACAGCAAATGCATATTATCTATTATGGTTTTTTTTTTAAAAAAGACCATGAATACTATTTAGCTAATGTCAATAAATTTACTTCTTCTGTAAACTTCCAAATGCAGAAAATTTCAAGGTTTTTTATAATTGTTTCAATTGTTAATATTTTTTCAATAAAATGTTTTGATTTAGATTTTATGTCTACATTTTTGCTAAATATTTACACAAATAAATATAACAAAGGAAATCTTATAAAAATCTGATTTTGTGCACTATATTTCCTGTTGCTATTATACATTAGATAGTTTCATTCCAATGGAAAAAAATATCTAGTATTCAGAACTACCAAAAAGAAAAATGACAATCAATTTTTTTTTCAAAAGAAAAGTGATGTTTCTCATCAAAGTGAACATTAAGCACTATGTGACATGCTACTGAATTTTTTTTGCATAATCGTTATACATTTTGCATGACTAGAAGCCGGTTAGACACCTTCAAATGGGTCAGACTATTGTATTGGGCTTTAATTGTTCCTAAACATCATCAATAGCTGCATTCAGGAAGCACAGATGTATTTTGAAGACCTGTACAATTTTTGACATCAAATGGTGCAAAGGGAGTTTACAAATCTGGAGTTTCAGGAAATTCTGATAATATCTGATATCATCGTGTTTCGTTGTATTGTACAGTATATGGCACACTAAGAATCTTCATCTTTCCAGTACTAGACAAACCCTTTCTTGCAAAGAGTTTTTGCAGCAAATTGCTTTGCAGGCAGTTTTTTGTTTGTTTGTTTGTTTGTTTTTGTTTTTGTTTGCGAGCAAAGAAAACTTTTTAATTAAGGCTTCATTGGCAATGCCAGGTGGGCCAATTATGGTCTAACCCAAACAGGAACCTTACTCTTTTATCATTTTTTGTACAACATCAAAGCACTTCTCCTACAGTGTGGTTCATAATATAAAAAGGTGTGGTCCATAGTATAGAGAACTGTTTGCTTACCCCATCCTAATTTGCCTTTAACTCACAGAGGTAGAGGCACTGCCAGTGCTATAGAGTGACTGCTACCACAGAGGCAGCAGCTGCAAATGCAGGTACAATCACTTTTAAAAGTGATTCGGCATTACAATTCTAGGTTTATATCCAAACATGATTTAACAAAACAGATATTCAGTATCATCTAGTCAACAGGAAAATTGATCAATTGTAGTACATTCCTATAAGATGATACTGTATAGTAATGAAAAAAGAGCTCACTATTGGTATATACATCAATGTGGATCACAAGCATCAGGTTAGGTGAAAGGAGCCAAACATAAAAGAGTTTACCTGTACTATTACGTTTAAATAAAGCTCAGAAACAGGAGAAATTAATCTCTATTTTTTTCAATTTTAAAAACTACTTTTGCCATTGTTTAATATTCTAGCATTTTATCTAATTGATACTAAAATGTTAAGTCAACTATTTTGTGTACGTGGGTAAAACAAAAATGACCTGAAGATGTATTAGGAATAGAGGAAGTGTTAACTTATGCTGAACCTCTCTCAGCATTAGGACTGCTACACTGTTTCTTTGTGATTTCCCTTTTTAAAGTGATGTAAAAAATATGAAAATATTAATGCTACAATTTTATGAATAAGTGAATAACAAGCACTATTAAGTATTTTTAACACCTTAAAACATGTATATCAAATTTTAAACAGAAATACTAAGGAGTATACAACTGCCCTAGTGAATAAATATGGCTTGTCTTTCGTAATGTATTTGTTATCCAAGGACAAAGATCTTTCAATTACCTTTCTATGGATTTAAAAGTCATGATATTAAGACTCTTGGAAAAGTTATTTTCTTTTTCTAAAGGATAGGATCCACTCTTAATTTCAAATTACAATTCATAGTAGGTAATTAAAATAAAACAGATCTGTATTGTAAAATGATGACTAAAAATAGAACTTCTATTAATTAATAATAAAATTAACTAAACATTTTGAAGTAATATAAAAGCATTCTAGTTTATAGTCCTAAGAGTTCTCATTTCCTTAGGACAATATCATGTACTAGTGTGCATTTAATTTTTGTTTTCATTGTCATGGCTGAGGAACATTTTTTGTTCTTTTTTACTTATTCTACCTTATTGACATTTTTCTCATCACTTCTGAAAGATTTTAGTACATTTAACAAATTGCATAAGATATCTTCACCATTTCTAAAATACAACATCATAAGAAAATATTTTTAAAATTTGCATGTGTATATAAAAAAAAACCCCACACTTTAATATTGAAATTGAGTTTGGGTTATTTATACTCATAAGAAGTATCTTAAATCTTGACTATAATTCATTGCTATTCATCTTTCTGAAAGACTGTCTTAAAAATATTTCTCCAAGTTTTTTAGAATTTCTTAAAATTTGCTTTTTGTTATTTCACCAGATAACTTTGTTTTTTTGCATTGCTGAAAGAAGATGGGAGCCAGCAGACAATGTAATTTAGAGTCTGTTTCATAATAAACCTAAGAAAGCTGCCAAGGTATGGAACTGTGATCAAATACTTCTGAAATCTTTCACATTTACAGTAAGTACTGTCACAGCATAAGAAAGTGTATTATTTTAGAGAAACTGCCAAATACTATCAAGCTTATGTAGCATTAATTTTGCAAAATTGTTTTTCATTCTTTCCATAACAAATTATTGAGAGGTTACAATTTGCAAGGTGTTATGTTAAACACTAAAAATACAAAGCTGAATGAGATACTTCCTGATTTTTAGGGACTCTCAATCTAATGGAAGGTACTAATAAATATTAATACGCATTAATATGTTATTATACTGCAGCCTTCAAAATTCATTCTTATAGATTGTTAAGGAGAGTAATGGTACATAGTATAATATAGAGTTAGAAAGTCTTTCTGGAAAAGAGAATATACAGAGATTTAAAAGGTAAGTAGGAGCTAGCTCGGTAAATCAGCTAGAAAATTGTAAATCATTCTTGGCATATGGGACAGAAAAAGAAAATATGCAGTGGCAACAAATTGATACCATGCTCTGAAAAATATATTATCTGAGTAATTATTGGAGTTTGAAGTAAAAATTAGGAAGTGGCAAGAGATATGCTAGAGAAATAGGTGAGAATGAGATCATGGAAGACTTCATATTCCACACTTAACATTTGGACTTTCATCCTGTCTCCATTTCAAACATGATGAGAGTTTTATTAAGCAAAAGAAAAGACATAGTCATATTTTAACATTAAGCAAGATACTTTGATGAATAAAGGACTGATTTTAGGGGAGTATTCCAGGATTAACACCTCTTAGGAGGCATTTGAATTTGTTCATGTGATGACATATGATGGAGACCTGATATATGATGGGGAAATAATTTGGGAGATGGACTACAAAGAACGAAATTAAGAAGCTATTACAAAATAAACTTGCAGTATTTTTGATTATTTGATTGTGGGAAGAAATTATCAAGTTTTTTAACTTGACAACTAAATGGCTTTGCAATATTTTCTTTCAGTAAGGAATCTTAAAATGAATTATGTTCTGGAAAGTATATATAATCACTAATTCATTTGACTCAACCTAAAGTAACTAAAGTTCTCCTAGAGATTCTTTCTGAAACTCTTTTCTATTACTTATTCTTGAAATCTGTGAAAGTAGGGATGGCAGGCTGCATGATTCAATAATATGAATGAAATAAATGCAATAAGACATATCAATAAATATAAATATTTCTATTAAATGTGGAAGAATAAGTGCCAGCATCACGAATGTATTCATAAACCAAATAATATTCACTTTTTCATTTACGACTATTAATTAAGTACTTAATCTATACAAGGCATTATAAACACTATGTGGAAAATTATGGACATGTTCTCACATATGTTAAAAATCTATAAAACTCTATAAGAGTATAAGACTATAAAAAGTAAAGTGACCAATTAAGCATGTGAGATCAGTTTCATAAAGATGGTCCAAAATGTTTACATATTTCTATCCTTTCTTCATTTTGTAGATTGTGTTATATAAATAGTCGATTTTATATAGGGTCATATATTTAATTAAATAATTTTGTAAGATTTATAATATACTCCATTTATTTACTTTTATCTCTTTCATTGAAAATGACAGGAGACTATTTATTTCGAGAAATTTATTATAAAGAAAAGCCTTAAAACGTGTGATAGATATTTTAAAGCTATGTTAAAAATTGAATATAAATGCAAAATCTTTAATATCCCAGGTATATCGACATTTTTCTGATTATGAAATGTCTCTTTTTATCTCTAGTACATATTTTTAACTTACATTAAATTTTTCTACAATGTGTTTTGGTTAGTTAGTATTGATATGAAAAAATTTTTTTTTCATTTTTTCACTTCCAATCTTTTTTGTCTTTATATTTAACATGTCTTGTATGTACCCTGTAGACATTTCTCCCCTAAATTCAATGTGAGAATTATAATCTTTTTTATTTATTTGTTTTTTAGGTGAGGCAACCCTTGGTCGACCTCACAGGTTGCAAGGACCTTGTCAGTTTACAATCTCTTATTTTTTATTTTTTACACCTACAGCACCTGGTCTTCCTAGGTGGTCTCCCATCCAAGTACTAACTGGACCTGACCCTGCCTAGCTTCCAAGATCATACAGGATTGGGCTTGCTCAGGGTGGCATGGCCATAGAGAGAATTATAATCTTTTAATTGTAGTATTTAGTTAGTTTACATTTTATATAATTACTGATACTATTTGAGTTTTAGCTACGATTTTAATTTTTTACTTTGAGTGACATCTAGAATGGAATTAGATTATATAAAACAAACCCAGGATTAACATGAGTAAATGATGAGTCTTAATCTACTTCATTTTCTTCCTTTGAGTCTTCCCTGAAGCAAAATCTGAGTAGCATTAGTACAAGTAACACTTTTTTCTCAAAAAAAATCTTCATTTTTTTAAATTTTTATGGTAACATTGGTCAATGAAATCCAGTAAGTTTCAGGTGTACAATTCAACAGTAAGGCATATATATATATTGCATTGTGTGTTCACCACCCATTTTTAGAGATATGATTCCAGGAAACATAAGCAGGGGTGAGCCATTATGAGACTGTAAGGAAAAGATACAGAATATGATTTTGCCAAAATCTGTATAACCCTGTTAGTCTCTAAAGTTCTTACTTAGGCCAGTTATTAATTTCTCTATATATTTTTACTTTTCTCTTGAATGCACACTTTCATTTGTGTGCTCTAGATCCACATATCTTACACCCTATGCACAAAACTGAGTCAGCAGGCTAGTTAATACCTCCAGAATATTTTTTTGGCATTCATAAATGATGCCAAGTGACAATTTCTGCCCCCAAGGACCACGTCTACCATCATTCATGTCAATAATCTTAAATTAGGCTTTCTCTTTGGTCATCAAAGCACTTATAGCAGTCCAATCACTTTAAAAGGAGTACCACGTTTGTAGGTGGGAAGAATGTGGAAAAGTAACTCTTCTCAAGATAGGTTTATCATAGCCTCTCTTTATGCAAGAGACTAGTTGTCATATAAATTCGGGAGCATCTATTCATAGAAGTTTGCAAGCACCTAGTTACTGGAGGTCCTATTCCATTTTTTCTTTTTTTTCCATGTAGAATCTGCAGTTAGAAATGTACCTGCCTGATCATTGAATCTCTATATCCATGCTTAAGCAGACTTAAGCATGATTCAATGATCTTAAATAGAGATCATTGAATCTCTATATCCATGCTTAAGTAGACTAGGCTTCTGCTAGCATTTCTCTGTGAACTACTCAAGTACTTTAAAAGAATATCCTTAGGCTTCAGTAGTCACTTCATGTTGGCCTTCAACTGTAGAATTTCCTATTATTATAGACCTTATTTATCTTAATTTTTTAATAAATAGGGCATATCTCCAAGTAGCATAGAAGAAAAAGTAGGCTGTCCAGTAGCAGAAAAAAAGTTTGACAGTATTTTGCCTCTTCTTTTAAGGGTCTCATTATCACCACTACTGCTAGCAACTGCCAGGAAGTAGAATTTTAATCTATTGACCTAATGCACAGAATCAGACAGTCAAACATACTGATCAATATCATTTTTTACTAAATAGCATGAAAGAAATAAGTGACCACAAGGCTTGGATGAAATGAAGAGAAGCCTGCTTTTTCAGGAGTTATTCCTCAGGTCCTTCTAAGGCAAAACTTGCTCCTCTAGCCCAGAAAAGATGAGGTCTCTAAATGGAGTTCAAGGGCTCATCTCATACAGCAGTCAAATTATGAAAGATGTTCATTTTATGCTCCAGAGACTTGTATAGCCCTGACATTCTCTAGGGAACCATGTCTTATAGATCCTGAGTTCTAATAGATAACCTTGGCCAGGGATATTCACTAAGGGTATTTTAGAGGTAAGCTATCTTCCTCTTAGCAAATATCAGTAGACTTTTTACTCAGGTTATTGAGTAATGGACCTTCCAAGTCAGTTCTTTCTCCCTTTTGGGCCATTGTTCCCTAATATTCTACTTAGTTTCCTCATGGGTCTAAATCTGTTTTCTTCAAATACCATTGGTGACACTTGTCCTTCATAATTCTCCTTTCATCTTGATAAATTTGACTTTACTAATGGTTTGTGAGTTCAGAAGGCAATATTATTCACAGCACCAGTACAAAATAACATGAAACACCGATTGTCAAACTCACACAAATCAGAGATCTTACTGCATATCATGCATTCCTAATAATTTCAAAGATGCAGGCAATCAAAATGTATGGGTGAAGCAGGAGGAGGCCTTTTCACAGAGTTATCCAAGCCTTTCCTTCCTGTGGCCACATCTGGACACAAATGTCCTTAATATGCTTTATTAAAAGATAAGTTCCCTAATTCAGTAGATCATTATCTCACTCAACTGGGAGCACTTAAGTTATGAAACATCTCCATTTTTAGATCAGAAACATATATATCTTAGTTGAAATTTTCCTGGGGGTCGTGCTTTATATTCTGTAGCTTGTAAGTGCATTTACTATAAGAAATCATAAACTGTTATAGATTGCATGTTTGTATTTTCCCAAAATTCTTATGTTGAAATCCTACTTCCCAATGGGATGATATTAGGGGGGTGGGGACCTTTAGGAGGTAATTAGACTTAGATGAGGTGATGGAAGTGGAGCCCCCATGACGGGATTAATGTCCTTATAAGAAAAAAAAAAAAAAAGATTAAATTTGCACTCTCTCTGCCATGTGAGAATACAGTAAGAAGGTAGTCATCTGTAAACCAGGAAGAGGGCCTTCATGAAAAACCTAACTGTGCTGTCACCCTGGTCTTAGACTTAGAGCCTCAAGAACTATGAGAAATAAAGACATCGTTTAAGCCATTCAGTCTATTGTAATTTGTTAGAGCAGCCCAAATTAAGACATTGAGAATAGTCTATTCAAAGCATTTCATTGAAAAAAAAATTCTTCTCCTAGTAAATAACATTAGTCCATTAGTCTACAGTTTAAGTTATCAATTTTTAAAAAATAAAATTAGACTGGATCACCTGCCTGCCTTTCTTTCCCCTGGGAGTTTTTTCTCAGTAAGTAGTTTATTATTAAAATACCAATAAATTCCTTTTGAATTTAAATTGTCAGTAGATATGACTAAATCTTATATGCCTTTTAATATCTCCCACTGTCAACTCATAAACTATGAGAGCAAAGGATGCATGCTGTCATTGTGTCCTTGTGAAATATAACATAGCAATAACTAGTTATGCTAATAATAATAAAAATATTTATATTCAATCCTAAAATTTTATGTCTAAACCCAAAATCAATGCTCTAGGTACACTTGCAATCATTCACAGATGAGTACAGAGAGAAAAAAATTTAGAATTGCCAAATACACATATTCCCAACTACTGTTGATATAGGTGACATTCTGCTTTCTTGTTTCAGGGCTCATGATATAAACAAGTGTCCATTTCAAGCTTAATTTAGTGCAATATTTTTTTGCATTTTTGTACTTCATACTGAAGTGCATTTTGCTATTTAAAATGCCCCCAAGCACAGTGCTGATATACTGTCCTGTGCTCCTAAGCATAAGAAAACTGTGATGGGCATTATGGAAAATAAATGTGATTTAGATAAGCTTCCTTTAGGCACACATTATAGTGTTGTTGGTTGTGTATTCAATGTTAATGAATCAACAATACAGTATCTCCAGAAAAAAGAAGAAACAATTTACCAATCTGTATGCCAGGCCACTCCAAAAAATGCTGAAGTAACGTCTATAGCTTGTGATCAACTATGAAAAATTTGGAAAATTGGCTAAATTTGTGGGTTTATGAGATTGTTACAACCAATTTAAAAAACTATCTCAGTGAATCTGAAAGCCAGAAATAGTCTCAGATATTTTGATTTAATGCAACTTAGATAGAAACAAGAATCTTTATATTTATCTAGCAGAATGGGTAATTCAGATGAAAGCAATATCTCTTTGAGAAAGAGTAGAAAACAATAGAAATTCAGCTATTTTCAGTTTAAGGACTTTTTTTATGTTATAAAGCAAACTTGTTAAACTATCAGTTAAAGCAATATCATTAAGCACCAGTATTTCAAAAACATCATTGGGATTCCAATCTAGTTGTTCATAGGAAGACATTAATTTCCTCTTCCTAAATCCCATAGCCATATCTATCATCTATCTATCTACCTATCTATCTCTCTATCTGTCTGTCTGTCTATCTATCTATCTATCTATCTATCTATCTATCTATCTATCATCTATCTATCATCTATCATCTACCTATTTATCATTTATCTAACTACCTATCATCTATCTATCATCTATCAATCATCTATCTATCTATCTGTCAGCTTTCTATCTACCTATCTATCTATCATCTATCTATCACCTATCACTATATAAAGAAGTGTGATTGGGAATGGACTGATTGTTCTTATTATGTTTGAAATAGTCCTGAAGAAAATTGATAATTAATCAGTCATAACTTCCTCTAAATTGGTATTATTTTATTATTAGCAACTTGACCAAGGGTTGGTTTTCAAGGCTGTGTATTTTCTTTGTACGAAAAATGGCAAAACTGGTCAATTTTATATATTTTAAATACTTTAATTTTTTAAAAATACTTTAAAAATTATTGATGTTCTTATCTGAGTGCTGTTTGCATGCAACTAAAGTTATGACTATGGTTGTAAATTTTATGGGATTGAAATGGTTTCATAGATTTATATAGTTTTAGAGAATGCTAATGTTTATGAAGTACTGCTGTTTTTGAACAACTTTTCAGATGTTTTTATTGTTAATCATATATTTATGGATGGTGTAAGCTTATCCCATTAATATTTTCACCAATTGGTACATGGAAATTATAGTATATCTTTTTGTCTAATGTAACCACTTAGTGGGCATTAATTGTCTAACTTTGTAATACATACATATCCAGTTATTCCAGTGATAAAATGAAATTGTGACTGCTCTGCTATATATATTTATATTATAGTATTTTGATTTATTATCTAGGGTAGGGAGTAATTCAGTATTTTCCTTTTTCATGTGTTTTGAATGCAATATGTTCACATTTGCTGATTACATTTCTGCAAAGGCTTCCTACCATCTGTACTCTATAGTTGCTGAAAATGTTAAACCCAAAGGGGAATAAACAACAATAATCATTAACATGAAACAACAATAAGGAATCTAAATTTGCAAGCTCAGAATTTGCCTACAGTTTATGATTAATGAAGGCAAATATATACTGAAAGCTGATTATGTGTTTCATTTTATGTGACGCCGAAGGGGCTACAGCTTAAGAGAAACAGTATTGGAATCCCTCAAATCTCAGTGCAAGTTCAATTTGTTTTCCCGCTTTCATTGATTTTTTTGGATAATACTTAGAAAACTGAATCAGCAATAATAACTATTGCACTACAGTGAATTTTAAGCAATTTGAATATATTTATTGCCTCATCCCTAAAGTTAGCTTTGTTTCATTTAGTGAAACTATGACTCCTTGATTCTTAGACTAATAAATTATCTTGAGAATAAATAAAAACATAAGACTTTGCTATTCTTGAGTATTTTTTATAAGCTCTAATGCAGTTCCTGAGGGTTTTTTTTACAAGCTCTAATGTCTTTTCAATATTTCCTCTGGTTTTATTTATTCCAAAAATTTGTCTTACATAAACACCTCAAGATATCCTCACAGTGGTTCTGTCTTTTCAACTGTTAATCCATGATTTACTAATCAAGAAAAATATTATAAGTAGTTTTGCTTATTAAATTGTAAAATCTAACAAAATATAACAATAGAATCGTGACTATATTAGAATTTTCATGGGTTCATTTTATTTCATCCTATTTAAGAGAAACTTAAACTTTTGCTTATATTTAATATTTATGTTAATTTTTGTTATTGATTTGCATTCTCTACCTATAGATAAATATTGTTGTAAAATTTATATTTGTTTTGTATTCTATTTATTTATGCTTATAAACTCATAAAAGCCAATGTTCTAATTTGCAATTAAGTGTGTCCTTTAGTAATTTTCTCTAATATGTAGAGCAGGGGTCCCCAGCCTTCCAGGCCATGGACTGGTACCGACCTTTTAGAAACCAGGCTGCGGAGTAGGAGGTGAGCGGCAGGCAAGTAAGTGAAGCTTTATCTGTATTTGCAGCCACTCCCCAGCACTAGAATCACTGCCTCAGCTCCACCTCAGATTATCAGGCATTAGATTCTCATAGGAGCACCCGTCCCTGGTGCCAAAAAGGTTGGGGACTCCTGGTTTAGAGGACCAAATATTTACAATTTATATTAAACTTGGTAAAAAATTAAAAATTGGGGAATTTGGTTGAAATATTTATGGGACTTCTTTGTACTCTTAATGTTTTTCTCTTTAAATTTCATGTTATATCAAAAGACATAAATAAAAGAACAAAAATTTTTCAAGAGTTGAGCATTTCAAGCAATTAAAATGGAAGAGAAATCATTGAAGTTGATGTCAGAGAATTGTGGAATAAAGCACTGAATATGATCACCACATGGACTCTGAAGACATGCAAGATAATGAAACATGTTTAATAAGACTGAAGGTAGCAAGCCAGGTATGGTTTCCTTAATGAATGCGGGGAAATGAGTGGAGGTAGATGACATAGTAAGTGTTTGGATTACGAGTTATACATTGCTAAAAAAAATGGACACTTGTGGTTTGGAAATGAAAAAAATATATTTCCCCTTCTTTCCAACTGAGAGTCAATTTTCAATTAAGGTAAGCAAAAAAAAATTAGTGAAATAAGATTGTATTTGAAATTTTTATTTTAGCAAACTTGAGAAGTATCTTTCTAATTGCTTTTTACACAATGTGTGATAGAATCATCAAATCAATTTACTGAGAAATAGGCAACCTATATGTAGAATAATAGAATTGAATTGATGTGCCTAGGATAAGTATCATTCATGAATTTTTTCCCAATTACATTAGTATTTAAACTAGTGATGATGCAAAATGTAATTCCTAATGTGAGTTGAGGTTAAAAATGTTTGAAAAATCAAGTGGCCCAAAATAACTTTCTACTGTGCCAGAGGATTTAATAAAAAGAAATTGAAGTGGATTGGTATTATTTAGGGAAATGGATTAGTGCAAAGGAAGTAAAAAAAAGTATGTAGATGATAGTTTAAGAGAGAGCAGATCTTTAGATGACCTTTTTTAAGTGCATTAGATAAAAAAAAAAGTAGAAGTTATCTAACCTTAAGATTCTAAATAAAAGTTTTATATAAAGTTTATTTAGTGCCAGTTTATGTGAATTAAGCTGAGATCAAACATCATCTTGTGTAGATGTGTACACTAATTTTGCCACTGTGAGAGTATTTCCAGGAAATTCAACTATGTGTATGGTGACAGGCTCAGTAAATCACAAATGAAAATTTATTGCGTTACTCTATTCCCTGAGTTTTCTGTTTCCATGCTGTCATACCTGGCCCACTGGCTAAAGAGCATGATTAATATAATGATTCAAAATGACCATTTAAGAGTTTGAATGACCTTGTAGTTACTTCATGTAAAAATTGCTTAGCACCATCAAGGATGCTTATATTATACTTATAAACTCTCAACGTGGATGATTTGTATTTTTACATGGAGTTATTATCAGACTATATTTCTACTGGGGAAGACTAAATAGATATGAAACAGCAGAGTGTGAAGAACATAATCAAAATAAAGTTAATATCCCAGCACTAGTATTTTTTGTAATCCTGAAAGAACTATTTGGTGGTTATTTTGTCAGTGACATAAAAATATTCTTTAGGAATTTTGGACCAAGTTATTTCAGATCTCTCTATATATTTGACATCATTTAATGTTATATTTCATTCAAATTATTTTATATATTTGTAGAAATTAAATCAACATCATATATTAAGGCACCCAGTTGAAAAACAATATATTTTAAATGAAGATTTATGCTAAAAGAACATATGGGATTTGAAGAATGATGATAATTTTAAAGACTGATGTTTCAAACTTTTACAAAAAAGGAACAGAGAATAATTAGATCATGTTCTGCGCACAAATGATTTACATTTATTTAATTTAAAATATCGTTTGGTACTACACAATAAAGTGCACAAATCTTAAATTTACTTCAGTCGATTAACTTTTACATGTGATGCTTTTATATAACTATTACTCAACAAGATGCACAATATTTCCAGCAACTCTGAAAGCTCTCTCATACCACTTTCCAGTGCCCAAAGACACCAGTATTTTTATATCTATCACCATAGATTACTTTTGCCTGGTATTAAACTTCAAATAAATGGAATTACGTGATATGTGTTATTTTCTGTCTAAATCTTTCATTGATCCATAGGTTTCTGAGATTCATCATACTTGCTTCATGTAGCAACAAATCATTGTTTTTTCAGTGGTGTATAATATACTACTATTTGAAGATTCTACAATTTACTTATATATTCTACAATTAATAGACATTTAGGTTGTTCCCATATTTGGCATTTATGAATACCTTGAAATAAATATTCTTATGTATATTCTTTGATAGACATATGTACCCATTATAGGTGGATATATACATAAAACTAGAATTTCTGGATCATGATTTATTTTCTTGTTCTGGTTCCTAATCATAGCTAGCCACCTTCTATAATATTTCATAAATGGACTAGGGAAGTACACACAAATGTGAAATAAAGTAAATATAAAACTCAAAGAGGTTTACCAAGTATCTTGCTTCTTTCTTAAGGGTAGAAGACGCAAGATGTAATAATTTGTACTTTATTTTGGATAGGTCATCCTAACAAGCCCATGACAATTGGGTGGCAAATATTTTGCTGATGCATAAGATCCCAGACTTTGTTGGATTTATCTCCCACCTTCTCAAGCTAGCATGTCTTTCCAGGGCCCCTTCCTGCTCATTAGATCAGATTAGCTATATGTTATCAATATAGTAGACAAATATTCTACTGAATATCCAGCCAGTCCAGATCTCCTTATATTATGACAGAGCACGAGTTAATGTAACCTTCAGCAAAACTGTTGTATATTGCTGTCCATCCCCTGTGATGAGAACTGCTTCTGGTCCTCTTTGTCATCAGTAATGAAAAATAATGCATTAGCCAGCTAAAGAGCTGCATATCTAAAGTAATTTTAATATGCTCTGGCAAAGATATCTCATCTGGCACAATAGCTGCGATTGTTGTTACAACTTGAATTTAGGGTGGTACACCTCTCTTCTTCACAATTTATAACATTTCTGTAGGACCTAGACCAATAAAATGAATAGCGATATGTTGCGTTTCACTACCCTTGCATCCTTTAGATTCTTATGGATGGTATAATTTTTGTATTCACCGTGAAACTTAATATTGTTTTTGTTTTACTTTCATGAAAGGGTAGAGGAACTGTTGAAAGACTTTCTACTATCATAGCTTTATTCCCAAGGCCTATGAACTAACATAGGAGAGGACCAAAAATTTCTAGGTATGTTCCATCCAGTTATATATTTGGAGACTGTGGAAATTAAGATTGGATGTGGACATAGTTGACCCATTGTGAGCCAAACGTTGGCTGGGTCTCCTCTATAACACCTGGACTCTAATATAAGGACTGTGATCACAACTCAGACCTGTGTCCAACAGTCCTCAAAACCTCTGGATATCCTTCATTCTTACTGTATTATTGCTTATAAAAATGCCATTGTGTTTTCTGAGCCTTACTGCAGAACATAGTGTGCTAGAGATGTCTCCAGCCTTAAGCAGTATATCTACTCTAGGAGCCCTGATTGTGTAAAATTTTGGATTCCCTTTTCCATTGTGTACCAGGGCAGTTTAGGCAATTTTACTTTAGTATAGATTGTCACTCTCTTCTAGTTACCAAGGTCTTTCTAAGTAGCATATTAGCACATCTTGGTATGTTTGACAAGCTGTTAAATTCCATATCATGGTTAAGTGCTTCCATGTCAAAAAAAACTGATCATTAAACAAATTTGCATTTCACCTCTCCCCACACACACATTGGTTCAGCACACTCAGGATTCTGACATGACTATATTCACTTCCAAGAGAAAAAGTTATGTATGTAATATATAATATTTACGTATAATATATGTAACATAATATGAAATAATATATGATATAAATATATATAACTTTTTTTTAAGTAAATATAGTCTATGTCAGATAGTTCCAAGTCAGATAGGTTTTTTGACCTATAGTCTTTTTCTAAGCAGTCTCAGAACTTGCCTGGCTGAGTTATGTTATAACTCAACAATAGTTATTGATCTGGTGGTCAATAGGAGAAATGGGGCTTAGATCCTGAGCAGGTACATGTTCTCTTGCAAGACAGAGATATCTGTATCCATTTCAAGCAGAGAAGAAAGCATGGGTCTTTAGGAGAGAAGTGATTCAAGGTTTTTGAGTGTGTCTTTCCCAGATGTCAGGATGCGAAGTCTGAGGGTTTTAGTCCTTCCTGATCAGGGAAGGCATACTTGGCTTTGCCGACTTGTTTGGAATGATGATTCAACCTTCATTGGAGCACTTCTATCATAATACACTCCAGACCTTTTCCCTAGTTCTTTCTGCTCTCCATCTAAAGGAGATGACAGTGTCCATACCTTGGCAAGGAGGCTATCTGGTTTTTGCTCCTTGATTTAATTTGGTAATTAGTCACCCTTAGCCATTTATTACCTTTAAACAATAGTCCTCCTATTCCTTTTTTCATAATAATTATTACTTCTCCTAGACCCCTCATAAGTCTGAGATTTTGCACTTGCTGATGCGTTTCCTTTCACCAATATAAAATGCCATCCCAGTTCATCATTGGTGAAAATTTCAACAACTTTACTCTCATCTTGTGCCACTGTCTATTTGAGTTTCACGTTTAACCAGTGAGTGATTGTGTCTTCACTGGAGCTGCTGATTCCTATGGCGATACTTAATCATGGTAAATCCCAGGAACAGAAGTCATACTTGGAAATATAAGGTATATTCTCTAAAGCATAGTGTCCTCTGATGCTCAGGGCCCATAGCCGGAGTACTGCTTGCTCAGGTTTAAGGGTGGCACTATATTCAGTTTTGCAAACACAAGTAGGTTCCCTTCAAGTTTGTACAAATTTATATTTCTATCAGCAATGTATAAGAACTCAAATTGCTCAAAATACTTGCCAGCCCCTTCATTTTAAACTTTATGGTAGAGTTACAGTAATGTCAAATTTTCATTTTACTTTTTATTGGTCTGATGACTATTTAAAAATTTCGCACTTTTTTCAAAAAGTTTTAACTATTTAGATACTCATTTCTGTGAAGCACCTAATCTATTGGATTGTGTGTCTTTTTATTACTAATTTCTAGAAATTTTATATTTTAGATATGAATCCTTTGAGTAGAGTTTTTTTGATTTTAATGTATCCCATTTTACCTTTCATTTATCTTTATCATTTTTAATTCTTATTTCTAATTAAGTTTTTATTGTTTATATCAAATCATAAAGCTATATTACCTCCCTTTTCCCTTTGAAAGCTTGTGTTTTATTTTTGACATTTAATTCAACTGTATCATTTTATTGTCTTCTGACTCCCATTACATTTTCAAAGAGGGACATTCTTATTGTTCCTCTGAAGTTAGATTGTAATATGACTCTGGCTACACTGGTTTTTAACAGTATTATGATTCACTTAGTGTATTTGTTTTTGTATCTATTGCTCTTAGAAATTGTAAGCATAGTAGGATCTTTGTAATGGGTATGATATTTTTTCTGTTTGGGTGTATTATTAGCCCTATTCTCTTCAAATATTGCTCCCAAAACTAACAGATTTATAAGATTATTTTGTACAGTTCTATTTTTCCCCGCAGGAAATAAATTTTATGAAAAAAAAAAAAAAGAAAAATCTCTCTCTCAAAGACTGTTTCGAATTGTTCATTTTTACAACTTTTTTTCTGCTTCTATCTTGATAAAATAACTCAGCACAGGTACAAGGTTAATGAATGGATAAATTGTGGCCATAGATATTGAGAAGTCATTGAACATTTTTAGCGGTAGGATGATATTCTCAGAATTTTACTTTAAAAAGAATACTTTAGTTTCAATATAAAGGGGGAAAAAATGAAAGTATGTTAATCACTGACATCAGGGAAATTACTTAAAATGTTTTCCAGAAGTAAGGTAAGTGATAATAGAGGTCTAAATTTAAAAAGAAAAGAGAAGGATCAGATGGGGGAAATATTATAAATTTAAACACTGGTCCAAGTTTAATATAATCTCTTACTCTTTGTGATGATGATATAGTCTCTAATCAAACTATGATTAAAATGTTTCTAGAGTAAATTCTTAAAATCAAAATTATTCTCAGTGAAATTCTTACTATAAGAATATAGAATCAAAAATTATTCTTATAAATATAAATATGTCTTGCAGCAGCACAAACACACTGATTTGCCTGTGCTACTGTTTTCCACATTTAAATAATAATATTACTAGTGTAAGAATATTATAGATTACCTTTAGTCTAATCACTGAGTAGTGCTACAGTTGGTGGCATTTCTGTCAAAACATTGCAAAGTATAACCAAAAATGAATAAATAAACAAGATAAAATTAATGACACAAACCCCAGGCACTGAAGAGTAAACCGCAAGAGTAAAATGTGTTTTCAGTGTATCATGACAGACCACAGCAGGGTTCTTCACAGGAAATACTACAAAGCATATTTCAATTGAAGCAATGAACTTGAATAGGAACTTCATTTTACACATGAATGTATACTGTGTGATAATCTCAAATCTATTTATTCAATAACTGGATGTCAGGATTAGAATAAAGGTGACAAGAGCATAAGGAATTATGTTCCTATAGAGTAAAAAAAAAAATCATATTAACCTTTAATGACCGATTTTTCTTGGGCTTTTAGTTTGAAATTATGATATAACCTACTAGTTATTTTATTTACTGGGTTAGACTCACAGTGTATAAAAGTATTATATATATACATATATATGTAATTAATAATAGTCATTTTAATTTAGGGATTGAGTCCAAGGCTAGAGTGGGTATTTACAGACAAATTTTGAAGAGGCACGAGGAATCCTAAGGAATAATGTATGCAAAATATGAAAATATTGGATGCATCATAATGTATAGTAGTATACATCTAGACGTTAAATCTCAGTGCTACAGTACTTACTCTACCACTCAATACTGTCTCAGTTCATCTATCTGCACAACATTCATATTACAGCAACAACAAAGTCTTTCATGACTGACTCATGAACTATGTTATTAGTTTAATTATTATGTGGATATTTAGATATTAAACTTGTTGGAAAGGAAATGATGATTACTATAATTGGCAACTTCCTTGGCTCACATTTTATTCAGGCAACTACCTAATGGACTTATTACTTTGCGATTTGAAATACAAGAAGAACCTAAATGTTTCTTTAGTGAATTTTCTGTTATATACAATAATGCTTAAAAGTTTATTTTGTAAATTTTTAAATGATGGAGATTTTATAAATCTCTCTCCGTTTGATAATTTATTTATATGCATTTAATTATATTAAAACAATTTAAATGATTCTCAATATGTTACAGCCACTGTGATAAATGTTTCATGTAAGTTCATATAAGATATGGCTCATGACTTAAAAAGAAATGCTTTAATAGGAAAGTAGTTAGAATTTAAAAAAGCATTGTGTAATTGCCATAATAGCAGAACAAGATTTAAGTACAAAAGATATGAAGTTAGAAAAACATTTACTTTGAGCATAGTGGCCAGGGTAGCCATAGGAAAATGAATTGGACGGAAAAAAAAAAAAAATGGACATGTTAAGAGATCTTGAGGAAAGATGAGTGCTATCTTGGGTTTTAAACAGACTGAGTTTATGGTAATTCTAGAATATTCAAGTCATCTCTCTAATTAGGAAGCTGACAACTAAGCTTGGATCTTAGAGATTGGAAGTTATAAGTAAAAGATGCTGGCAGAAGAGGTGGTAAGAAGGAATACTGGGGAATAAGAATATGTAGAGATAAAATTTAGTCTTTGTAAAGATCTTTTAATGAACAGGGAGAGCAAGTTGACTGATGGAAGAAGCAGATGAATGCAAACAATTCATGGTGGATTGCACAGTAAAATGCTGAAGCAAGGTCAGGTAAGATGCAGTAAGGTTTTGACAATTAGGAGGGCATGTGTGGTCTCTGACAAAGAGTGGTTGGAAAGTAAGGGATTAAGAGGTGATTACATAATAGTCAACTCCTGTTTGACTTGCTGAACATCTTATTGTTTTAAAAGTTGACAGCCTTTAAAGTCAGATGATCTGACTAAATATCCAGAATCTGTAAATTTAAGTTTTTGCTGCTGCTATTGTCATTTGTTTACTTGTTTTTCCTGATTCTATTGTTAGCTAGTTTATAATATTTATTTCCAACAAAGTAAGGATGAGAAATTGAATGCAAAAACCCTAAGTTCAAGTAATTTTTGAATGGAATCTGGTGCTCCATAAATCAATACACAGTAGATTTTTCTCTTTTTTTAAGAAAATGTCTCCCATTTCTTAATAATTTTGAGCCTCTCACAATACATTTTTCATTATTCCTTTTAACTTTTAGTTTCTTTTTATAAATATCCAATTAGCATATGATCATTAAAGTCAAAATTACTTTTCCCATTCATTCACTCTTTCAGTCAGTTAATTGATCACTACTCTTTGAAATACTTTATATTAAGTATGTAGATGATGTGCATATATGTGTGTATAACACATGTATATGTAAAAGTATTACACATAGCATTCTTATTTAACCTATATTCTGCATTCCTACACAACTGTATGACATAATTGGGTAGAGTTTACTTATAGAGTTAACCAGTAGATTTTGAAAAAAAAAAAATCTAAAACAGAGCCTCTAAATTGATGGTCAATTTTATCTTACAGCTATTAACAAAGTGATTTACAGCAGAAAAATATTTTCTTTTTATTCTCTCTCTTTTTTTGTAGGAGCAGGGAATATAAGAGCTAACAATATAACATGGAGGAAGAAGAAAACTATTTCTACATTCTAGAGATACTTCCTAAAAGAACTAATACTAAAGTACATTTATTTCTTAAATTGATTATATTGAACTTCTATTTTACAACTAAGATTGTCTTTAACTAATTGAAAGTTGAAAATTACAAATAGAAGAATAAAATTATAGTTTCAAAATTATCAAAAAATTTGTTCTTGTTATAAATTGACATTAAGAGCATATGAAGACAATTTAATAGACCACAACTGACCTTAATTATAAAACATTATTCTGGTAAAATCTATCATATTTTACAATGAAACATCTGGCAGGCTACATGACATTTATTAAATTTGGCTTTTTCTAATATAAGTCATGCCAAAGCTTCATCTTAATGAACATTGATGGCTCATGCCAATCATTTGTTCCCTGACAACCCAGCTATACACATTTATTTGAATGATTTGGGGCTATATGGCATCCAAAATAAAGCAAGCAATGTCAATGGAGTCAAACTAAATCGAATTACAAAAAAAAAGTTATGCACACATTATAATTTACAGGTAAAGGAAATAATAGTCATTTGGAACTGTTTTATTGAAACACCCTCATTCCATATGTAATGAAAAATACCAGAATAAGAAAATAAGAAGCATATAATTGATAAAGGAAATCTCTATATAACTATAAACCATGGAAACCTAGCCCTGGCAATGCTTAGCTTCCTTCCAACATTCCAGCACAGAACAGGAGTGTACAGTGACAATTCATTCCATCTGTGCCTTTCATCTTTGCCTAAAATACAGGCAACAATCACAGAATATCTCCTTTGTTCTAATTGTTATACACATTTTTTTTCATCATAATCTCTTTCTGACCTTCTAACAACATTGAAATGCCATTTCTTGTATAAATAAATTAGGCCTCCACCTTTTGATAATATTTTCTCTATAGACTTTTTTTCGTTGAGCACAGATTATTCTCCTTGAGGCCAATTTTGTTACAACTCCATGGAGCAAAGCCTGTAGTTTCCCTTATACATCTTTTAAGTTGAGAGAGAAAGGTCAGAGATTTTTTGAGAACTCTTGAGGTTCAAGGCATTCTTTTAGAAATTCCACTTTTTCATCTTAAATGTGAAGATTCATATGAATCCCAAATTATATATTTTCTGTAAATTTACATGTGATTATAATTTTGCTTTTGACATTATTTGCTATAAATTACTTATTTAATGTAGGATGGGTTGGAGCTTCCTTTTGGTAATTATCTATAATGTTCAGGAATTCTTACGAAATTTTAAAATCTAACCTTCAAATATTTTCTTCAAATACAGTATTTAACTTCTCAGAGACTATTTTCTGTTGTGTTTCTTGGGGTCATCCCTGTGCATGGACAGCTTAGAAGTCAGCCAATAAATCGAGGACAATATTTTGGAAATTACGTGACTCACTTTTCTAAGTTCCTACCATTTTTCAGTGCAAACTCTGACCTGGGCTACTCTGTCCAAATATATTGTCATGTAATCTTTGGTCTTTTTCAGTAAACCTGGAACTGTAAAAAATTGTCCTCAACAACAAAAAAAATCCAAAAAGAGTGTTATCTCTCCCTATATTTCTTTTTCAAGTATTGTAATCTCTTGAGCTCTTCCTAAATTGATTTTTTTCAATGTCTTTAAAGAGAATTTTTGTTAAGTGTCTGTTCAATACTTTTAATTGCTTCAGAAGGAGAGTTAGTCCAATATAAGCTACTTTATCATTGGCAAAACTTAAAGTCGTATTTAAGTAGGGGGTGTGTATATATCTTTCTACTTAGGAAACTTTCATTTTTCCTTTATGTGTACAATGCATTCAAGGTCTACTCTATTTATCATGCTATGTGTAAATCTCTCAGCAACCTCTACAGGTAGCTTTGAATACTGTCTTATTTTGCTTATATTCTATCATATTTTACTTCTATAATAGCATGTTCCATCTCATATTCTCTTTTACATGTCTGTTTACTTAATTTTAAAGAATATATTCTATTAATTCTTGTATCATCAGTAACTGACTCAGTTCCCAGCACAAGGTAGGTGATAAAAATAATATTGAATAAATAAATAAAAGAATACATCTGCAAATTCTCATTTGTTACAATCATCAAAATCTTGAAATACTTGAGAGATTTTTAAAATCTATCCTATAAATAATTTAGTAGTTTTGATCTCATGGTAACACCAATCACAAAAGACATAAAGAAAAGCTTTACTGTTTGAAAATTTATTTGAAATAAATTTAGCATCCAAAATATCTGATTTTAAGCGATGATTAACCTATAAATTAGGTTTATGTCATGATCTGCAAAATATTTCTTAAATACAGTTTTTAAAAATTACTTTAGGTATAATTCATTAAATATTATAAGGCTATGATAATTATCACATAATCACAAAATAAGAAAAATAATTAGATAGTTTTACAATTTTAGAGGAAGTGTAATTTCTATCCTACATTTAGTACCAATAGTAATATCTGACAATGTTTTTTGACAATAATTTTTATTAGACAGAGAAGTATGACACAAGTTATTTAATTGTTTTAGTATTTAAATGAGTAGCAGCATTCAGTTTTGGTAATCAACAATTCAAATGCATTTTGTTAGACAAACTAGGTTAATTCTAACCAAAAATGTATTTGAACATATATAATTAGGCATAAATAGAGAGTGGATTATGAAAGAAAATGCTTAAAGTATTGCAGGTAAAAAAGATATTTAAGAAAATAAGAATAATGAATATAATTTTCCCAGCAAGAGAGGGAGTAAATGATATAACATATAGAGAAAAGCATATAAAAAGGCATAGATTCATATAACATACAGGTACACACATTTGAAAGAGTAGAGGAAAAAAAGGCTGAAATTGGGCATAATTATATCTGTCATTCTAAAGAATTTTTAATTTTATATTGTTATGTAAGGGAAGTTACTAAAGTATTTTAAACTGAACAGCTGACATGATCTGATATGCATTTGAGAAATATTACTCTAACAATTAATTAGAAAATGTACTGGCATTAAAAGCAAAAGAAGAAAGAACAATTCAGATCTTATTTCAAAAATCCAGTAAGCAGTAGCAGTAGGGATGGAAATCAGTAGATGGAAGCAATGTGACCTACTTGGTTCACTGCCAATATATAGGTTGAGGAAAAGAGAATTCAATAATGACCTTTTTTTCTGAATGGTAATTTAATGCATTATGTCACTATGCACTAAAAGAGAAAAGCATTTGTAGCTATAGTTTTAAAATAGAATCATTAGAGCTGATTCATTAACTAATTATCGCTGGAGACTGACTATGCTGGAACTTGATCTTAAACTTTCTAGCCTCCAGAGCTGTGGGCAATAAATTTCTGTTGCCTGAGCCACCTAGTTTAGTCTATGGCAGCCAGAGCTAAAACAGAGCTTAATTGACATTAAAATTATTGACAATTCATTAGAGTTTGCTTGACAGTTCCAATATAATAAAAAAAAAAAAAGCTGAATATACATTAATAATGAAAGAAACATGAAGAAGCATGAAATGAAGAAGTATGATTATCTGACCAAATATTAGCAATATTAACAATAAAATCATGTAGTCTAGGAAGACATATATGTGGTATTTATCTTGTTCACATTTTAAGTTAAAGTATTGTTATCAAAAATGTTTTTTAGAGAATGGTTCATATTTTCCTCTGAGAAAATATTTCCACTTAGGAATATCTTAAAAATCAAACTCAGATTTGAGTTTTACACTCAATACTAAACATCTGAATTCACATTTCACACTGATATCACTTAGCCATGATAGCCATGCCAATTTTAGGAAAAACAAATTTCTCCAAACTGAAGATTTCTCATAGAATAATAAAAAAGACTATCTTCTGTTGGATCAAGGAATATAATGTAGAATGCAAATTTAATTTTTTTTCTACTTTCTTTAAGCAACTTCTCCTGAAGGATAACATTTAAAATTTGCTTCCTTGTTATCAGTAAATGGCTTTTAACATTACATCATTATATCAATGGAATAAATAAAAATAGAATATATTCAAATTCTATATGTTACTCTTTGGCTAAATATATCTGAGATGTTCTATTTCTATACAAAGAAGCACACAAACTAAAAAAAAAAAAATTGTTAAACTTTAGAGTTCATGTCAGTCTTTATCAGTAAAATCATATTCCAAAATGCCAGAAATAACCATTTTCACATACTTGGTTGAATTAAACCAATAATAATGCCATTTTAAAACCAATTCATCATTCTATAATGAGGAAAGCATTAGATATTAGATATGTTTGTAAAATTTAATAAAATTCCAAATTATACAAGTTTAAACAGAGTTACTTATAATATTTCGGTATATTTCATGTCTATTTCTTGTGCAAAGGTGTGAATTTAATCAAATATATATTTTTCTGCATGTATTAAGAGACGCGTATAAAACTTTTTTTTCTTATGTTATTTGTTAAGAAATTACATTGATAAATTTACTGTCTTGAACCTTATTTTAATTTCCTGGTCAAGCTGTACTTGTGGAGTTTATAGTTCCAACTGCTAATGCTTTATTTGGGACTTTTGTACTTATTAGATGGGTCTATAATTTTATTTTCTGTTAGTCTTTTTCATATTGTAGTTTGTATGCCACAGTATCCTTAATAAGTATGTTTGATTTTTTAAAGTTAGTTATTAATATTTTATTATGTAATCAGGAGGTACAAATTCAGGATTATTATATATTCTAATAGGGTAGCTATACTTTTTATTATTTAGTGAATACTATTACCATTATAGAAGTTTTTTGCTTCTATAATGGTAGAAAAAAAGGTCATTATTGAATTCTCTTTTCCTCAATATTGCTCTACTTTTAAATTTAGTTGATAGAAACACTACCATGTAAGCTACATTTTAGTTATCTTTCTTCAAACTTTGTGTGTCATTTAGTGGTATATGTGCCTCATGTAACGACAAACACCTAGACTTCATTTTTGTTTTTGCTTCTGCTCCTCCTATTCTTTTTAATTTTTTTTATTTATACAAAGTTAGAGTTGCTATCTTTTAATATAATTAATTTCATTTGCATATATTATGATTACAGAAACATTTGGATTTATTTACATAATTTGTTTTTTGTTTTGTTTTCTATATATTTATTTTGTTTGCTTTTTAAATGTTCTTTCCTTTCTTCTCTCGAATTGGTCTGTTTTCTCTATTTCTTTTCCTGCTGTAGGAGTTTTACCCCTTATATTTGTTGAGTTAGTAATACTCTTAATTTTTACTTGTAGACTTATATTAGCAAAGCCCAAAAATTAATAAATTAATACCCCATCAGCCTCCTCAGCTGATTAAGTCCAACTGAACTCTTTAATTTGATTTTCTTCCTGCTCTCTATTAATTTCCTGTTATTGTCATCTGCAATTTGAGTCCAGTCTTTTTTAAAATAATTCTTCATTAGTCCTAATTATTAATAATGCTATTTATAGTCAATACAGATTTTTTACTTTGTTCCAGACACAATTTTAGGTCTTACAAATATAGCAGTAAATGTAACAGACACAAATCTTTGACCTCATGGAATTCACATTTAATGAGGAATCTTAAACAAACAAACCAAAACTAAAAGATAAACAGATGTGTAAGGAGAAATCAGTTCCACACCAGAAGCAAGGCTTTGAATTTACTTTTTGTTTCTAGCAGCACATGACTGGCTTTAACCAAATGAATTTGGAAGGTTTTTGGTTCACCCCAAATTCTACTTCATATACAGGCATACCTTGTTTTATTATGCTTCTTGTCTTTGCAGAGATCGCATTTTTAGAACTGAAGGTTTGTGGCAATCCTGCATGGAACAAATCTATCAGCATCATTTTTTCAATGGCATTTGTTTACTTCATGTCTTTGTGACACATTTTGGTAATTCTCATGCTATTTAAAATTTTTCATTATTTTTGTATTTGTTATGGTGATCTGTGATCAGTAATCTTTGACGTTACTACTATAATTGTTTGAGGGCCACATTATTATCGTCATTATTTATTCTTATTCTTATTATTTAGAAGTGAATGCTGAAGATGTGACTGAATTGCTACAATCTCATGATTAATGTTAATGAATGAGGAGCTGCTTCTTATGGATGAGCAAAGAATGTGGTTTCTTGATATGGAATCTATTCTTGGTGAAGATGTGAAGACTCTTGAAATGGCAACAAAGGATTTAGAATATTAGAATATTATTAAAGTTGATAGAGCAGCGGGTAGGGTTTGAGAAGATTGACTTCAATTTTTAAAGAAAGACTACCGTGGGTGAAAACCTATCAAACATCATTACATGCCACACAGAAATTTTTTGTGAAAAGAACATTCAATCAAAGTTGCAAACTTTATTGTTGTCTTATTTTAAAAAACTGCCATAGCCACCCCAATTTTCAGATACCACCACCCTGATCAGTCAGCAGCCATCAACGTTGAGACAAGAACCTCCATCAGCAAAAAGATTACAATTCGCTGAAGGATGGTTAGCACTTTTCAGCAATATTTTTAAATTAAGATATGTACTCTGTTTTTACACATAATGCTATTGCACACTTAATAGATTACAGTATAGTGTAAACATAACTTTGATATGCACTTGGAAACCAAAAACTGTGTGATTTGTTTTATTGTGATATTCACTTTACTGCTGTGTTTTGGAAACAAACCCACAATATATCTGAGTTATGCCTCTACCAAGGTCTTTATTGCTGACATCATTTATTTTATCATTAGAGAAAGACCTCTTGACTCAGAAGCCACAGCCATATTGCCTCTCAGATGGAAATGTGGGGCTTGCTGACCCACTGTCATGACGATATTTCTTTCTTCTACGCCCCAGAGGAGACTGAGAAGTAACCTAAGGATCATTTTGGTAGCTTAATTCAATTTTACCTCTGGCTGCTCAGGCTCATTAAGAGATAGAAAAGTGAGTAGCACCCTGTGAGTGAGAGCATTCATTACCAGATCAGCACCTCCCCTCCACCACCCCCGCCGCCCCCATCTGTCCTGTGGAATTCTTTCTGTTTTCTCTTCTAGAAAGCCATTTCTCTGTCAGCAACCTATCCTCAGCACCACAACTGGCAGTTTCAAAGTTAATGTTATCCTATTATTGTTTTATAGATGTTTGCAGAAGACACAAGACTTGGGCCTGAGATAAATGACTTTTTGTTACTCTTGGCTAAACAAGCAACATGAACATAAGCATTTTTCTTGTTCCTCAAGCCAGTGAGGCAATATAGAGAGGCCCTAATGCATGCTATGCTTACAGTGCTTTTGTTGTGGCTGATGAACATTGAACTTGAAGAATACAAGGAAAACTCATCCTACACTACCCTGAGTGAATTCTAAATCATAAGGAATTGATCTTCCCTGAAAATCCAACTCGGATACTTAAAAAGGGAGAGTTAGATATAAGATCAGGGATTAGCCCAATCTCTAATTAGCAAAACATTGTTTCCTATGACATTTGTTCTTTATATACTAAGCATAGAAAGCCTAGCAAAAAGGCATTTTTTTCCCCTTAGACCAGGGGTTGGCAGAAATAAAAGGTGAAATAAAAATGTTTAGGCTTCGTGAGATATATATACAGTCTGCAACTACTCAACCCAGTTGTGGTAGCATGAAAGCAGTTATAGACAAAAACAGGTGTTTGGCCAGACTTGACCTGTATGCCATATAGTACTGACCCTTGCCCTAGACTCAGAGTTTGAGGGTTAAAATCAAAATGTTTACATAACTTGCTCTGTGAAACCTAAGACTAAAGTGATGCTACTGGTGGTCTAGAAGAAATAAATCTACATATGAGCATCCAGGAACCCCACAGTTTAAAAGAGCCCTCAACAGCTTATAAAGGAGCCAAATTCTTTGGTCAACTGTCCCCGAACATACATAGAACTCCAAGCTTTTTATAGCATTATTATATTTGTATAAGAAAATAGAGAAAGATCACCAGAAATTTGAGAAAACTTACATAAAAGATAAAAAAAATGCAGTTAAAAAAAAACATGAAGAAAGAAGTATTTTGGCAACAGAAGTGTAATTAAAAATAAATTAATTATCTGATATTTTAAAGAAGATATTGCAACCATAAAAAAGCAGAATTATATACGAGATGAACTAGAAATAGAATAAATAAATTTAGATACCACTAATTATTGCTTACTTAAAATACAATAGAAGTCAACAACAGAAAATCCAAAAATATTCTCAGAGAATGGACAGAAAAACAAAAAAAAACAGATGCTAACAAAGGAAATGAATGGATAGAGGATCTATCTATAAAAAGAGAATAGAGAAAAGAGAGTGAAGCAAGATTTTAAAAAGACAATATGGACAAATTTCTTATAGCTAGAGAAAACATTTATATAGAGAAGTCTCTCTAAATATCATGTAAATTTAAAAATTATTTTCTCTTAATTTTTTTCTCAGATAAATTACTAATCAAGTGTGACAATGGGATAAAGACTCCAGGATGCAGAAACTTAATACTCATAAACATTTACTAGGAAATTCTTTTACCATATGCTATAGAAAACAAGGAAATAACCCAACAATTAGAAACAGAAGATGGAACCCAAGAGAGATGTGACATCTAGATCCAGAGGTTCAAAAAGCATCAAGATGAGATAGATATAAATGTATGTTAGAGAAGAACTAAAGGACTGCGATCTTTAAGAGGTATGATGATTTAATAGAATAGCTAAAATTATTTAGACTTCAAAAATTTTGTATAATAAAAATAATTGCTGGAGTCAGAAAAGAAAAATCCTTTTAAGTTTTACTTAAACTTTCCTTTTTTTTTAGAGGCTAAGAACACTGGACCTATAGATATTAAATGCTATCATTGCAAACTCAATGTAATTGGTATATTTGGTAATAACTACAAAATGTTTTCAATGTTTATTGTCATAATGTAAACAAGTTATCAGAGACTTAAAATATTATAATACGGAGCTGATATAATACATGACCTGATCCTATTTCATCTTAGAGTGAGAAAAGATATTGTGGAAAGGCCATGACAACTTTAGAATATGACTACTGCTTGCATTATATACGTGCACTATACTTCCGTTATGGCTTCCTTGACAGATTAACATGTCTCTTTGGCATATTCTGCTATGTGGCAAAATACTTCTGGCATTCATAATCAAAGACTCTACTATTTACATATTTCCTTTCATTAAAAAGCAAACAAAATCTACGTGACAACGCATTCCAGCAATATACTAAATGAAGCTCGAAATACTTGTAACTTCAAATATTTTTTACCCTTCTCTTATTTATAAAACATAGCTTTTCACTTCCAGAAAAGCGTACGTTTATAGAGCTATCCTCTGCTTTTTGAAAGTTCACATTATATCACTTTGCTTTTACAAAAGACCTACATTAGTACTATTTTTGCATTAACCAACAGAAAGTCAAAGAGGATTTTCGCTTTTACAAAAATAGTGAAAATAACGTTCGATGTTTGTTTGCAACGAAACATTACAGAGGCAGCTTGTGCACCAAGTAGCAAGAATGGCCCCGCCAAGCCCCTTCCCCAGGAACCACACAGCATCTCAGCATCAAGCCTCCATAGTTTTGAATTGTGTCTGAGTATCTGTGCTTTATCTCAATTTATGTTTTGCATCCATTTGCAAGATATGTCCTAAGATAATTGTTTCTTCACTTTATGCCATTTTGGCTTACAAAAGGTTTGATAGGGAAGCTCTACTTTCAGATGAAACCTATATTCAAACTATAGTCTAGAATAATACCTCAGTACATTTATCTCATTGCCTTAGTTTTGCTGTTTACATTTTGTTGTCTATATACAAATAATGGATTTGTCATAAATAGGAAAGTAATTGCAACAGTAGTTTTTCTTGGCATTTCTTCATCTATGCATTTTTTTAATTCACAGAACAAATGGTTGGAAGTTTGGTGATCCATATGGCACTTATGGCTAAATTTCATTATTGGATCTGGATTGACATAGATAAGGTTATCATACTCATATGCTGACAAACTGACAAACCCTGCTTCTGCTCTTATAACTTTTTAATCAACATTAGAGTTAATATTCATCTGGTGTTCTTCAACTATATACCACAGGGGGGCTTACATTTATTACAGTTAATTAAGAAATCAGTATGATGATTGGAAAAAATATTGGAAGTGATGATGCTAATGGAGGCAATATATGATTTGATCCAGATTAAGGAAAATCCGTGTCATTTTTCCTCTTATGCAATATGTGCATGTGGCAAAAAGTACTTGGTTACCTGTCTAAGTATTTTCCACTGTCTACTAATTTTCTGTTCTATTGGTTTATTCTCTTATTTTATCACTTTGAATATATTATTGCTGCAATTTCATATTGAAACGCTAAAATAATGAAACTTCTTAAAGAAAATCCGGGTAAAATGTTGCAAAAATAAGAATGAAAATTGAAGAACCCTATGGTGTCCCACTGATTCTATCTATGCAAGTAAGCATCATGAAGCAGTGAAGATTTTTACTGTTAGATCCCAGATAGACATCATCAGTCTGGGAAGGCACTGGCCTATGCATTAGAAAGTAGTACAAATATAAATGTAAAAAATGCATTATTCTTATTTTCAGGTTGCTTGTAATCTAACCAATACCTCTACAATTCTTTTTTTGTTTTACTATTGATTCTAGGCACTTGTTAGGTTCTCCCAGTCCCAGCTGTTCTTTAACACCAGTGACCTCTAGCTAAAGTTTGAATCGTAGATGACTCTTATGATAGACGTTCGATAATGTAATATATAAATGGTACAACTTTTACAATAGACGCGGTCTCTTTTATGAGAGTTAATGAAATCATTGTGAGTGGTATTTTTTGGACTGTCTGTCAGGGATGACTTCGCTCAGCCATAACAACTTAAAATTTAATGTAAAAAGTTAAAGCAGAGTAAAGGAAGCTAATGTGTGTAGATACACCCTATTTTAATAGATAGTTAACATTTTTATTACATAATTAACACACCCACCACTTTCATTTCAAGTCCAGGAAAAACAGGTAGTTTCTTAGAAAGGATTAATTTTTTCATACATAATCATGTCAAATGTAACCCTTCAAAAAAGCAAAATATTCCCAACCTAATTTCAGAATAGCCAATACACATTGTAAAAACATTTTACTATATATAATTTGAAAAACAGACTGACCTGTCATTCTCATGTCTGAATGGGTTTTAATTTTCCATGGGTCCTCCTTCTCATATCTTTGTGTGTACACAAAGTATCTGTTGGCCCAAAATGTGTCACTTGTGCCTACTCTAGTCTCTGCTGTGTATATGCAGTTTCTGGTCAACCTAATTTAAGAGAATAACTTATCATTTTTTTCAATGGCTATCTCATTCCTAGAAATTTCTCTTAAATTCCTAAGTCCACCATTCCAGTGCTTTAGTCGAACAGAAGCATAACCTCAGGCTAGTGGAGTCTGGAGCCCTCTTGTTCACTTGCCACTAAGACCACCACTTTAATTGGCAATGCTCCATATCATGTAAGGCTCTCCTGGCAGCAACAAACATCAAAGCAGTTGAAACATTTCATAGCTTGCCCCCGACCCTTGTCCAATAACAATGCTGACAGAGCCAGGTGAGGGTGGAAGTCACTAGGCTTACTAGAATTTCAGAAGATAATCTAGATTTCATCAGAGACTTGATGGCCAGTAAAATGGTTCAGAAATCATGCAATGTATAGCTTCCATTTGAAGTTAAAAGTAAACGTGAACTTATTTCTATTTTAGTCAAAGGCACAATGGATTTAAACATTATATAAGAATGAGTATATCCTTCACAAAAATGATAGAAACTGTCCCCTCATTTACTGTATGACTTTAGCTTAAGATTCCTCTAAGATACAGTCTCCTCATCTGTATAATAGGCTCAGAAAAGGTACATGGATAAGATAGACAGCTGTAATATTGAATGTAAGGCAGTATTTATTTAAAGCAGTTTATCATGTCAAACTACAAACTATAATGTCTCCTCAGAGAGCTTCTTCTCCTAACTTTTAATCAATTGTTTTCAATCTTCTTATAGGTTTCTAAGTTGTCCATCATGACAATAAAATTTCAATAAAGGCCTGATCAATAGTAATTATAGTAGAAGATTACTCCATAAGTCCTTTAGATAGCTTTCTACATTGCTATTTAAATAAATATATGACATCATAGAATAAAAATCTTAATGATAAATAGACCTTTCATTATGTCATGTTTTATTATGGTCATTTTTCCACATTTATTTTATTTAAAACATTATTTTCTGAATAGGTACAGAATATATCCTCATAACAGAAAATATAGACATTCCAGAAAAGAAAAAAATTAAAAACAATCATCCAAAATCACACATCTAAAATAGCAGTTATGAACATTAAGTATTTTCTTTAAAAGCTTAGCTTTTAAAATATGTTATTAAAAGTATTATAATTTATTCTGATATTTTAATTGTTATCTAGTAAAATTAAGGTTTTATCCATTTGCCTAAAATCTATCTGCTATTCTTTCAAATTACTTTTAGAATTCTCCATCTATTGTTTGTCAAATACCATATTTTTTGTTTGTTTAGAATAAACTTCTGTCAAAAATTTCACTTAACTAATATATAAAGGATCCAGCAGAGTAGTGAAGCTGCTTCAAAGGGAACTAGATAAAGAAAAATCTATATTTACAAAGGTTCGGGGGAAAAATAGTCAAATAATATTCCTAATTTGCATTCAAAATAAAAACATTGGTTTGAGGTTGTGATTTTCCATACTGGACAAATCCCAGAAATTATTAATATCTCTACCAGGCAATATTAGTTTTTTCTGCTTTAACACAAAACATTTTCATAAATATCAGCTTTCTACAAGATAATACCTACCCTTACAGCATTGTAAAATACACTAATCAGTAGTTAAGAGTAAATCAAAGATTCTCACACATGTAGAGAATCAGATAATCCCAGATGATCCTGTTAGACCCACCTAGTAGATAGAATCTGAAGGAACACCCAATAATACTTCTTGTATATTACTAGTTCTTGGGCAACTTTTTTCTAACAGTAATTTTTATGAGCACAAATAATCTCCAAATATTTTTGATCACACACAAAAAGAATTTTTTTTAAATAAGTGCAACAAAAGGTGTTATCACATGTATGCCTCCTTGTCTTCGTGGAGTTGAACAGCTATTAATGTCAAAGAATTAACTCCACTTTGGAGCTTTAATAAACATTTTGGGAATGCATTTTAGATAATCTGCCTCAGTCCAGGAATCTTTTCTTTATTATCACTATCACTTTTATTTGCTCTATTATTTTAGAGATTAAGAAATTAAAACTAAGAAATTTATTTCCACCACATTTTACCTGCACTGTTTATAAATGAGGCTGAAACTTCTCTCTTTCTCTCTTTGTGTCTCACTAAATTTCTAAGATTCTTGACCTGGCAGAAAGTGACATTCCCTATTATGTGAAATAATTGGTCCTTTTAAACCATTAAACAGACAACATGGAGATTTGCTGGGCAGGCTTGAAGGGAATTAGTTTCATACATGAATTATAATCTATTTCCTTAATGGTAAAAACTATCATACTTATCAAATAACATTTATTCTCAATTTCTTTGTAAATTTGACAACAATTAAAACCATTGATTTTAAGGACAGAAACATCATAGATATGCTCTTTGATCAGAATGTAATTAAATTAGAAATAAACATCAATAAGGCTTCTATAAAGGCAGTGAATATGTGAAAATAAATAACTTAATTCTAGATGGTCAATTAATAAAGAATTTGCAAAAGATGTTAGAAAATGGTAGGAATTCAATGATAATAAAATCACAATTTACCAAAACTTTGGAGACACATCTTAAGCTGCACTTAAAAGACAATTTATAGCTTTAGTGTATATTATTAAGAAAGAAAGTTTTAAAATCAAAGATATAGGCTTCCACTATGGAAAACTAAAACAAAGGTAAAAATTTAACCCTATGATCCAAATATATGCTGTCTATTAAAAAAAGAAAAATTACTTTAAATTTAAGCTGAAAGTGAATAGGTAGAAAAAGGTATTCTGTACAATGGCAACCAAAAGAAAGCAGAGGTGGCTATAATTATGTGAGACAAAATATACTTGAAGCTAAAAAACTGTCACGAGAGGAAAAAAGAGTATTATACAATGATAAAAAGATTAATTCAATAGGAAGATATATGAATTATAAGGACAGATGCACTCAACATCACAGCACTTAAATATATAAAGCAAATATTGGCAGAACTGAAGAAAGAAACAGACATAAATACACTAATAGTAGAGGACTCATTTTCAATAATGGGCAGATCAAACATACAGAAAATCAATAAAGAAAAAAAGAACTTAAACAACACTATAGGTAAAATTAATCTAATAGATATAATAGGACATTCCACTTAATAGAAGTAGAATATACATTCTCAAGTGCACATGAAACCTTCTCCAGGATAGATCACAGGTTAAGATAAAAAACAAGTATTAAGAAACTTTAAAATATTAAAATCATACCAAGTATCTTTTTTCAACTACAATAAAATAAAACTAGAAATATAGAAATATGTAAGATCACACAACACACTTTGAACAACCAATAGATGAAAGAAGAAATCAAAAGACAGATTAGAAAATATCATCAGACAAGTGAAAATGAAAATACATTCCAAAACTTATAAGATTCTGTAAAAGCTGTATTAAGACAGGTTTATAGCAAAACAACAAAAAAAAACTATATATAAAAAAGAAATATGTCAAATAAACAACCTAACTTCACCTCAAGGAACTAGAAAAAGAAGAAAAACTAAGTCATAAGTTATCAGAGTAAAAGAAATAAAAAGCAGAGCAGAAATAAACAAAGTAAACAATAGTAAAACATTAAAAAAAACTTAAAAATACAAACAAATCTGACAAACTTTTAGCTAGATTGTTAAAGAAATAAATAAATAAATGAAAAGGGAGTTATTATAACTGATATCACAGAAATAAAAGGGATACGAGAAATTACTATGAATAATTATTTGCCAATAAACTGGGTAAACTAGAATAGATAACTTTCTAGAAGCATAACCTACCAAGACTGAACCATAAAGAAAATCTGAACAGACCTATAATTAATAAGGAGATTGAAACAGTAATTCAAAACCTCCCAACAAAGAAAAGCCCTGTACTAGATGTCTTCACTGGTAAAGTATATCAAACACTTAAAAGAGAAACAATGGCAATCTTATTAATCTTTTGCAAGAAACTGAAGAGGAGGGAATAACTCCAAACTCATTTTATAAAGTGAGCATCAGCCTCATACAACATCAAAACTAGACATAAACATTACAAAAAAAGAAAACTAAAAAACATTATTTCTGATGAATACAGGTGCAAAAATCCTCAACAAAATACTAACCAAATTCAACAGCACATGAAAAGGATCATACTCCATGATCAAGTGGGCTTTATTTATCAGATGAAAGATTCAGCATAAGTTAATCACTCAATGTGGTACACTGTATTAATAGAACAAAGGTTAAAAATCACAGTATCATTTGAACAGATGCAGAAAAAGTATTTGACAAAATTCAGCACCCTTCCATGATAAAAATACTCGAAAAACTAGGAATAGAAATAAATTGCCTCAACAAAATAAAGAATATAGATGAAAATTCTATAGCTAATATCATACTCGGCAATGCAAAGTTGAAAGCTTTTCTTTTAATGTCAGGATCAAGGTAAGAGTGCCTACTCTTAACTTTTAGTCAACGTTATACTGAAATTCCTAGTGAGAGCAAGATGTTAAGCAAGAAATAGGAATAAAAAGCATCCAAATCAGAAAGAAAGAAGTAAAATTATATCCATTTGCAGATGTCATCCTCTTCTATGTAAAAAAATCCAAACAATTCTACCAAAAAAACCCACAAAAACTCTTAGACAAATTCAGTAATGTGGCAGGATACAAAATCAACATACAAAAATCAGTTGCATTTATATATATGATGTACTATCCGAAAAGAAACTAAAGAAAAAAAATCCCTTATAATAGCATCAAAAAGAATAAAATACTTGACAAAATATTCATGGCTAAAGAAAAATATCAAGTGATTGAAGTTAGTTTTTAACCAAGTTAGCGAAATAGTAACATTTGTTGACCATAGGTGCTGAGTATAGATATGTTGGTATATTTTGTACTATTTTTTAAATTTTGTGTAAATTTAGAATTTTTTAAAGGAGAAAGGAAACTAAATAAAATGACAGAGAAATAGCAAAAAAAAAAAAAGAACAAAATATTTAATAGTAAATGTAACTTTAAGGAGGTGAAACGCTGATCCAGGGAAAACTATAAACCACTGATTTAAAAAAATGAAAGAATATACAAATGGAAAGAAACCACATATTTACAGATTAGAAGACTTATTAGTATTAAAGTATCCATACTATTCAAAGTGATCTAAAGAATTAATCAATGCAATTCGTTTCAAAAACCCAAAGGCGTTTATTCCAAGAATAAAAAAAAAAAAATAATATAGAAACACAAAAGAACCTGAATAACCAAAACAATCTTGGGAAAGAACAAAGCTGGAGGCTTCACACTTTGTGACCAAACATACCACAAACTAATAATAATTAAAACAATAGGGTATCAGCATAAAGACAAATACATAGAGCAATAGAACAGAATAGAAAACCCAGAAATAAATCCTTACCTTTAAGGTCAATTGATCTTTGACAAGGGTGCCAAGAACTCACAGTAGGGAAAAGACAGTCTTTTTAACAAATGTTGGAGAAACTGTATAGCCAGATGCAAATGAATTTGGACCTATATTTTACACCATACAGAAAAAACAACTGAAATATATTAAAGACTTAAGCATAAGACCTGAAAGTGTAAACCCTTAAAAGAAAACACAGGGGAAATCGTCATGATCTGGGACTTAGATATTTGCATGAATATGGCACAAAAAGCACTGCTAACAAAAACGTAAATAGACAAGTGGGACTACATCAAACTAAACGCTTCTGCACAGAAAACAATCAACAGAGTCAAAAGGCAACCTATGAAATGGCAGAAAATATTTGCAAACCACATGTCTAACAAGTGGTCAATACACAAAATATATAAGGAACACTTACAACTCAACAGAAAAAAATAATAATTTAGAAACCAAGCTAAAAATGGACTCTTAAAGACATAAATAGACATTTCTCCAAGAAAACATAAAAATAGCCAATGGCTACATAAAAAGATGCTAAATGTCACAATTATCAGGGACATGCAATCAAAACTACAGTGAGATATTACCTCACACCTGTTAGGATGCCCATTAGCAAAATAACAGAAACAAAAAGGAAATTAAATAACAACAACAAAGAAAATAACTGTTAGAGGGGATGTGGAGGAATTGGGACCCCTACATACTGTTAGTAGAGAAGTAAAATGATAGAGTCACTATAGAAAACAGTATGGAGGCTCATAAAAAATTAAAAACTACCACGTGATTCAGCAATCTCGCTTTGAATATTTATCCAGAAGAGTTGAAATCAGCACCTTGAAGAAGTGTTAATACTCCAATGTCATTGCAGCACTATTCACAATAGTCAAGATGTGAAAACAACTGTAATGTTCATCGACACACAGATAAAGAAAATGTGGTAAATACATACAATGGAATATTATTCCACATTTAAAAATAAAGGAAATTCTGTAATATGCAAAAACATAAATGAAACTGGAAAACATTAGGCAAAATGCAATGTCAGTCACAGAACCGATACTACATGATTCCACTTATATGAGGTATCTAAAATATTGAACTCACCGTATTAAAGAAAAGAATGGTAGTTACCGAGGACTTGGGATGTGGAGGAAAAAATGGGAAATTGCTAATCTATGAAAATAATGTTTCAATAATGCAAACTGAATAAGTTCTAGAGATTTGCTGTACAGAAGGTGCCTATAATTAACAATACTGTATTGTACACATAAAAATTTGCTAAGAGAGTAGAATTCATTTTAGGTGTTCTTGGCACAATAAAGTAAAAATTTTAAAAACTCTATAGGTAGACTGATCCTAAAGAGAGAATAAAAATTACCCAAATCAGAAATGAAAAAGAGGTCACCAGTACACATTTATATAGGTAAAAAAAAAAAAAAAGAAAAAGAAAGAGAAAAAGAAAAAGAAAAAAAGTTATAATAGTATAGATTATACATATATTAAAAGAAAAAAGGTGTGCATGTATAACTCTTTATTCCAATAGAACTGACAACCTAGATAAAATGGACAAATGACTTGAAAGGCAAATGCTATTAAATATGCCACAAGAAAAAATAAGAAATCTTGATAACCTATTATCTAACAGAGAAATTAAATTTGTAAATGAAAATCTCCCATGAAGGAAACTCCAGGACTTGAGGAATTCACCTGTGAATGCTATATAACATTTAATGAAAAACCAAAGCAGTAAGAATTATTTTAGAAAATAGAAGAAAAATAATTCCCAAATTATTCATGAGGACAGTATCACTCTGATACTAAATATAATCAAAGACATTACTAGCAAATTATGGACCAAATATTCTTCATGAACAGTAATGCAAAAATCACTAACCAAATATTAGCAAATGAATATGAAAGTATATAAAACAGCATGCATCATGAACAAGTTTGTACAAGAATGCAAGAATATTTTGACACTCAGATGCTAATCAATGTAATTAGCTATATTACAAGAATAAAGGAGAAAATAAATATGATCATCTCAATTGATGAAGAAAAAGTAATTGACAAAACCATACACTGCTTACGATAAAAACTTCTGGCAAATTAAGAATAGAAGGGAATTTCTCAATCTGAGAAAGTCGTCTACAAAAATCTACATTGGATAGGATAAGCAATAGTGAAATATTGGATGCCTTCCCTGCTCTACATCTAAACAATACTATTCCTAGGTGAGGAGTCCAGCTTCTGGCTAAAAACTTATTTGTGATTTTTCAGGCCTGACTATAGGCAATTACAAAGGCTTTACCTGGCAGTCCTCCCAGGAGAAAGCTCTGCTCCTCACGCCAGACTTGGTGCACAGCCAGAGCACTGCAGTCTCTGAAGGAATTTGCAATCAAGGTCTCAGACATCTCTGGCCAGTCATGCTCATCACATATTTGCATTCCTAGTCCAGGCAATTTCATCTCTAAGTCTCTTTATCTGAGGCCTTGGTCAGAGGTCTTCAGGTACCTCTACTGAGACCTCTTTTTCAAGAGGAAGAAAAAGAAACTGTGAAACACTTTTCCCTTCTCTGACTCAGTACTTTTCCCCTCCTAGTCCCACTTCTCATTTTCCTACTTATTCCAGGATCCACAAATCTGCCAGAGCTTTTTGTTTGGTGTTTCTTCAACAGTGAAATTGTCCCCGCATCTGCACTGACCCTTATACCATTCCAAAGGGAAAATGAAACAGTAGAGAGATGGCACTTTCTCTGGTTTTAGCTTCTTGCATATGCCATCGCAATAAGTGATTCAAGGCTAAACTCTCATTTTTGGCTTCTTGCTATAATCAGCTACTCAGACACCTGGAGTTCAACTCTCCGAACTCAGCTGAGTTCCTGACATTAGATCTTTATCTAGGATAAATTAAACGAAATATGCACACAGATGCATGTAAACAAATGTTCAAGTAGCCCAAATTATAAACAATCCAAATGTTTATCAACTGGTGAATGGATAAACAAATCATGGTATATCTGTATATTGAAATACCATTTAGCAATGGAAAGGACTACAACTACATTGTTGAAAAATACAACTACAACTATAAATCTCAAAAATGTCATGCTGACTAAAAGAAGCCAGACACAAAAAGCTACATGCCATAAAGTTTCATTTCTAAATTCTAAAAAAGACAAAGTAAATTATACTAGTAGAAAACAAATTAGTGGCTGCCTAGAGATCAGGCGTGAAGAGAGGGTCTGACTATAAAGAAGCATGAGATTTGGGTTTCTAAATTTGTTGTTTTTCAGATACAATGCATACCTACTACACGTGCCGCATCCAAATGAATTTCCGCACATTTCCGTTGTGGGATTTAGCAAAGGGAAACAATAACATACAGTTCATGCTGCTTGCTGTACTATGAGCAATAAAGTCCTTTTCTTTTGACCCAAGGGTCTCTTGTTTTCTTCCAGCATCCATGAAAACATGATAGATGAAGTTGTTAGCTTAAAAGTAGGATAAAATCAAAGTCTCTTCACAGTTCTTCACACATTATAGTTAATATAACTATAAAGAATACTATCAACTATACAGATACTCTGAACTGTAAAGAAATCAGTAAAATAGAACAAGGAGTTAGCTAATAGGAAAATGGAAGAGATAAATGGAATTATAAAATAAATATTTAATCAGTCTTAAAGAAGTCAGAAAAGTAAGAGAAGGGGAACAAAGAACATATGGAAACAAAATGGAAACAAATAGCAAAATGACTTTAACCATATTGATAATTATATTAAAATGAAATAGCCTATATATCTCAATTTAAAATGCAAGTATTATCAAATTGGATAAAACAGCAAGCTTCATGATTTGTTACATAAAGAATCATATTTTATATATAAAAACACAAATAGATTAAAAGTAACATGAAAAAATGTAAACCATGCTAACTCTAAACAAAAGTAAACTGGAGTAGCTATGTTAATAAAAAAAAGTTTAAACCAAAAAATACATTTTAGACTTAAAAAATATTTAAATTAGACTAAAGAATGTTATTTCATAATGATAAAGCAGTCAATTGATAAAGAGATTATAACAATCTTAAATAATTATGCCCCTAATCACAGAGCTTTGAAGTATATAAAGCAAAAACTGATAGAACTTCGGGAGAAAGAGACAAATCCGCAATCATAATCATTACAAAAATACTTGGATTCTACAAGAAAAAATTTTACCCTAAATTTTTAAAATAAAGCTCTATAAAACATTTTTTTTAACAAAATGATTGTATCTCAGAAACAGATACTCTCCATTATAAGTTGATTGTCTTTTTCATGTACTTTATGTGACAGCCTGCAAGCAGTTACCTTGCTAACCCCTAGACACAATCGTTTCTAAATAATAGAGTCAATGTAAGATTACATTTTAAATTCACAAAAAGAATAAACTTATTAATAGCAAACAAATGTTAAAACTTAGACACTTTTAAAGATTTTTAGTCCCTCATTGAAACTGCATATCTGTAATTTGTTTCAACAAGGTTATTTCATTTATTTTCTCATGTACGCTTGTGCTTGAGTGAGTTTTAATATTACTTATGCACAATTTTAGTGTCTTTTAACTTTTATTAAAGGAATTTAATCAAGTGCAATAAAAATCCCTGATTGAAGATTTTTTCTTTCTTTCTTTATTAAAAGCAAAAGGCTGCCAAGAGTCTGAATGAGAATCCATATCCAACAGGAAATCTATTTTTTAATAAAAAGAGACTTGATAAATTCTATGCTTGAAGCAAATTCAAAAGCATTTACTATGGTCACAGAGCAGTTTAATTCCTTAATACCCACGCAATAAGTCTTAATAACTTCCTTTTGACTACAGGTTTTAGCCACTTTTCTAAAAAGGAAATGGGTTTAATATCTACATTGTAAACTTAGCAAAAATATATTTGAACATGTTGTGTAGAATTCAAAACTTTCTAGTTAATAAAATATTAATCTCATCAAATATTTGAATACTTCTAATTCTTTAAATGTCATTTCTTCATGTTTCCTATGGAGTCAAAGGCAATTTCATAAAGAAAACTCTGTGAGATCAAAAGGTTTGGATAAAATAAATAATTCTGAAAAACACCTTCTATATTTGTTAAAAATGCTAAAACAATTATGTGTCTCCTAAATATAAATATAGAATTGTTGGTAATTTAAGCAAGGCAAACATCAGTCTTAAATTCCTATAAAAATAAAAAAGGGCTTTATCATTAAAGCTTTCTCATATGGTACATATTTGGCTTTTTCCTAGAGAAAAAACAAAGATCACAAGAGTATATAACATGGTTATCATGCAAAAAATATTTTGTAGGATTTATTATGCCAATCAAATTAATATACTTTAATGGGACCTTCTGTTTCTACAGTTTGCTCTTGATGTTCTGGTTAAAGATATGCTGTAAATATTCTACTTCTATAAAACATTGATTTTCTAGTTTATTTGCATGTTAAGTGTGCTAAACATGGATAGAGTAGATATTGATATTTTAAGTCATTATAAATGAAATTGAACTTCAGAAATTTTTAGTCTAGAGTCCATTATATCATGATATTTAACATTTTACTGTGATTAGTCAAAGAATGTTTGCATTTGTTGACACAAATAATATTCTATTTATTTCAAATTAAAAAAGACTTATTTTTGGTTTTAAAAAAATAATATTTATATTTACCACCCTCTCCAAAAACTATAAACACTACATTAAAACACTAAAATCAGAAAAATTAATTTCTTATTCTGAAGAACAAGGATATAGCCCTATATGAATTATCTGTTACCACATAATCAATAGTCCAAAGTTTAGCAACTTAAAATAAAAAACATTTATGATCTCATAGTTTCTGTGGTCAGGAATCCAGATACAGCAAAGCTGAGTCAATTTCTTCAGGCTCTCTCACAAGGCTACACAAGGTGTAGGTTAGGACATGGTTGTCTCAAGGTTCAACAAGAGAAGGATCTCATTTTAAGTTCACTCAGAGATAGTTGGCAGAATTCAGTTTATCACAGGGTATTAAACTGAGGTCTCGGTTCTTCAAGAGTCATTGGCTAGAGGCCTCCCTTGATTCTTTCCATCTCCATAGAATGTTTGACAACATAACACCTACCTTCATCAGAGTGACCAAATGAGAGGGTAAGAGAGAATGCCAGCAACAGAGAGATTAGCAAAGTCACTTTACTAATAGAGTAATCATGGAAGTAAATCCCATCGCCTTTGTTATATCCTATTTGTTAGAAGCAAGTCATGAGGCTCAGTGAATATTCAAGAGATGGGGATTACATCCTGGAAAATCTGGATGTGGGAGTCATTGAAACTGTGTCAGATGCCCACTAGCAAACCCCATTGCCAGTCACAAACTGTGATGTACCAAGTCAAACGGTTTACCCCTAGACCAAAGCAAGAAAGGGTGCTGAAGGCCATAGCATCCTCCCTTAAAAGTGTGTGTGTGTATGTGTGTGTGTGAACATAAGCTTTTTTTTTTCTTTTTACTATGGTAAAAAAAAAAAAATACATGAAATCTACCTTCTTAAAAATTTCTAAGTGAACAGTAAAGTATTGTTAACCATATGCACATATTGTATATTAGATCTCTAGTTCCATTTTACGTTATTGAAATGTCATACCCATTGAACAGTAACTCCCAATTTTCACCATTCCCCCATCTCTAGCAACCACAATTCTAATTTCTGCTTTGATTAATTAAACTAATTTAGATATCTCTTATAAGTGGAATCATGCAGTATTTATCCTTCTCTGATGGCTGATTCCATTTAGTAGGTCACCCAAATTGTTGTGCACTGCAGGATTTCCTTTCTTTAAAAGATTGAATAGTCTTCTGTTGTATATATACACATACCACGTCTTCTTTATCCATTCGTCTGTCAATGGACATTTAGATTGTTTCCAACTCTTGGCTAGTGTCAATAATGCCGCAATTAACATGGGAATGCAAATATCTCTTGGAGATACTAATTTCAATTCTTTTGGATAAATACTCAGAAGTGAGATTGCTGACTCATATTTAGAATTTTGGAGGTAATTTCCATACTGTTTTTGATAGTGACTGCATCATTTTACATTCCCACAAATCGTGTTCAAGAGTTTCAATTTCTCCACATCCTCTTCGACACTTATTACTTTATTTTTGCTTTTGTTATTGGCTAACCTAACAGGTATGAAGTGATATCACATTGTGGTTTCGATTTGCATCTCTTTGAGGAATAGTGACCTTTTCATATACCTAATAGCCATTTGTGTGTCTTCTTTGGAGAAGTGCCCATTCAAGTCCTTTGTCCTTTTTAAATTGGGTTGTTTTTTGCTATTGAGTTCGATTGCTTTGTATGTTTTGGATATTAACCTCTTATCAGATACGTGGTTTACAAATATTTTAACCTATTCTGAAGTTGTCTTTTCACTCTTTTGATTTTTTTTCTTTTGCTTTGTGAAAGTTTTTCAGCATGATGTAATCCCATTTGTCCATTTCTGCTTCTGTGGTCTGTGCATTTGCTTTCATATCCAAGAATCATTGCCAAGACCAACGACATGAAGTTTTTCCTCATGTTTTCTTCTAGGAATTTTACAATTTCAGAACTTATGCTTAAGTTTTAACCCATTTTGAGGGTTTGTATATGTGTGCCTGGTGTAAGATAAGGGTCCAATTCCATTTTTTTGCATATAGATATGCAGTATTCCCAACACCATTTGTTCAAGAGACTACCTTATCTACTACTCTCCATTGTGTGTTCTTGGAAACTTTGTTGAATATCAGTTAACCGGATATACATGAATTTGTTACTGTTCCCAAGGCACCATAAACTCTGAGATGACTCTGTTCTTTGCACTGATGCAGAAAAGAATTACAGATCAGTGAAATTTAGGATAAGTAAGATTTATTAAAGTATATTTCAAGAGAAAGATGGGCTATGCCGGAAATGTCTATAGCCCTGTAGATTCTAGGAAGTATAACTTGTATTATAGCTATGATGGGTGGTTACAGGGGCAGTGCTAGATAATTGGCATGGAGGTATTTTGATTGACATTATGCTGTTATATAACCCCTTATTTACTGTGCACGAGGTTACCCAGAATTCAGTCTGTTATAATCAGTTTCATGAACTTCCATGCATTTGTATGATATTATAATGCTGGTATAATGAGGCTCCAGTCAAGAAAGGTCAGTGTATGTACTAACTGTGCACACGCTGTGGCCAGATCAAACCAGCGGTTGTTTTTGCAGTTCTTACTTCCTCGTAGTTCAGGATGTACAGGTAATTTTTAACCATAAAAATGGTTGTTTCAGGGAGGTCCTAAGGGAGATCTCTGGTTTGGGCCTTCATTCCCCCATCGCTCATGTCTACCTAACTGCTTAACAGATTTTTTTCTGGGTTCTCTCTTCTGTTACACTGATCTATATATGTTTTTCTTTATGTTAGTACCATACTATTCTGATTATTGTAGTTTTGTATGTTTTAAAATCAGAAAGTGTGAGGCCTCCAACTTTGTTATTCTTTCATAAGATCATTTTGATTCTTGGTGTCTACTGTTTTAACTTTTGGGGTTCTGTGTGAATTTTAGAATTATCTTTCATATTTGTGTAAAAATTCTATTGGAATTTTGGTAGAGATTGCATTGAATGTGGAGATAAATTTAGTCATTTTAACAGTATTAGATGTTCTAGTCCATGAACAGAGGTTTCAATTTATTTGTGTTTAGCAATGTTTTGCAGCTTTCAGCATATAAATCTTTCACCTCCTTGATTGTTTATTCCTATGTATTTTATTCTTTTTGATGCTAGGGTGAATGCAATTTTCTTATTTTCTTTTTGGATTGTTTATTGTTAGTGTATAAACAGAAAACTAAATTTCGTATGTTGATTTTATATCCTGCCACTTAACTGAATTTATTTATTAATTCTAAACATTTTGTGGGTTTTTGGGGGGAGTCTTTAGAGTTTTCACTATATGAGATTATATCATCAGCAAACAATAATAATTTTAGTTCCTCTTCCAATTTGGATGCCTTTCATTTCTTTTTCTTGCCTAATTGCTCTGCTGGAATTTATAGTACTATATCGAATGGAAGGGGCAAGAGTGCATATCTTTGCCTTTTCCCTGATCTTAGAGGAAAAACTTTTAGTCTTTCACTGTTGACTATAATGTTAGCTGTGCGTTTTTTCATATATGGCTTTTATTATGTTGAGGTAATTTACTTTTATTCCTAGTTTGTTGAGTACTTTTTATCATGAAAGAGATTTGCATTTTGTTAAATGCTTTTTTCTTCATCGATAGAGATAATATTGTGATGTTTAAACTTAGTTCTTTTAATGTCACATTGATTTGTGTGTGTTGAATCATCCTTTATCCCACAGATAAAACTCACTTGGTCATGGTATATAATTCTTTTAATGTGTTGTTGAATTTTTTAGTAATATCTTGAAGATTTTGCATCTACAATTAATCAATAATATTATTGTTTCATTTTCTTTTGTTATTTTTTTTTCTGGCTTTGGTATCAAGGTAATGGTGGCTTCATAAAATGAGTTTGGAAGCATTTCTTCCTCTTCAATTTTTGGAATAATTTGGGAATGATTGGCATTAATTATTTAAATGTTTGTTTGAATTCACCAGTGAAACCATATTGTCCTGGGCTTTTCATTTGTTGAGAGGTTTTTGACTATTGATTCAGTATAAAAGTGTTATCTTAAAAGTAGGCTGAGAAAAAGTCACATTGCATTTAGAGAAGTGAAGAAAAATACCACATACTTCTTAAATACAATTGTAACCAAGAAGACTATGAAATAAAATCATTATAGAATTTAAAACAGGAAAAAAAATAGCATTCTATGTTCACAGAAAATACTCTGCTAAAATAAAAGAAAATTGAAGATATTTTCAACCACAAGCCAAAAAAATTTTTAAAAAGTAGCTAATAGATTTCATTACTATCAGACAAGCACTATAAGAAATGTTGTAGCAAGTTCCCTCAGACAAAAAGAAAATGATATCAAATGAAAACTTGGATCTTCACAAAGGAAAGGGGAGTGATCCAAATTATAAATAGGTTAGCAAATGCTTTAAAAATCCCCTTTACCTAATAGATTCAACAGATGTTTCAGTACATTTTAAAGAACTGGAATCATAGTATCAACAGAGTATATCAGATGACCACAAAATTAAACTAGAAATCAAAACTAAATTTAATATAAAAAATATTCAAATGCATGCAAAATAAAAAATACGCTATTAAATATCATGTGTTAAAAATAAATCTGGAGTAAAATTAGAAAATTGTTTTGAATGTATGAAAATAAAAACATAATATGAAATTTTGTGAAATGTTGATAAAGCAGTGCTTAGAAAGTAATTTATATCTCTAAATATTTAAAGAGACAAAAAATTCTCAAATCAATATCTAAGCTTTTACCAAAAAAAAAAAAAAAACTAGAGTAAAGAAAAGCAAATAAAACCCAAAGTAAGTAGAAAGATAGTGAATAAAGATAAGGGTTAAAATTAATTAAACAAAGAAAAAGCATAAAGATACAAGTTTCAAATATCATGATTAAAAAGAAGCAATACTATAAATAATTAAAAGTATACAAAGGGACATTAAAATAATAATATGCCAATAAATTTGATGATCTTATCAAAGAATTTGAAGTCATAATTGCAATCTTACAAAACAAATCCCAAGCCAAGATGCCTCCATTGACTACTTCTCTCAAACATTTAAAAATAAAAGTAATATCAATCTCACATAAAATGTTTCAGAAAAATAGAATACAAGGTAACACTTCTTGATTCATTTTATTAAAACAACCTAATTTTCTTTTATATACATACATATATAACAAGAATACAAATCAATATCTCTAACACAAATACAAAAGTGTTTAAGCACATATTAATAAGTAGAATATAGTAATACATAAGAATAATAACAAATGAAGACAAAATGGAGTTTTTCCCAAAAATCTGAGTTTGATTTAATATTTAAAAAATTCATGTAAACAGAATAAAGAAAATAAACAATATAACCATCTCAATATGTACAGAGAAAAGCAAATGACAATTCTGGAGTCATTCATGATAAAATATCTCTGTGAATTAGGGAAAAAAGTGAGTTTTCTTAGCTTGATAAAAGGCATTTATGAAAAATATAGCTATAAACAGCATGCTTAACTGAGAATGACAATGTTTTCCTCCAAAAATCAGAAGGCGGAAATATGTGATCTTACCACTAATACTCAACATTGTATCAAAATTCTTAGCCAGAGAATCAGGACAATGAAAAAAAGAAAGAGAAATAAAAGGCATACTGATTGGTAAGGAAGAAAAAAAATCTCTTTATTCGCATATGACATGACAACAGGTAAAAATTGTTACTAAGGAAATCAACAAATGAGCTACAAGTATTAAAATGTCAATTTTGCGTGGTTTCGGGATGCAAAATCAATGTATAAAATATATATTTGTTTCTACATACTAGGTACATATTAGAAATAAAATTCAAGAATATAAACACAATTTTGAAGAGCATTAAAAAACAAAATAATTCAGAAAAGTTTAAAAAAGTATTTCCAATTGTGTGTATTAAAAAACTACAAAATTGCTAAGAAAAAATAAAAGAAGGCCTAAATGAATTGAAGCTGTAGCTTGTTTACGTTTTGAAAGACTCAATATTATAAAGATTACAATTATTGTCAAATTGATTTGTAGGTTCAAGGCAATCTCAATACATATACCAGCAAGTTTTTCTATAGACATAGGTGAGCTGAAATTGGTAAAATAGAAATTAAAGAGCCTATAATAAACAAGAAAAGTTTGAAAAGAGCAAACACTATTTGAGGGCTCTAATGACCTCATTTCTACTCTTACTCTAAAGCTGCAGTAATCATGACAGTGTTATATTTGCATAAGAATAGATATATAGATCAATGGATCATAATAAAGAATTTGAAACATAAAGTCATATATATATGGCTGATTAAATTTTAACTGGAAAAGGATATTAATATAAATAGATGACCCCGGAACTACTGTTTCTATAGGAAAAATATAAAATTTGAGCCTTACACTGCAACGAAAAAATAATTTTAAAAAAAATCATAAAGCTAAAACTGTAAAATTTTTAGAAGAAAAAGTACTAAAAACCATAGGCTCTGGAGTCTGACCAAAGTTACCGATGAACAAAAGAGATGATGAATATTATCTCTACCTGCCATGTACTAAATCTATCTATGACCTAGACCAAGTCCCTAAACTTTCTTTGAGCCAGTATATCTATGAGTAGACTTAATAGCAATGCCTCTTCAAAAGTAAGATTTGAGGACTGCAAGGAAGAAAGTTTGAAAAGGCATCAGACCAGTGGCTGGAAAATTGTAAGTGTTCAATAGGATGGAAAGAAGGAAAGAAAAGAGAGAGGAAACAGAGGGATGGAGAAAAGGGAAAGAAAAAGGAATAGAGGAAGAAAAAAAGAAAGAAAGAAGTAAAGGAAAAGAGGAAAGAGGAATATAAAGAATGAGAGAAAGCTAACTATTTAACTTCCTGAGTCCCAGTTTCCACATGAATAAAATGGGTATTATAATCCTTATTTCACAGTCTTGTTTGTGAATATTAAGGATACTATTAATACTATTTCAAACCCTAGGAACGTTTTGCAATTG
>NW_011888783.1:7154816-7161710 GCF_000151845.1 Pteropus vampyrus | reverse complement strand
ATTTACCATCAATGAGTGATAATCCAATAAGACAGATAGCATTGATGAGGTCAGTGCAATTCACTCCAATGGATAACTTGGAATACATAAGCAAGAAAGTTTGAAAGTTTTAAGCAATCATTAAAAATTCTGGACATCAAGCAGTAGAGCACAGCCATACTTCGAACAACTGTTTTTGCAGACCTTTTCATCTAATCAGCAGTTATAGGTAAAATTCCTTTTTTATACCTCACACACAAAAAAATAACATTTAACTGATAATTAGTCAAATTCATTTTCATGATTTAATTCTTAATATTGTTGTTTTATTTTCTAAGTTGCATTGGGATATAATTTACATGCTATAAAATCCATCTACTGAAATTGTGCAATTTAGGGTTTTAGTAGATTCACAGAGTTCGGCACACATCATCACAATCTATTTTTAGAATATCTTCCTCATCTCCAAAGGAACACCATACTGATTTGCAACCACTCTCCATTCCCCCTCCCCACACCCTAGGCCTAGGTAACCAGTAATTTACTTTCTATTTGTTTATTCTAGACATTTATAGAAAAAACTATGTAGTTTTTTGTGACTTTTTTTTTTTTTTACTTAGTATAATATTTTTAAGGTTCACACTTGTGGCATCTCTACACTTTCTGGTCAAATACTATTCCACTGTATGGATATATCACGTTATTTATTCATGCAACAGTTGATATGCATTTCAATTGTTTCCACTTTTTTTTGCTTTTTTTAATAATGTTGCTATGACATTCATCTAAAAGCTTCTATGTGGACACAGATTTTCATTTCTCTTGAGTATACATGTAGAAATAATATTGCTGGATCTGTAGTAATTCTATGTTTAACATTTTAGGGGATTCCTAAATTACTTTTGAAAGCAGTCGCACTATTTTAAATCCCCGCCATATTTTAAATGAGAGTTTCAAATTCTCTACATCCTAATAAAAAACTGTTATTCTCTGTTATTCTGATTATAGCCATTATGGTGGGTATAACATAGATGGGTATAACCATCATGGTGGGCATAACATAGTCTCTCATTATAGTTTTGATTTGCATTTCCATAATGAGTTATGATATTGACCTTATTTTCATGTGTTTATTGGTTGTTGGTATTGCTTTTTAGAAGAAATGTTTATTGAAATCATTTCATTGTGCTCAGAGAAAATACTTTGTATGACTAATTTTTCTAAAATTATTGAGACTTGTTTTATGGCCTAAAGTATGGTGTGTCCTGGAGAATGTTCTTTGTGCACTTGAAAACAATGTGTATTCTACTTTTGTTGGGTGAAGTGTTCTATACATGTCTAGTATACAAGTCCTGTATTTCATTACCAGTCTTCTGTCTAGATGTTCTATCCATTACTGAAATTTAGATATTGAAAATTCTAACTATTATTGTAGAACCGTTTCTCTTTTCAAATCTGTTGATGTTTGCTTCATATACTTTGGAGTTCTATTGTTTGCTGTATATATGTTTATAATTGTTATATCTTCTGGATGAATTGACCCTTTTATCAGTATGTAATATATGACATGGTTTCTTATAACAGTTTTTTTTTTTTACTTAAAGTCCATTTTATCTGATATTAGTATAGCCACTCTTACTGTCTTTTTTTTGCTATTTGAATGGAATATATTTTCCACTTTTGCAAATTTAATCTATTTATGACCTTGGATAGAAAGTTAGTCATTTGTAGACAGTATGTAGTCAAATATATCACATCTTGGGAGATCTCTATAATACAACTATAAGTAAATAGATAAGTAAATGACCCATATGAATTAAATATTCTATTACCTGTATGTCATGGAAATTCTTTCAAAGAAAGAGTTGTGTACTATGCATACTCATAAGAATAGTGAGAATCATTTCCCACATATTGTTACATATTTATATGCTAAACACAAGCACAGATAACACCAATTATATGACATACTGCCAGGCATAGCTGGTTGTCTGCAGATATTACCATCATGACAGGTGAAACTTCCCTTTGCTGTCAAATTACTTCCAGGTATTAGATGTTATTAATGTCTACAGTAGTCCTGACTAATCTAAAATTGGATTCCTTTAGATTTCAATCTGTGCCACTGTTTTGTTTATGTTGTGATATTCTAGCATTAAGAAAAAATTTCTATAAATAGAAGCTCAAGTATCATCTGATTACTTAAAATTCTACTATCTACAAAGTTACACTATAGTTAAAATGAATGTAATTATGTAGATGTATAATATGGTAATTTAAATCTTGATCAAAAAAGGCAATGTAAAACAACTGGATTTTCTGTTTAAAAATTCTTATCAGTAAATTATATTGTATTGATTTGAAAACAGATGGCATGCAGTCAGGTAGAATTCTCTGGCACTGAGTATTAATGTGGAGGAATTTTATCAATATAAAGTGTCACCCATAAAGTAAATCTTGTATTAATAACCACTGTGTTATTACATTTTTATATTTAAATAAAAATAATCTGATTCTCCATTTTTACTGCTATATCATTAAGTTTGTAACCTATTTCTGATCCTTAGTGGTTACATTCCGTGGAGAAAAGAAACAGTCAAGTATTCAGAAGCCATTTTTTTTGGCCATATGGCAATTAAATAGTTGATTTTTTTTATGAGTACTGAAACATCTATTCTGTGTTGTTTCGCTTTCAACAATTCAGCTTATTAGTAGAAAAATTGATAGCGCCCATATTAAATATATATAGATTCATCTTACAAAATTTTCATATTTACTACAGATGCTCACTGAATTAGATTTCTTTATACAAAATGGCAATTTATCTTTTTACATCCCATAGAATATGAATGCTAAATTATAACATATTGTATTCAATGCAAATTAATTCTAAAAATCATATGCATATATACCACAATAGAGCCTAAGAAAGCAGAGTTATGCTGATTCTAATGCTTAAAAATTAAGTTCAATGTAAGAAAACATGCATATCTTGAAATAAATGAATAAGAAATATATGGCAAGACACTTCCTTTATAAAACAGTTTGAGTTACAACTCTCAAAATCTCGGTGACATAGGTACAAATAGGACATTAAAAAAAAGAAATAGAACTTTCAAAATTACTGAAGAATTTCTGATTCCGTCAAGATAGCGTATTCCTTCCAGACCTTCCTTTGTGTAACTAAAATACTCTGGCCACAAATAAGCATAGGAATTGATAGAGAGAAAGATATGATAGAGAGAAAGAAGAAGAAATTTAACCTAGGAATCTCCAGACATAATAAATGGCACAATATTGAGTTTTTTCCTTATTGCCTCCCATATATCTTGATAAAGCATTACAGAGTGGAGTACTGCAACACAATAATAACACTTCTAGATGGCAATATAGGAGAATATCTTCCTAAATCTTAGGTAGGCAAATACAGTTTTTAAAATAGAGCACACAGAGGATTAACTATAATAAAAAAAATGAAATTTCTAGTGATCAAAAAGTAGCACTGAGAGTGAAGGAGAAAGCTACAAACTTTAAAAAGGTATTTACAGATCATATAAGGTACAAATGAGTTATACCTAGAATATATATCACATCAGTTTTTTAAAAAGACAGAAAATTGTATAGAAAATTGAGTAAAACTTTGAATATGTCACAAAAGAATATATGCAAATGACTAATAAATGTATAAAGAGGTGTTCAATTTCATATCTACTACATATATACCAAAATGACTGACTCACAGTCATCGGCTTGAAAGTAATTTTATTGAATCAACCTATAGACTGAATAATAGTAATTTTTTTATATGTGTAAATCACTTTTTACCATTATTTATACCTAGAAAATAGAGTTTAACCTATGCTGGAATATCATTAAGGTAATTTTTTTAATATCTAAATTTATAATGTTCATTTTCTATAAAGCTATATTTCCCTTAATAGTGAGTGAATTGCTGAAATAATCTAATTAAATTATAATTTAGATGAGTTCTGATAAAATAGACTTAACTATAGCTACCAATGACAACTTTATTTTGGGTTCAAACCTGGTAGAAGTAGATTCTAAAATCATGAGTTTTTCATTCCTTAAGCAATTAAAATTGAATATCTATAGCTTTCAATTAGTAATATAATTTCTATAACAGAAAATTGATGTTATAAATGGATCGCATTGAATTAAAAATGCCAATTGCCTAAAAGCTCTAACTGAAAATTTTTTACGAAGGATGCCATATATAATTAAATTCCAAAGCCAAAAGGAAAAGCCTTTTAAATGTCTTTATTAGTGTGATAACTATATATTCTAAAAGAATTACAGTATCAAGCTTTGTAGTAACATTTGTGTTTTTCCCTCCACTCAGAAGAGCATTGTCAAATTATAGGTAATGGCCCATTTTGAATCCTTCAAATTATAGAGGGAATAATGTGAGTTAATGTGCTCCATTACCTTTTTAACATTTCTTAAGTAGTTTTCCTAAGTTTCTTAAAGAGAAAATATGTTTCAACCACATCAAAAGTTAATGTTTAACTTTTCCATATGCAGAGAATTGTTTTTCTAAATTTCTTTTGCAACAGACTTGAAAATATAGATAAAGCAGTATCTATAAACATATCACTTGATTTAACTCAGTTAAATATAGTTTATGTTTAAGAAAAAGAATCAAAATATCTCATTTTGGAAATAAAAACATGTTATAATAGGAAGTAATATTAAAATTTATTTTCTCCTTTCAATTATCTACTCCATGTAATTAAATATTACATTTGTAGTAAAACATTTCCCTATTCTCATAGCAATTCTTATTTCATATGAGTAAGACTTTCTGCATTTTCCTAACATTGTCTGCAACTTGACAGAATTATGTATTCAAAGGCATACATTCATATTTGAAGGAAATGCCTTAGAGGACAGAAGTTTGCTATACGGTTCTCCGCTAAAAAAGTTTTTCATGGAAGCTTCTTCCTAGAAGGGCAGTGGCAGGTGCTTGAGTATATAAATTCAGAAAATTACTCTTATGTATTTATAAAACATGAAAGAAGAAGAAATTATTAATTAAAGTTAGGTAATATTAAATATTGTTTTTATGACATATACAACTATAGCGGCCACGCAATAAACAGAATTATTTTTAACTATTTAGAGTCATGGGATATGGTAACTTTTCTTCTTTTTTTCAAGAAAAAAAGCAAATTTGGTGAAGTGATAAATGTATTAATTAACTTGACTGTAGTAATCATTTCTCAGTGTATATGTATATTAAATCATCATGTAGCATACCCTAAAAAAATCAAATTTTACGATCTATGTATGTACAATTTTTATTTGTCAATCATATCCATAAAGCTGAAAGAATATAATACAAAATTGAGCCATAAATAAGTAAAACGTAGATGGTTTTCACAAAAAATATATAAGTATATATATAAATAAATGCTGAGTATCTGCAAGTGCCAGGTACAGAGCTAGGTATTTATGTGGAATGATTTTTTTTAATGAAATATTTTTCAAAGTCTGTAGTGTTTTTAAATGATGATTTATTTTTGCTTCCTTTTCTCCAATGAATTTAAAATGTAAAATGTCTCCAATAGAATTTTCTAAAAACTATATAGTTATGATGAAGGAAGGACAAATTTGCAGAGACAGAATTTATCGGGAATGAACCAGACAAGATTTTTTCAGTGCAAAAAAATCTTGAAAGCATAAAAGTTTCAAGTAGGATAAATGAATAAAAATCCAGGGCTGGACATATCTTAGTGAAATTTCATAAGACTAAAAATGAAGAGATCTTAAAAACAACCATAGGCAGGGAATAAAATTATATCTATAGCAAACTTTTCATGAGCAATATGAAGCCAATGGAATCTTTAAAATACTAAGAAAAATAAGTAGGCAAAAATAAAAATATTGTCTATCAAAATTTGCCTATCACTTATAACTTTCCAATAAAAAATACTTGTATATGTAATTAAAGATGTAGAGAATCAATTATAGAGGGAGGAAGAAGAGCTTGTTCCTACTTACTATCTGCAACCCCGTGGCACATCACTGGCTTGGAAGAATAAACATAAACAGTTCAGATTTCTTCTGGCTATAGGGCACACAGTAAAGGAACAACGTAAGTGGCTGTATATTGGCTAACAGATCTTTTTAAAATAAATAAACAAATAAATAAATAAATAAAAGTTAAATGGGAACAACAGAGTCTTTTAATTACATCCTAAAAATATTCCCTATGTTAACTTATATAATAAAATAGAAATAACATAGTGGAAGCTTTAGAAACACAATAGTTTATGATTCCCAATCTCTTCTGGAATCTATACAAAATCAACAATATAAGAACTAAGGGTTAGCTAGAAAGCAAGCCATTTGTTGATTTAACACATATTTATTGAATGATATTGTTCAACAGGCTCTGTTCAGGTACTAAAAGACAATAACAAACACAATAAATAGAGTTCTGACCTCATTCATTTATAGCAGACGATAAACAATTCTACAGGTAAAAAAAGATCTGAGAGTGTTATTCTAAACTTTCGATTTATAGCTACTGTGAATCAAGTACCTACAGTGTGCAGGTTAATGCCATAGAAACTTTTAACTATATATACAATGACAAAGTATGGTTATTACAATTGGACAGATGAAGAAACTGCAGTACAGATAGATTAAAAATATTATGGAACTAGTCAGTGGTCGAGTCAGCATTAACATCTTTCTTATTTCTCCAAAGGCCATGTGTGCTCTTTCTCTTAGTGTTCTTCATGCCCCCACGCGCCAAAATTAGTATTTTCTTTAAAAAAAAAAATTGACTGCCAATTAGAGGGGACATTTATTACTATAGCTGTTTTTAGGTTGAGGCCTTTGAAAATAGCCTATAAAAAATAATAAAACTGGTTAGCATTTTTTGAGCTG